>NC_048224.1:43313433-43320903 GCF_002007445.2 Ailuropoda melanoleuca | reverse complement strand
GTATCATATTAAAGGCTCTAAGAAAACATGTGGGAAAGAAATCTGTTAAACTTTATTTAAACCTGTGCCTTCCTTCCTTCCTTCCTTCCTTCCTTCCTTCCTTCCTTCCTTCCTTCCTTCCTTCCTTCCGAGAGTGCAAGCAGAGGGCAAGGGAGAGAGAATCTCAAGCAGGCTTCATGCAGAGCGTGGAGCCTGACATGGGGCTTGATCTCAGGACCCTGAGATCATGACCTGAGTCAAAATCAAGGAGTTGGATTCTTAACCAACTGAGGCACCCAGGCATCCCTAACCTTCAAATTTATTTTGCTCCACCTTGAAATAACTATTAATGTCTCATGAGAAGTAATGTTCTGAAAAACACACTTTAGGCTGATTGGGCCATGTAGTCCTTAGGTCCTCCTACAGCTCTGTCATACTGAGTTTACAGAAATGACCACTGCTTATCAGCATCCTTTTAATCACCAGTAGAAGGAATGCAGTGAAAATCCGTGCTTTTGTGTAAAATAATGCCCTTCAGGTCTGTTTGCTCTATAAGTCATGAAGTAGTAAATATGCATGTCCCCAGACCCCAGGGATATCGGCCACAAAGGCTCTTTGAGAATTCTGCATTTCGGTGTGGATATGTGCGTTCGTGCATGCATGCCCACATGTGGGCACATGGCTCCTTTCTCCTCATGCTGAGGTTCTTATTATCAAATACCTTGGGCATTGCAAGTCCCGGGTACATCCCTGACTATTCTCTTTTCTTCCACTAAGTGCAACCCTCTCATGAGAGTGTCTTTACTTATATTCAACTTCCTTACGTTCAAGCCACTGGAAACTTTTCAGTGTTTATCTTGTACCAGTGGCCCCTCCCTCCTTCTACAATGGAAGCCCTGGGTTTCAAACTTGGGATCTATTGTAAAGGGGGAATTGAAGCCTTGAGAAATTATTCCTAGGGAAGTGGGGGGAAGCATGAAGTTATTAGGTTAGTGTGGGTTTGAGATTCTTACCTGTTTGAATATAAATTGGAAATAGCTATTACTTTCACCAGTGAGAGCCAGCTCACATTTTTCAGTCTTGTTTCAGTGGGACTGTGACCTAAGTAGGTGGTCAGGGAAGTCGTCTTTACCCGCTACTCAGGATGCGTCTGGTGTATACCCAGTGTCTCAGCACACTTAATAACACTCTCTTTAAATCTCAAGTGTCTTTCTTTGCATGAGAAATTATATGGGCATACCCCCTTCTAAGGCCCTTTGTTAATGAGGCTGGAAGTCTCTTGAGAGCATTCTGGAAAGGAAAGAGGAAGCACTAGTTGCAAGGGTCCTCCGTGGGCCACATGGCCAACAGAGGGCGCTCCCACACCACATAACACGGGAGTCTGGGTCTCTGGGCAGGCCCAGGGAGAAGGTGGCCAGCTGACCTTTCTCCAGGCTGTTCTCGGGTTGCCAGAGCAGCGGAGGTGTCAGCTGAGACCAGTCACAGCTTAGGGAGGAGATGGGAGGGAGGGAGGCTGGGGCACCCGAAGGGGAGGAAGAGCTGGCAGGGGAAACACAGACACATTTCACAGAGTCAGGGACACAGGGAAACATGCAGCATATGAACATTGTAACTCCAAACAGCAAATACAGTACACCCCACATGGACACAGCATACAACCAGGAGATTTTTCAGCAACACACAGGACACAGAACGACAACATGAATGCAGTTCATTGCACACAAATACATGGAATACAAGTCATCTCGCCCATCTGAGCAACCACGAAGATAACGCATAGACACACATATATGTAAACACATTACCCCACGGGGGGACTTGCAAGCCATGTACAGTATACAAGAAGCAGATGGCAAGGACACACATGGTAAGCACGTAGTCACACATAGTGTGCCACACACAGTGGGGCCACAACATGTACAGAGACACACAGCTTGGGCATGCCCCCCCCCCCAAGACACTCCCAGAGGCGTATCATAGACAAACAACGGAAGCACACAAGCTGCATAAACATAGCCGGCTCCCCACAGGCATACTGCAGAGACATACATTATGTCCCATGTGCCGTGCTGATCCACCCAACGCAGACAGGCACACATAACAGGTGACATGTCATCTCGCACAGCACACACCTCACAACACGCACACTCACCATGTGAGCACAGGTCCGCATGCCTCAGAAGCACTTGGAATTCGTATATCTTTCTCTAAGAGCAAACAGAGGGAGACCAGAAAGGGTGAAAGAAGAGAGCGAGTGCTGAGGAAGATGGAAATGAGGACAGTGAAACAAGACAGAGTGAAAGAGCAGACCCAGGGGAGGAGGGCTGGACACCAGATCAGGTCCTCGGCGTGGCCTCCTCTCCCCTCTCCAGTCTCTTCGCTGTAGCAAGGAGAAACCTGGTTGGGGGTGGCACCGTTGGGGAGGTCATACAGATGTGGTGTCTGCAGCTGGGGCAGGTGTGCCCCCAGGAGAGTGAGCCGCCAGCCTGGGGCCAGGCCTGGGGCCTCAGTCCCGGTAGGGGCAGAGGCACCAAACCGTCTCATTTAATCCTGATCTAGGCATTGCCTGCAGTCCATAGTCTGACCTTCCCCAGGCCACAGCATCTCAAACTCTTTCTCAAACTCTAAGGATATATTCTATTCTCTTTTTTAAGTGTACTTTTTAAAAATAAAAAGGGAAAGCTCGAGTGAAACCTCAGAGGGGTTGTGCCTCCAGAGAAGATGAGGAAGGTCAGGAATGTAAAGGACCGGGCAAAGCTTGCTTATTATGTAACTAAGCAAAATAAAACTCTCTTCTTCCAATCACAGGATTTTCAGTGAAACAGATTCTGATCAGCAAACCTTCTTGAGCAGCTATCCTGGTCCAGACTAATGCAGGGAGTGTCCTGGAGTATAGAAATAAGAGACATAAAACACACTTTCCAAAATATAGTCTAATGAGGGATAGAGATCTAGAATGTAAAACTTGTAAAACAAAGGACAAAAGACTGCCTTAATAAATAGACTGTGATTCTTTTTATATTGATAAGGAAAGGGGGTCAAGGGGTGACCCCTTAATTGAAAGCCTGCTACATGTACTGTACTGGGTACTGTATACCCCTTATCTCAGTTAAAGCTCACAAAACAAACTGTGGGTGAAACCATATGACCCAGGAAACAAACTAAGGATTTCAGAGGGGAGCTGGGGAGGGGGAGAGGGTAACGGGGGTGATGGGTATTAAGGAGGGCACGTGTTGTGATGAGCTCTTAATATGCAATTAATGAATCATTGAACACTATATCAAAAATTTATGTATTATACAGTGGCTAACTGAACATAAAAAAATATATACATATAAAAACCCCAAATACAAACAAAAAACCAAACTATGGAAAATAGGGATTAACAGCTCATGCGACCGATGAAGAAACCGAGGCTGAAAATGTGAAGGCACCTGCCCAAGGCAGCACACTTAGGAATTCCAGATTCAAACCAAACAGTCTGACTTCAAAGCCCCCTGTCTTTTCCACTCATGGTAATAATTAAGTATTTCCTCTGGCTTTTCAGATCTTGAGCAAGAGCCAACAGAAAGTCACAGCAAAAAGACTCTGAGTTAGATAGCATGAGGGCACACTTTGGACTCTGCCACCAGTAAGAGGAATCCCTGGTTGTGATGTTGTTGTTCATTCCCCAAGGGCCTCTGTCCTCCATTGTCTGGGCCTGGCATCAGGTCTCAGCATGGGTGCTGCCATGCTGGTTCCCACAGTTCCCCGTGAGGCCCTTTGCTCCATCATCATGCTGCCTACTGTGTGTGAGTTGGGTGTCACGGATGGATCTCTGGCTTCTTGGGTTTTCCTAGGTGCCTATAGGTCAAGAAAAGAAATGGTGGGAAAACTGGTGAGCCCAACTGTGGATTGAGGCTGATTGGATCAGTGTTTCAGTTTGTATGGTCTGGAGCACGTATTTCTTTTTTGTATTGCTACATGTTTGTTGTGGGTTATCAGGTAACAGCAGGGGTGGAAGGAATATTTGGGATCATCTGGTCATTTTACAGGTAGAAATGCTGGATTCCAGTAACATGCCTTAATTATTACTGCTGTGTTTTGGTTAATAATCATATTAGCAACTATTTATTAAGTACCAAATGTCCTGCCAGGAGCTACACTAAGCACTTTGCATGTGTTGTTTCATCAAATGCTCACAGTGCCACAGTAAGTATTTGTCATTTTCACACACGAGCAAACCAAGGTTCAAAGACATACAGTGGCCGACCTGGGGTTGCACAGTTAGCCAATGACAGCACTGAGATGCAAGCCAGGCCCGTCTGACTCTTAGCAGTCACTCCCAACTGCTCTGGTCTATGACCTTCGTGACCAATATGGAAACACGGTCAGAGGCAGTCGCTTTTGATTTAGAGAGATAAGAACTCAAGTCAGAGAAGAAGACTATCATGTTCAAGGTCACAGAGCTGATTATCAAGACCCAGAGCCCCTAACCTGTCTCCTCCCTTCCTGCTGCTCCCTGGACCAAGCTCGGCACTATCACTTTTCTTTCTGGATTGTTAAAGTAGAAGATGTCAGGGTCAAAAAAGGCCTCGCCTTGTCTAGGAAGGATGTTTTTGGAATAGTAGAAAGTGGAATCCCCCCTGTCCTAGTTCTCTTTAGCATATCACCTAACTGCTGTCTTCCAGTTGGTTCCTTTGGGAAGGGGGGCCTTCTACCCCTTGAATCTTGCCTGGCTCAGTTTGGTCAGGCTTCTGCTTTGTCCTAGGTGGCATTACTTCTCTTCATTTGCAAGTACTATGTGGTAGTTGGTCCTATGCTCAGAGGGCGACCAGACTCACTCTGGTGAAGTAACTGGCCCAGAGTCTCCCCTCAAAGGCTATAAGTGTTGAGAATGGCTGGCTGGCTGGTAAAGCCAGGAGGCCATAGTGTTCAATTATTGTTGTTTATTCTGGTGGGATCTCTTACTCAGCAAGGGGATTTACACTGGAATTATCCAGCTATGTCTGCTGAGATTTGGCTACAGATTCCAATTCCCAGGATGGGGAGGTCAGTGGCTGTTTTTGTTCTCAAATATATTTAATTTTCTTTCTAGCTATTCTTGGTCTTTAGTCTACTTAGCATAAAACATCTCCAAAACTTCTTCCATGTGATGAGGTCACTGTGGGGTGGTCCTCTGATATAGTCCTGTGCTGAAATTCCAAGCATCCTTACCCCAATAGGGAGAGTATCCCAGGTTTTCCATCTGTAAGATGGATCTCAGAATCTTTCCTTTTCACATTGTGCATTTCCTCCACTCTGTCCTCATTCAGGAAGGAGAAATGAAAAAGAATGTTTTATGATTTTGGGAACTTAATCTGTATTATTAATGGCATCTGGAGCAGGATACTTAGACCTTGGTCAAGAGTTAAAGTGCCGAGATTATAGCATTTGTTAGTAGTTTAATCCCATCTTTAAAGTGGGATGATAATAATAGCCCATGGAGTTGCTGGAGAGATACTGTATACAGTAAAGCCTCAAGGAATGTTAGCTCCCATTCTTGCTATCTCTTTCATTATTGTTATTCAAGACAGCCTCTTTGAGGCTTGCTTTGTACATCTGTAACATGGAAGGCAAACCTTGGCATGGGGGGTGGTGAAATAAGAAAGTGCTTAATATGAGCTTGGCAGGTAGTAATGGCTCAATAACTAGTAAGTGGTCTTTATTCCCTATCTCCCTCTCTCCCTCCCATTTTTTCATTTCTTCCTCCCTCTCTCCCTCCCTCCATTCTTCCCTCCTTTCTTCCTTCCCTCTCTCCTTCCCTCTGTTTCTTCCTTTCTTGATTTCCCTTATGAAACAATCCCTACAACACCATCTTCCATTCTGGCTTTACAGCTCTTATTTAAACCACCTCTTACTGGTTTTACTGTCCTCTTCTCTCCTTCAAACCATCTTCCACATGACAGCCAGAAGGGTCATCCAAGGCCATTTTTGTGTCACAGGTCTTCTCTAAGAATAAAGCAAATGACAGCTCCCACCTAGCAGAGCCTACATTTCTATTTCTTTCTTTTTAAAAAAGATTTTATTTATTTATTCATTTGAGAGAGAGAGAGAGCATGAGCTTGGAGAAGCACAGAAGGAGGGGGAGACAGAGAATCTCAAGTAGACTCTGCTGAGCTCCAAGCCTGATGTGGGGCTTGATCCCAGGACCCTGAGATCATGACCTGAGCCAAAACCAACTTGGACACTTAACTGGCTGAGCCACCCAGGCGCCCCTAGTAGAGCTGATGTTCCTAGAAACAGTAGAGCCCCCCATCCACATCCTGGACCCATGGAGAAGCTATAGGTCCACAAAGTTTCCAGCCCAGTGACCTGACAGAAACTTCTGGAACAGGCTGGCTACAGGGCACTCAGAAGTGAAAAGAACTGCAGGGGGCTATCAAAAGAGGCCCAGCAGGGAGACAGAAACTCTGGTGCTCTGGAGCGGGTTTGCACTGGGTCCTCAAGACACTGTGTACATCTCTTTCCAAGTCCATGTTCAGTGATGTCACAATGGCAGAGTGGAACTGGTTGTGGTGGAAGTATTTATGCTATTGAGATCAGCCAGTGCTACAAATCAGAACCTTTTTTTTCCCCTCCAGAGAGCCTGTTGTTAAGCATTTACCAGCACACTACTGAACCTCAGTCACATCAGTTGTTCACAAGTCATGTTATCTCTCATATAGACACTGAGGAGAGCACATTAGTTCAGGTCCTTCAAGAAGAAGATACTGAGATGGGATGGAACAACCAAGGATTTTATTGGGTTAACATCTGTATGAGAGAAGATAGGCAGTTGCAAAGGCTAGGGGAGCCATCAGACTGGTGCAGAGTTGACCCTGAATGGACGAGAGAGAGAAGGGAGGTTTGAGTAATATTTGGCAAGGCCATCAAGAATCCTGAAGACAGTCTACCATCAGAGGCAGAGTCTCGTGTCTCCTGGGAATGGGCCTCTCACTGGCTGGCAACAGCCCATCAGAAGTGTGGCCTCAGTGCAAATGTGGTGTTGGGATTTGGAGCACTCAGACCTGGGCTGTTGGTTAATTGAGCCCCCTGTAGTTAGATTTCCAGGGTGCCTTCCCAGGATTGCCACAGATATTAACACATCAAATCCCATCTGACCCAGAGCACATCATATGCCTTTAAAAATATTTTTAAGCCCCTAATCTGTGCCAAAAGTTGTGCTGAAGAAAGAGAAATTAGGGAATCCATCCCATTTACAATAGCACCAAAAACCATACGTTACCTTGGAATTAACTTAACCAGAGACGTAAAGGACCTATATTCTAGAAACTATAGATCACTCTTGAAAGACATTGAGGAAGACATAAAAAGATGGAAAAATATTCCATGCTCATGGATTGGAAGAATTAACATAGTTAAAATGTCCATACTACCCAGAGCAATCTACACTTTCAATGCTATCCCGATCAAAATACCGAGGACATTTTTCAAAGAACTGGAACAAATAGTCCTTAAATTTGTATGGAA
>NC_048224.1:43028921-43312785 GCF_002007445.2 Ailuropoda melanoleuca | reverse complement strand
GGGGGAATGGGATAGACGGTGATGGGTAGTAAGAAGGGCACGTATTGCATGGTGCACTGGGTGTTATACGCAACTAATGAATCATCGAGCTTTACGTCGGAAGCCGGGAATGTACTGTATGGTGACTAACATAATATAATAAAAAATCATTAAAAATAAAAAAAAAAAAGTTGTGCTGAGTCCAGGGGATGAAAAGAAGTCAGAAACATGGGCCTCGACCCTAACAGGGAGATTGACAAGTAAACAGACATTCAAGATAGTGTAAAAGAAAGAGGATGGTTGAGGAGGCCCCTCAATAAAGGCCACATAGAAAAATATGTAATTTGATGATCCTGAACGAGCCTGATATTGGGTGGAATGGGAATTCCTGAAGACAGAAAAATGTTTAAAAGCAAAGGCTCAGAGACATGAAAGAGCATGGAAGATTCAAGGACTTGTGAGCCACTCAACATGGATTCAGTGTAAGTTACAAGAGTGGAACGGCACCTGAGTGGCTCAGTCGTTAACTGTCTTCCTTTGGCTCAGGTCATGATCCCAGGGTCCTGGGATCGAGCCCCACATTGGACTCCCTGCTCAGCGGGAAGCCTGCTTCTGCTCCCACTCCCCCTACTGGTGTTCCCTCTCTTGCTATGCCTCCCTCTGTCCAATAAATAAATAAAATCTTTAAAAAAATTTTTTAAAAAAGATACAAGAGTGGAATTAGTGAGAAACGACCCTAGAGAAAGAATCAAGGCTAGGGAAGCCTAAGGAATTAGATACGTTCATTTATTTTGTAGAGTGCAGGTAAGTGAGGAGTATTACAGGCTTTTCATCAAATGCATGTATTAGAATGATCACTGGCTACAGTTTGGAGGATGGTGTGGAGGGGTAAGACTGAAGGCAGGAAGGTAGGTCCATTTGGAGGGAGATGGCAGGCACAGTGAATGCAGGGAAGGAAAGTCAGTCAAGAGGCATTCAAGAAATGGCACCTACACAAATACACAGATGGCTATTGGATTTGGAAGATTATGAGAGCAGAGAGTCTACAGTGGTATCCAAATAGCTGTCTTGTGTTATATACTTTAACTCTTTCTCTAGACCTTCTAGACTATAGTGTTCAAACTTCAGGTCATCACCCATTAATGGATCATGAAATCAACTTAATGGATTGTGGCCAACACTTTTAAAAAATGAATATATCATATTATGTGTAGCAAGGGTCAGTGTTATTTCATAAAGCTTTGTTTCAATCATATATGCATGAATGTATAGCTAAGTTGGAATGTAGAATACACAAATCACAATCAAAAAGTTTGAAAGATGCTTTTCTAGGCCATGAACTCTTGTAGAGCTGGGATTGTATCTTACACATCTTAAACTCATGGAATTAGAGAATTGGAGGAGGCCTTTGGTCACAACTGGCTTAGAAGTTTGTGCCATTGAGACCCCCTGCTCTGCCTCTTTCAGTGGGAAAATGATTCTTGCAGAGGTGAGGTCTGATCTCCAAGATCAAATGATAGCCTTTACAATACCCGGTTTGGGTAAGAGAATGAGTATGCCTTTATAAATGAATGAATGAATGCATGAATGAATACTGATTATAAAATATCTAGTAGCAATATGTGAGTGAATGAAAGAATGGATGAATTCATGAATGAATGACTAGATGAATATGTAACTGCATGAAAAACTAGATGGATGAATTAACAAAAGAAGGAGAAAAAGGTGGGAGGAAATGAGGGAGGGAGGAAATTCTCAAATTCCCTAACAGACACTGTGAGTCTGTAGACTCCCAGCCAAGGAGTGAAGGCTTTCTGAATGACCCCAGGCAGGGGACCACAGCCAGTTGGAATTAATCATGTGGCCAGCACAGAGATCAGCCAAATTTGACCGAGTGATGACGGCCTTGCAGTAGACTTTGTTACGCACCCGTTTATAGGATGAGCTATTAACTGGCTCAGCATGGGGGTAGTCAGGCGCCTGACATCACAGAATGAATGAGGTGTTTGGGATGGGGAGAGATGGGCTCTACAGCTCTGGTCTGCTGAGTCATCCTCAGCCCTGAAGACTGCCATGCCATTATTCATTGGTCCCATGACTAGGAGCCAACCAGATTCATGTACTCTGGGCCACATCAGAAAGCTGCACATTTAGTTCAGAGTAGAAGTGCATTAAGGTGAAGACCAAGAACCCAAAGAAACACCTGAGATCACAAAAGTTAACCATGCCTAAGTCATTTTAATGATTCGAATTAGATTTAGGTTTGAATCTGGGCTTTTCTCCTTATTTACTGTGTGGCACTGGGTAAATCACTTTACCTTTCTGAGCTTCATTTTACTCATCTATAAAAAGAACATAATATTGATTTTATAATATTTTTTTAAATATTATTTTAGAGAGCATGTGAGAGTGAGAGTGGGGGAGGGGCAGAGGAAGAGGGAGAGAGAGAATCCCAAGCAGACTCTGTGCTCAGCGCAGAGCCAAATGTGGGTCTCAATCTCACAACCCTGAGATCATGACCTGAGCTGAAATCAAGATTGGACGCATAGACAACTAAGCCACCCAGGCACCCCAACCTTAATATTTTTATGATCCATGTACTTTGAAAAGAGTTTATGCTAAATGTTTATTCTCTCCCTCCTATCTTTGTCCTTCAGATTTCCCCACAATTTGTTCATTGATCCATTAATTCAATAAATATTTATTGAATGCTTACTGTACCAGATTCTGTGTGCTGGGGACATAGCGGTAAACCAAGAAACAAAACCTCTTTCTCTTATACAGCCAACATTCTGGAAGGTGGGGTGTCACAATGTCACATAACTCTGGGGTCACCCTCACATATTTCTCTAGAAGAAGAGGGACACTGAGAGTAAAAATAAGTAAATCAATATACACATATAAAATTTATCAGACTTTGATAAGTGATATAGAAGGGAAAAATAGAAAAAGTGTTAGAATTGGGAGGGGGCTGCATAATTTTAAATGAGATGGTCAGAAGAGGGAAATGTTTGAGTAAAGACCTGAAGGAGATAAGGAACCTGGAAGAAGAGGGTTTTTTTTTTTTTTTGCAGAGGAAAGAGCAAGTGCAAAGGCCCTGAGGTAGGAGTGTATTTGAGGGACAGCAAGGGAACCATTATTCATGTTGCTCTATTTCAAATTCCTTTCTCTGTCATTCTGCTGGGAGAATTCTTAATTAACCTTCAGGTCCTAGCTCCTTTTCCTAGGCCACCTTGGTAGAGGAATTGGTCTGTAATGGTCTGCTTACATCTTTCCTTCCATTGCAGAATGCAGGTTCCAAGAAGTCACAGTTTATGTTTCTCTTGATAATCTCTGTGTCCTCAATATGAAGAATGTTCTCTGGCTCAGAATAGGCACTGAATGAATATTTACTGAGTGCATTATGGAATGAACAAATGGGCCTTCTGAACCTTCCCTGCTACTTCTGCCTAATCATATGTATCTTTAAGGTCCTGCATTGTCTAAGAAGTATCCTTTCATTGTCAGGGTCATGCTCACCTCTCCTGGACCTCAACTCCACTGAGTCTACATAGGAGAAGATTTATCCCTGATAAATCCCTGATGGGATTCTAATTAGTGAGCCACATGGAACATAAAAAGAGTTCCAGGATCAGTTAGTTTGGAAAATTGTTGGTTAATTAAATCTAAGTGGGTTTCTGTATTCAGCAACTTCTCAGAGACTTTAATATAAGGGTATTGTGAATCTTAGAGGGATTGACAAGGAATGTTTCCTAAATCTGTTTGACTATGATGCACCTTATCCCAAAGGAGCCATCTTCAGAAACCCTCTCTGGGAGATACTGGATTGAAACTTAGTTGTGCTTTCCCAGCTTTTGGAATATTTTTTGGTCTAACCTCAGCTGACCTCTGTCATTCTAGCTTCATGGCCCAAGGCAGCCACCTTGGTTTTGGTTTCTACCTCCTACTTGCCTGCTGAGAAAAAGGCTGTTCAGGAAGGAGAAATGACCTCAGACTTTAAAATTTTCCTGGCTATAGGGAACCCCTAATGAAGTATAAAGAGTCACAATTATGAGAATTGGGAGAAAGCCAAGGGAATGAAAAGGGGATGACCCAGGCCTGTGGAAGAAGAGGGCATGGCTTTTTCCTCCTTACCCTCCATAGCTGCCTTCTCAAGCAGTCTCAACAATAATAATTTGGCAGGTCAGTCCACGCTGTAAAAATTAAATTAGTGGCGGTATGTAGTGGATGCAGTTTGATACCCACAGGGATAGGATTTTTATCTCTACTCCCGGGGCTGATGGGAGATGCCAAGAGGCCTTTCCAGATTTTGACAAGGAGACTCCTGTGGTTTCTCAGATTCGTTTTGTCTGTGTCTTTCTCAAATTCATTCTTGGTTTCTGTTTTTCTCTTTGGTGGTCTCCCTCATCTCTTAAAGTTGGAATGACTTTTTCTGTTCTGGAACCTGATGAGCTAAAGTTTAGAAAGTGGAGGATGACAGCTGGTACAGTAGAGAGATAAGAAAAATGCAACTGATTTTCCCTCAACTTATTTTATTTTACTTCAGTTCATTTTTTTTAAATTTTTTTAAATTTATTTTTTTAAAGATTTTATTTATTTATTTGACAGAGAGAGAGAGAGAGAGACAGCCAGTGAGAGAGGGAACACAAGCAGGAGGAGTGGGAGAGGAAGAAGCAGGCTCCCAGCAGAGCAGGGAGCCCGATGCGGGGCTCGATCCCAGGACCCTGGGATCATGACCTGAGCTGAAGGCAGACGCTTAATGACTGAGCCACCCAGGCGCCCCCTACTTCAGTTCATTTTGAGTCAACAAACATTTCCTGAACTTCTGCCAGCACCCCTATAATAGGCATTAGGGGGACTAAGGTGAATAAATTCGAGCCATTTTTCACAAGAACTTTCCAGCCTAATAGGGGAAGACAGAAAGGTGAACGAATGCATCACGATAGACATTGGGCTGGAGGGGAGACAGGAGTGTGTGTTTGGAGGATTTGTGTTCAGGGGATGAATTTGAAGCAGAGATGCTCTGTCTGTCTCTGTCTCTTTTTAGAGCACTGGTTTTCAACATGTCTTCAGACTTTCTTCCCCAAACTCTCAGCTCCATTTTTGTAAATAGCCCAGGGTTCATCTAGATGCTCGTATGTTCAGCCCTCCCAACATATTGTTCTTTACGCTTGTGGCACCTTTCTCTGCTCCTTTCCATGTCAAACCCCAGTCATAATTCCCAGTTGAAATAACTTCATTTTCTCTAAGAAGCTTTCTTACTATCTTCTTTCTCTGCCTTGTGTCTAGGTCCAAATGTTAATACTTAAGTTCTATGCCTCTAAAACAACCTAAGTTTCCATCAGTGGATGTATGGATAAAGAAAATATGGGGTGTGTGTTAGTGTATTGTGTATGTATACATGATACGCACACACACACACATATATATGCACACACATATATATAACACATATGTCTTTATGATATATATCTCTTTATAGGTATTTATAAGGGAGTATCATTCAGCCTTAAAAGAGAAGGAAATCTTACCTTTTGCAGCAACATGAATGGACTTTGGGGGGATAATGCTAAGCCAAATAAGTCAGAGAAGACAAATACTGTATATTCTCACTTATGTGTAGAATTTAAAGAAGCTGAACTCAGAGAAATAGTAGAATGGTGGTTGCATGGGGCTGGAGGTTGGGACATATGGGGAGATGTTGGTCGAAGGTTACAAATATCCAGCTATAAGATGAATAATTTCTGGGAATCTGACGTAAGCATCATAACTATAGTTAATAGTACTGTATTATGTACTGGAAAGTTGTTAAGAGAGTAGATTTTAAAAGTTTTCACCACACACACAAAAAAGGTAATTTTGAGGAAGGATGGGGTTGTTAACTAACCTTATTGCATTGCTCATTTCACAATATATGAATGTTATCAAATCATCGCATCATGCACCTTATACTTCCATACATTGTATGTCAATAATAATTAAAGTTTGGAAGAAAAAATGATCAGTAGTTAGACCCAGGAAACTAAAAGAAGTTCTACAAGAAAACAAATGTCATAATAGTACACCACCTGGCTCAGCATTAAAAAAAGTTCTGTACCTCTAACACAGTATTTATACCTTCACTTATTCCAAAAGTATTTATTAAATGCCCCTTCAGCCCCAGGTACATGTTGCTAGAGGTTGAAATACATAGGTCAACAGGAAAAGACATAGCCCTTCCCACATGGCACTTATAATCTAGTGAGAGACCAACACATTAATAGAATTATAAAATTGATGAATGCATAAGGAAAAACATTTCCAAAAAAGAACTCCCACGTGCTAAGGATTTGCTGAAGGCTACTGTGAATAGAGACAGTGAGGGGAAAAACAAGAAGAGAGGAGGAGGAAGAATGGGGAGGTTCAGATTGCCTGGATCTAATATTAAGACCTTTGGATTGTATTCTAAATATAATGGAAATATGGGGAAGACTTTGATGCTTCATAAAGGGCTAGACTTCTTTTTATTTGTCACTGTCTTCTTAGTGACCAGAAAAATGCCAGGCATGAAGGCTCAACAAATGTTTATTGAGTGAACAAATGAGTTAGTGAATTAGTGATATAATGAGATTTTATTTTACAATAACGCTGTGCTGTCATGTGGAGAATGAATTGCAAGGAAGCAAGAGAGTAGCTATAGATAAGCGAAGGGAACATGCAGGGCATATGTAATTGTAGCCCATTGTGGACGTCAATGGGCTGTGGCAGAATACACACACACACACACACACACACACACACACACACAGTGATGAAGAGTAAGGGCGTTGGAGCCTGATGGTCCTAAGTTCAAATCCCAGTCCTGCTACCGATTAAGCAGCATGACCTTAGATATGTTGGTTTTAACAATTGTTTATTTATCAAAAAAATACCGACAACAGTAGTAATTACCTGTTTGATTGTTATGAGGATTAAATGGGGGAAAAAAAGAACATAAAGTGCCTGGCACACATAAGTAATTTAGGAAGGAAGAAGGGCAAATGGTAAGAGACCAAGAATATATGTTCTGAAACCAAGCTTCTGGGGGGGTCAAATCCTGATTCTGTTATAGCTATGTAACCTTGGACAAAGTTCTCAGGTTCCCTGCAGCTCAACTTTTTATATCTGTAAACTACAGAAAATAATACTATAAGTCCATCATCCCCTATACAGAATTCTTGATATTAGATGTGTTTCTAGATTCAGATTTTTTTTTTTTTTGGTGTTTTTAGAAAGCTAGAGCAGTGCCCACGTCATATATTTTGTAACATTCTCATTGGGTTCTCAGCACCCCTAAAATCAAACTTACGTTTTTTTCTGCAGCTGTACATATACTTACACACTAACACATTCCGTGAAATTAAAGAAGAAAAGACCATAAACAGCTCACAGCTAATTCAGATCAGAATTTTTGCCTAAATAAATTGTGAAAAAAAAAAAAAACCTGGGTGTGTTGCTGCATCTTGTTTCTCAGCACCAGTAGCATAGGACCTGGCAGAGAGATGTGTTCAGCATGTGTCTGTTGAATTCCCTCGCCCTAAATTATTTTCTTGTCCATCTGGTCTGATGAGATTTCCAAGGTCTCAGCCTTCTGTATTGGTCTGTGAAATGGAAGAAGGTTAGGGCAAACAACTTATGCTGGAACAAAGGCCCAGTGTGGGGTTTCCAAGGGTCCTTCTAAGAGCAGCATTTTACACTGGAGAGAAGAGGGCTCTCCTGCAGCCTTATAGGGCTCAGGCCTTTCCCAGGAGGCAAGCTCCTCTGTCACTGGCTGGCAAGAAAGAGGGTAAAGAGGGTGAAAAGGGAACTGCTTCCCCTACTCCCCAAGTGTAACCTCCACAAAGGCCACAATCTGTTGTTTGTTTTATTGTCTTTGTTTTGTTGACTGATCTGTTTTGAGTACCTGCAAGAATGACTGACCCAAAGTAGCTACTCAAGAAATTAAATGAAAAAAATGAATGAGCATGTATTAAATATCTACCACAAGCCTGGCAATCTTACAGAATTTGTTTGATCCTCATATCAGTCTTACGTAGTAGGTCGTGTCTTCATCTCTGTTTTACAGCTGAGGAAGCTGAGGCTCAGACAAGCTCATAGCATCAGGACCACATTCCAGCCTTAGCCCTGGCTCATTCTTCTGTATCCCACAGTAGGAGGTGCCTTGAGAAAGAAAGGATAATTTGGTAACTGGCAGGTGCCTCTTGTCAGCCAGAGCGGACCAGGATGGGGTAATTGGGCTCAGGATTGATATGTAGGCTGAGCTGGGTGGTCTGAGAGAGTTCAGCCCAATCAGAACCCTTGGCTTGGCGGAGTTGAGCAGATGTGACTTCCTCAGACCTGATATTCCTGGGCTGCTTAGATCTGCCTCTCTGAGGTGAGTGGCCTGGGCCAGAGGAGTACCAGGTCATTGGCCTGTGACTGTGGGCTCTTACCCTGCTGAGAAATGGCCAGTGCCCTTCCACAAGCTTTGCTATACAGAAGCTGTGGAGAGACCCTTCCAGAACTCTGGCTCAACCACTCACTCCCTTGTGTGACCTTAGGCAAGTTATGTTTTGCTTTTCTCCTCAGTTTTAAAAGGGGTGAGTGGATTTACCTTGTAGAGTTATAGAGAGAATCAGGGACAGTGAATGTGATCACAGTTTCTGTTTATAGTGATAAGCTCTTCTAAATGGTAGCTGCCAATACTACTGCTGTTTATTTTGAGAGAGAGAGAGAGAGAGAGTGAGAGAGTGCGCGCGCACGTATGCAGGTAAGCAGGAGCGGGGAGGGGGTAGAGGGAGAGGAGAGAGATAATCCCAAGCAGACCACGTACCAGGGACAGAGCCCCATGAGGGACTCAACTTCAAGACCCTGAGATCATGACCTGAGCAGAAATCAGGAGTTGGATGCTTAACTGACTGAGCCACGCAGACGCCCCTACTCCTGCTGTTCATATTGCTATTTTATCTGAGGGTCTCCAGCTGGTTCACCATGTCACCTGCTGAACTTGGGACCCAGGATGGGGTGGAAGCTGTATGCAGACATCAGTCTCAGAGCTTTGGGAGGTTGGAGGTGGTGCCCTTCATCTCAGGTTCTATCACAAGGACCTGGCTCATGGTGAGATTCCAGGACTCATTTGCTGCAAGACTGGCCCACAGTGGAGAGGGCACAGTCATTATGTTTCTGTGTTTATGGCTCTGTAATGGGACTTCTGCAAAAACAGAAATCCAACAGTGTATGTTCAATCATAGTCTCTTGGAATGTGGACAGAGCTTGAAGCGAATGCAAGTTCAGAGCTGTTGAGGAACCAGAGAACAAAATGAGAGGGGCGTGTGTGTTTGCTTTTAGTGTTTTATTTGTCTGTATTATCACTGTGCCTCTTTCATCCTGGGGGTTTATAATTGCTCAGAGACATAGAAAATATTACGTTTGTTTATATATACTTAGAAAAAAGTATGGGAAATGCACACCAAGATGGTAACAGTGGTTATTTTGAAGTGGAGTGATTGCAGGTAATTTTAATTTTTTTGTATCTTTGCTTATATATGCTTCCCACTATTCCAGTAGAGGAACATGCATTACTGAGATGAGTTATGGAGGAACGTGAAGGGACTCAATCTAAAATCCTCCAAATTACAGTCCTTTCACTTCTGTGCCAACACGGGGTTTCTTTAAGGACAGTTTCCAAGTGGCAATGCTCCTGTCTGAATTGAGAGCAAGAAGGGCACAGAGGAAATATACTGGCTGTCCATGCCTGGACATTGAGGAAGAGGCATAAAAGCAAAAGAAAATGTCATTTACAGGTTCCTATTACTTGCTACGCACCGTGGTGAGTGCTATAATTACGCTGTTGTTTAATCCATCCAAGAACCCTGCGAAGTTACACATTACTCTTCCTCTTCTCACAGAAAAGGAGACTGATGCTTGGAACAGGTAAGTCAGTTCCTCAAGTCACCTATCCAGGAAATAGTCATTTAGACTCAAAACACTGTGCCTTTTAACCATTACATCGCTGAATTGAACAATGCTTCATCACAAGGGTGCGTATATGTTACGTGTACTCTGTAACTGTCATGCATGTGTGTATGTGTGTCCATACACACTGATGACCTCAGCTTTCTGGGTGCTTACAAAAACAAAAAACAAAAACAAATGGATAAAGTGGGTAGAAAATTCCTTCAGTGTGTGAATATGGTCATAATTATAGATTTTCATATAACCTAGCATCACTAGGTTAAAATCTGGGACATTTGTGTCACCACTGTCCTAGAAACCCAAAACCAGTGGGAATCTTGGTGACCATCTTAAGTTGCCAACCTCCTTCTTGATTTCTTTCATGATTTCTTAATTTCTTTCTTTCTTGATTTCTTAATTTTTTTTCTTTTTTTTGTTTTTGATCTCTGCCTCCCTCCCTCCCTCCCTCATCCTTCCCTACCCTCCTTTTCTCCTTTTCTCCTTCTCCCTTTCCTCCTCCTCTTAATAACAGCAGAACCCTTCCTTAAAACACAACTTAGGAAGGTCCAATGTACAGAACCACAGGGTAAGGAGGGGTTCGGGGATAACAGGCTGCCACCTCCTTCCCAGCATCCCTGGGCACTTCTCGAGTCCCCAGGACTTCACAGTCATAGATTTAGACCCTCCTGCTTGCCACCAATGAGGAAACTCCAAACTAGGGATGCAGAGACCCCTCTCCAGGTCTCTCCAAAACTTTTCAGCAGAGGTGAGGTGGGACTCAACCGCTCGCTCACCTCAGAGCTCTCTTCACCACACGTCATTGCAATTATCTCTTCAACTCTTCTCTTTTTCCTGCTGGAAGGTAAAGTACTTGGAGGGCAGAGGCGGCATCTGGACTGTTCCTCCCTGTCCTCTCAGTACCTAGCTCTGAGCCTCGCAGCTGGGAGGTGTTGACTTCCGTGCTGCTGAGTAGATGATCTGATGGATGAGCACAGGAGATCTTTTTGCCCAGGGATGCCATGCTGTGAGTTTGGGATGTGTCCGCTGATGGGACGATGTATGCACAGAACTAGCAGCCCCCAACTCAAGATGCTAATTATCCTGAGTAATAATCCATCCATCCCTAAGCTCTTATACCCTGAGGCCTCGCCTCATTGCATAACCAGCAGCCTCTGTCATTGAGCCGTTAGGTCTAGGGTTGGGATTTTTTTTTTTTAATTCAGGTGACTATGCTTATTGTTTTAGTGAATGTTAAATCTTGGGAGAAATCCATCCCTTTCCTCTTCTCCTCCCCCTCCAGAGCTGGGGACCTCCTCCTCCCAGTGTCTTCAGAGCATTGTCCAGTAGCTTTCCCTGAGGTCAGGTTCGGCCAGAGGTCTTGGTGAACTCTGATGGCCTGGGAGTTAGGGAGTGGAATATACCGAGTGGGGAGGAGAGAACCCATCCCCATCCCACTGAAAGCCATTCTCTGCAGTCTGGGGTTGTCTGGTTTTGCCCTCTTGCTCTGTTATATTTCAAACTGAGGTGGGGTGGGTGTGCAGGAGAAGGGGACTGTATCCGGGCCCCTGACTCGCCTTGGCTCAGAGATTTCAGCTGCGCATGAGTGGGCCGGCCTGTGCAGCTGGCCTTGCCTCTCTTCTTGGCCAGGGAGTAGAGAGGCCCAGCCTGGGGAGCTCAGAGAAATCATAGAGCCTCAACCTCTTGCTGGGGTGCCTCTGGGCAGCTGGAGGCCGTTTTCTGTGGCCTCTAAAGTTAAGGAGCCCTATATTCTTTCCAGGGCCTCTGTAGCCCTGCTTTTCTCCCATACGGGTAGCTGTTCGAGGAGAATAGGTGTTCCTGAACATCCCGGCTATCACTTTATTTATACAAATTAGTTTTCCAGTAAACCAAAACCTGGTTTCCCTGAAAACCAAAGTTCATTTGATCCCCTTCAGAATGTTCTGTCTGACAGTTTCAGAGTTTGAAGGGCTCCAGTAATCCCAGAGTTTGTCTCCTTGAAGGACCCTAGAAAATCATCAAGCACACTTTCCCTTAGCCCTCATTTGAGCATCGCCTTCACTGTTTTGTCATACCTGAGATATTAGTAACCTGATGTGCTCTTTTTGAAATTGACTCCTTTCTTTTTGTTATTATTTTTATTTTTGGTTAAATCAATGATTTCAAAGTGGAAATTTATGTCACTACCAGTAAATGGAAAACCAGGATTACGTGCCATAAATAGAAGATAACTCTAAAAATCAATACAGCGAAAACAAAATGATTTTCTATTAATTCTGGACAGACGATATTGCCTCTAGAAGGTTCTGAGCCAGAGGCTTATTCTTTTAAGGAAAGGAGGTTGCCACATGTTACAGAATTGTCAAAAGAATATCAGCACTAAACCAAGCTATTCTCTGTGACTGAATTGAAAGGACTGAAAGAAATTAGAAAGGTTTTGTTTTGTTTTGTATTGTTTTTTTAAGTGATTTAATTCTGGTATGTCCCACACTTTGGTAAACACCGTGTAAGCCAGTAGAATGGCTTCTACCAGGGAAGGGAGCCAATCACATAGTAAGTCTGTGACAATGGAGGGACTTGACCGAGGACACTGGACTCCAGCGTGGGTTTCCCTCTGTCCCCTGAACGCATACCAGTTCCCTCTGAAGGGGATGTGTCATTTTTCAGGAGTTGGACCTCACTGGGTAAGGATTTTGTCAAGAAAAAGGTTATGTCATTTTTTTCCCCCCACCTCACCACTCTGTGTCTGTGGTATTAAGATAGATACTAGGTTTTCAGCATTCTGGTTATTGCTGCATATTTTTCTACCCTATTTAAGAAGTACAATGGAATTAACCGATTATTTTAGTCAGAAGGTAATTTGGGCTAAATTATGAAAACTTGAGAGTAAAACAGAAGCTTGCTGAACTCTTTAATCATTCATTCATTCATCATTCAGTGCTCTGGAGCAACTTACACCTTTAGCGATGTCCACCTGTCTCTAGTAGAAGACCCTTTGCTTACCAGTCTTCTTGATTTCTTTCTTTCTTGATTTCTCTCTCTTTCTTTCTTAATATCTCTCTCTTTCCCTCCCTTCCTTCCCTTTCCCCCCGACCTTCCTTCTCCTTTAATTTTATTATTTTAATTTTTAATTTTTTTAAAATTTTTTTTTTTTTTTAGAGAGAGAGAGCACCAGCTGGTTAGGAGGGGCAGAGGGAGAGAGAGAGTCTTAAGCAGGCTCCACACCAGCACAGAGCCTGATGTGGGGCTCGACCCCACGACACTGAGATCGTGACTTTCTTAGTATCAGTGGGTGGTATTTCTCAGGGCCTAACACTGTGCCCTACGCATAGCTGCGGCTCAGTAAGCATCTGCTCAGGCTAATGGTGATAGAACAGATGGGAGCAGCTAAGGCCCAGGAGAGAAAAGTGAAGGAAAATGAGCACCGACCCTTGGCCCCATGCTGTCTGGACTTCACTAACTCACCGAGGGTCCCCTGTAAGTAAACGCCGTGAACATCTAAAGTTGCATCCTTTTCATTTAGTCTTAATTTGAGAACTAAAGTGAACTGAGGTGAGACTGATTATTTATCAGTCCTGTTTTAGAGCCAAAGGTAGACTCTGGCCTCTTCCCCGGCATGTCTGTAGATTTGCAGGCCATTAAAAACAGAAAAATATGAAACAAAAAAGCAAAGAGAGGGAGGAAAAACTTGTTCTTCAGAAGGGGATTTGCCTAAGTTGGGCTCAGACATCTCTTAAGACTCTCAGCCATGGGAAACCCTCAAACTTTCTCTGTCTCATCTGGCCTTATTCTCTGACCCTGCCTCAGTCCTCTCTGTACTGGGCCTCTTGCCTTCAGCCCTAATGCCCCCCCCTTTTCCCGTTCTTGTCATGACACAAATAATTTCATGTATTTCCATAGGAAGCTAGAAAATCCCACCAAAAGCCTTTGAGTGCCCTATACAGGTTGCATATGTTCATTTGCTGTGGCCATGATGGCTTGGACCAGAGTGACCGGACCCAAACTCAGTCCCAGGTGATGTCAAGTTTCAGGTTACTAGGACTTGGATCTTCTTCATCTTTCCTTTGACCCCTGAATTGGGTTTATCAACCCAGTACACATAGTAGAACCATGTAACTAGAGGAACAGTGGTGTGGGAGCTGGTCATCAGGGATTCAAATTCTAGTTCTGTGGCTCTGTGGCTCCAACAAGTCTCCCTCTTTCTCTCGTTCTCAAGATGAGGAGTTTGGACTAGAGCAGTAGTTTCCCAAACTATGTTATTAGAACTTGAGGGATACTTTGAGACACCTCAAGAACCCCTGAGGGAGACAAATTAGACAGGAAATTGTACCCACTCACTTCCTGCTACTAGCAGAGAGTCTTACCTTTATCTGGTGCGTTTCCCCATAAGATCTTATTAGGAACAAGTGGTTCTCTGTTGAAGTAAAGGAATATGAAAAACACTTTTTTTCTAAATTCACTTTCAGCTAAGATAAACACTCACCCCCCCCATGCACACTAATACCCCTAAAGAAAAGAAATGAAATGAACAAAACGTGATTTTCCCAATAATATGCCTAATTTAGATCAATTAAGTGAGGCATGGGATGGAAGTTGGTTATGAAAATGCTTTGATCACTTACCCACACCTTCACACATCCCATGATGGAAGAATCTTTGAATCTTTCTTGTTATAGGAGTCCAGTGGGCCAACTCTGGCCTCTGGGAGCTGCTGAAGAAAGGAAGCAGAGTCTTTGTGGATGCTTTTGTTTCTCTAAAATTTGTTACATATAAATGTTTATATATACACTTTATTGTATGTTATGTGCACATGTTTGTATATATGTTATGTGTGCACGGTATACACATGTGTGCACGTGTATATACACGTATATTCATGCATGTATTATATGTGTATACACGTGTGTGTGTATACATAATGTATACGTACACTATGGCAAGTTATTTTAAAATTTGTTGGCCATGTCTTTATGGATAGAGCTTCAAACTTAGTTAGACATCATCTTCCCTTTCTCGGAGTCCCTCTAATTCTCCCCAGCTCCTCCAGTTTCCTGAGAATCTGAGATGAGAAGATCCTCCTCCCTTGCTCCCACCTTGATCTTACCCCTCACACTCCTCTCCAGTCTCATTGAACTGTGGGGCTCCCAGGAGAAATAAGGACTAACCTAGAGTTATGGCAGTGAGGATGGAGTGGGCAGGGATGCTGAGAGGTAGCATCCACAGGACAGCGAAGGTGGCAGCGGTGGTGTGTGTGTGTGTGTGTGTCTATGTGTGTATGTATTTTGGTGGAGGGTTGCTGGAGCAGAAGACTGAATGGGAAAAATGGATATAGACTTTGAGGGTTGAGCCAGGTTGATGACTATGTGGGGCTTGGGGCCAGTCCCCCAAGAGGAAAGGTGTATAGAAGAAGCAGCAGCTCTGGAGGAAGGAAACTATAATAACTGATAGAAGTAAGTCCCGAAAGAGTCAAGATGTGGGGCTTCGATGACCTTGAAGTCCATGGGTAGAGTCTGGCCTTACTGAGGGGGAGGGGTGTTGTTGCCCCATCATATTCTTCTCCCCTAGTCCAGGCCCAGATGAAACGGGATGGGATGAAATGATAGGTCATAGCAGAAGAAAGGCGAAGTGAGTATACATATCGATTTAATCAGTTTTCTCACTAAATGATAAGTCTGCGTGGGGAGCAGGCTAGGCTAGGAGGAGAGAGAGATGGTTTAGTTCAGAGCATGGGCTAAAGTGTTTTGCAATGTGTGGTCCATTTATGTCAGAATCACCAGGGAGAACATGTTAATAATGCAAATTACAGGGTTGACTCCAAAAGTACTGAATCAGAATTTCTGGGAATCTTTATTTTTTACATGCCCCCCACCAAGTGATTCCATGTCTATTAATGTTTGAGAGTCACCATGATTGAGAATTGAGTTGGAATGATGAAACCAAATAAATCTTTTCCCAAAGGGTTCTGCAGGCCCTTGGAATGCCCCTTCTCCTCTCCCCACTCCACATCCTAGCTTCCTGTGAAAGGCAGGGGAGGCAGGGTTTCCCTGACTGTGTTTTGCTTCCTTTAGGCTCTCAGTGAGGTCCCAGTGTGCCCACAGGCTGACATCTGCTGACAGTGGGGCCAAGCCTGCTTGTCTTCCTGACAGGCAGCAGAGCCATAGAGCAAGACTAGGCATCTTAGGGGTCAGGATGGTCCAAGTTCTTATCTGGGCTTGGCCCAAACTTTCTGACATTAGGTAGAGTCTTTCTCCATTTTTAGGGACAGGCACCCCTGCCTATCTCACAGTGCTATTAGAAGGATATGCAATGTCAAGTCTAATGTTTCTTCAGATCTGCCAGCCTGTTTCCTCATTATTAAAAGAGCCTAACAACCTCCTTACTCTTATGGTTCATTCTTACTTTCTCTTTTTTCTCCTCTCATGATCTCCTCCTACCCACACTGCTGATGGTGATGGCCACAACTACCCTAGGAGGTAAGAATTGACAACCCTGTCTTGCAGATGAGGGTGCTGTGACTCAAAGCACATATAAAGCTGGTGTCTGTCCAAGTCCACTGAAATCGAGGTCTGTCCAATGCCACTGTCCAGAGACATCATATGGACATAATGTCGTCACCTCGGAACTTTCAATTCTGTGGTCTGATCCAATAGTCTGGGGTGGTAGCTGTTGCAAGAGAGGGACAGGACACTTGTGGAAATGTAGAGGAGGAAGGGAGTGATTCTGACTGTGGAGATTTGAGAAGGCCATTTGGAAGGCGTGAAATTAAGATGAGTATTTCATGTGAGATTTTTATACGTTTGGAGTGTGAAGGATGCCAATGGGTTCAATAGGTTGGGAGGGTGAGCACATGATAAGCAAAAGTATGGAGATAAGGCACATCTATTCATGTTTGGGGAAATAACTGGCCTTCCAGGTATAGTAAAAAGCGTGGAGGAGGGTGCGAGTAAAGCTGTCACAGGACCAGATGTGGGAGGCCTTGAATACCACGCTAGGTAGGATGTCTGCAGGGAAGGGCATTCCAGTGGAGGTGGGCATCAGATAAAGGCAGAAAAGCGTAGGACTCTTTGGGTGTTGCCCAGGGTCTCCCTGTCCCATCTGTTCCCTACCCCGAGCCAGAATTCTTTCCTAAAGGTTCATGGCCCTCTCTGTTGGGATCACCTTGCAAAAGAGCATCCGTCCCGCCTGCTGCCTGGATTGAGCAAGAGGCTGGAAGCAGGGTGAGGAAGCAGCAGCTGTGAGTCAGACCGCCCCCACGCAGGCTCCAGCCTGGGCCTGGGGCCCCAGCTGGGATCGGAGCTCTTGCCCTGGTTGCATTTGCCGAATACGCGCTGTACCGCCAAGTGTGGCTCAGAGCTGCCCTGACTCATTGGGAACTCTCCTAGTGGCTCGTGCCCCTGCCGTGGCTTTTATTTCTCTTTCTTCCTCCTCTACACACCCCCCTTCTCCTCCCTTGCCTCCTATTCTTTTACGCCCTTCTCTTCCTTTTAAAATTTGCCCTCCTCTGCCTTTCCTTTCTTTACTTTCAGCTTCTTCTCCTCCCTCCTTTGATTCCTTTTATTATCTTTATTGTGGTATTTGTAATGTGACTCAGGAGACCCAGGTTTAGACTGGGCTACCATTGACTCACTAGATGGCTTTAGACTCCTCCATTCTCTTTGGGCCTCAATTTGCACGTCTGTCCAATGAGGCAGTTTGATTAGATGGAGGTTTGAAGACAAAGAACCATCAGGATTTCTCCTTCTAGAACTCTCTGCATGTACTCCTTCACCTCTTTCATAGAACGGTTGAATGACAGAGTTCACAGGGATCTCAGAATTCCCTTAGGGCCATGGATCTAGACCTTGGGTACCTACTGGATTCACCTGTTGAGCTTCTGAAAACTAGTGTTGCCCAGACCCCATACCAGACCAATTTGATGAGACTCTATGTGGGAGAGGCCCAGGAATTCATTTTTTTAAAAGCTCCCCATGTGATTCTTTTAAGCAGCCAGGGTGGAGAATTACTGATTTAGAAGAAGCAACTTTTGGTGCAGGTGGAGAAACTGAGGTTTAGAGCAGAGGAAGGGGCATGTCCAGCATCACATGGTGAGTCATTGCAGACAGAACCAGAATGAAACCTCCTTCCATCTCCGCCCCTTTGGCCTGGACTTTGAATCACCTTAAGCAAATGCCACTGCCCGCGGTGGGGCCAGGCAGGAGAGCAGCCTTCTAACTCTGCCAGAGCCTGGCTTAGAGGCAAGGCCCAGACACAGCCCCATTAAGCCAGGCGTGCCTTACGGGAATCGCTCCTGGCTCCGGCTTAGAAAACAAACAGAGTGCTTTGGTTTTCTTTGGCTCTATCTCCTGGTGGGGGAGCTAGGAGGAGAGCACCTGAGGACGCAGGTTTGCTGCTCTTCTCCCAGGCAATGTGGGGCTGCCAGCTGGGGAGGATTGGAGACAGGTGGGCAGGGCCATGTTGGGGGTGAGCCGGGAAGTACGTGTCTGAGAAGCACCCCACACAGGCTGATGCCTGAGAGGGAGGGAAGGGGGCTGGAAACCTCAGCTTGGGTGGCAACTGTAGGTAAGCCCTGCACCTTGACCTGCCTCTTCTGGTGAATGCAAGCCCCTCTCCTTCCTTCCAGATAGTGGTTATAGTGAGAGGAGGTCTTGGTTGGGATCTCCATTCAAGCCGCTGTTAATTGAGAGCTCCTTACATGCCAGGCACCATGATAAGTTCTTTATACTTGCTATGTCATTCCCATGTGGATTCTTCACAGCTGACTTATGTAGGAGTGATTAGTGTGTCCACTTCACAGATCAAGAAACAACATCAGAGAGATGAAGTCTACCATTGCAGGCATACAGCTCTGAAGATACATAGTAGGTGCAGAACTTTAGGTAGGTCTGCCTGATTCCAAAGCTCAGCCTCTTAGCCAGTGTGCAACACCACTTTTGTGTAAATCAGCAGACCTGAGTTTCTGTCTACACTCCTCTCATGACAGGCTGTGTGTCTTCGGGCAAATTAACTTACCTCTCTGGGCCTCAGTTTCCGCCTCTGTAAATTGCTTGCTTTGCTTATTTCACATGACTGAGGTGGGGATCAAGTCGAAGTTGGACATGAAAGAGGTTAGTAAACAATAGAGATATCCAAAGTAAGAGATTATTGCTGTTATCGCCAAACACAGCTGTGTCCGCTTGGGGAGCCGCCATCACACATACACCTGTCCATACCTGTGACCTTGGCCATCCTTGGCAACCTCTTGGTTCCCAAGGACTCAGATGGAGGAGTAGAAGGGGAGAGAGGCAATAAAGGAACCTGTTTATGAAACACTTCACATCTCTGAGATGAAATCTTCTAGATAAATATCACAGCACCACATAAATAAAACATAAATGAAATAATATCATCCCTACTCCCTCCAGCCAGCATGCCTGCAGATGCCTTCGCTGAAGCTAAGGGCAGCTAGGTATAGTCCAAAGAGTAAGGGCTTTGGAAGCAGAAGGACTGGAGTTCAACTGCTTCTCCCAGGTACTGGCTGCATGACCTGGGGGCTGGTTACTTAGCCTTTATGAGTCTCAGTGTCCTCCTTGAGTTGGGACTAAAACACACCTGTCACCTGGTTACTGCAAGTAAACTAGCTCGTGTACATATCTCTGGTCTAGGATTCCCCACACTAGATACTGTTACCTCTTGACATGCCTGCCTTCCCCATTCTACGGTAAAGGTCCCGTCAGTAACTGTGCTTCATCTTGATATGGTGGTTATGCTCAGTAACTGTCAATCCCTTTCTTCTTTAATTCTCTCAAAGTCACTCCCATCTTCACACTCCCAGGCCAATGTTTAGACCCACACCTATTTCTCACTTAATACATTATTCAATTTGAACAGAAAGTATGGAGACTGCTGACTTGTTGAGATGTCCTGGATCTGCTGCCTTTCAGTTGTCTGACCTTGGGAAGTCTTCCATCTCTGAGACTTAGTTTATACATCTCTGAAATGGGGACAGTGTCCCTCCTGTGCACCTAAATCCTTGCTAGGAGGATCAAATGTGATACTACCAGTGAAAATGCTTTGCAGATTTTAACACATGTGGAACATAAAAAGGAATGTTATCTGTATTGAGAACTCATTGTCTCTTGCACTGATATATTTGGTTTGGCAGTGTCATTTCTGCGAGGCTCTGGCACCCTACCCATGGAGTCCTTTCACACCATCATCTAAGGCACACTGTCTTCAGCACTTCACCTTTGGGCGACCAGACCTCACCACTATCCCTGCTATTGCCAAGTCATTTTCGTCAGTAACTCCTTGTTGACCTCTCTCATACTCTGCAGTTAGGGAGTCTGAAACTCTGCTCATTTGGAAGCCAGGAGACCAGAAGTTAAGTCTAGGTCTTCAGTCTGTATCCCTCTCTGGAACTCAGCTTCTTCTAGTGGCAACTGAAGAGACTCCAGATGACAGTAATCATCAGCTCTCACATTGTTAGCACATTTACTTCAGGAGGACATAAAACAAGAGATGCAAGTAGCCTTCCTAATGCCACTCAGCAATAATTCAGTATTAGGATTGTGTCCTATTGGTCTCTTCATCTCCACTGCCTAGTACAGTGCCTGGCCTGCACCTTATACTCCGAAAATGTTTGTTGAATGCATTCTGACACTGGACTACATGCAAATTCACTATTTTTTTTTTCCCTGCTAAAAATTGGCAATTTTGAAATTGGATTTTAGAAAGATTTAAGTTGTTTATAAAAATCCTTAAACCATGGTTTTCAAAGATGTTTCTCAGAGCTTAAGGGATCTGTGGCTAGACCTCAGGGGACCCCAAGCTGTGCAGTGGGATAACTGATGGGATGGAGGAGCTGTTGCCTACATTCTGAAGGCCTCACTCTCACTGGAGTTCATACAGTATGTATGAGTAAGATTTTTTGGAAAGGTGGAGTCTTTTGCTTTGAAGTGTTTGAAAAGTGAGTGATTTCAGATAATGAGAAGGAATTGGGATATCCTAAATTAGGCACTGAATGTAGAATGGTGGGGTGCTTATGAAGATTCTGATCTGCGTTCATTCTCCAATTTTGGGAGCAGTGCTTTCTACATAAATCTTTAGGGTACTTCCACAAGACCCTGTGAAATAGGTACAGAAACCCACTGGCATCGAACCGCAGCTTGGAGCCGAAACCTTAGGCCCTCTCAGGCTCTCTGTTTTCTTGAGGATAGCCCGTGGCCCCAGGCAGGCGGCCCCCCATGCCAGGTCTGGCATCCCTAGCTGTGAGTTGGCACATCTGAGAGCTTGGCATAACTCTGGGCCAGGAGCTACTAGTGCAGTCCAAGAACAGCGCTGGGAAGCTAGAAGGAACTGTCTCAGAGGCTACAGGGTAGCAGGGCCCATCCATGTTTGCTCAAGCATCCCGGGAGCAGGTAGCTGGGCTAGGAGCAGGCCATGGGCAGTCTAACTAAGGGTCTTCTGGCTCAGATTCCAAAACAAGCTAAGGAGAATATTTCTGCATCTGGGAAGAAAGATGGCGGAAATCCCTCTGAGACCTTTTTATGCTTTGTGACTTTTTATGTCCTTAAGACAGCCACAAAAATAACTCTCAGCTTCATCTTTGCCATGTTTCCCACTGATTTGGCTCCTGGAAAATTGCTGTTGTGTTTGCTCCTGTGGTCTAGAAGCCTGGCCCCTAGCACCTAATCCAAAGTGTGACCTTTCATGTCAAAAGTATAAGGTCTTTGTGTCTGTACTTTGTGTCTGTGTTCCAGTATAAACTTCTGATACCCTTAAAAATGGATCAAGCAAACAACCGAGGAACAATAATGTGTGACTGCCAGGTATGTGATAGAACAGTCAAAGGCACCTCAAATCTGTGTAAATAGAGTCACCCAAGCAGTCACCCTTTCCTTGTGTTCTGGCATGTGTAAGTGTAGCAACTTGCTCATAAAAATGGGGTGGAGGTGACCATTTCAGAGAAAGACTACCACTCTCATGTCTAAGATACCTGTGTTTTTTGTCAGTGACAATTCTTGATGATAAACCTATTTTTGGTGGGAGGGAGGCGTGCTGTCATAGGGGAGTCACTTGATTAGCCATGAAGGGCTACTGGGTTGTCTCCTGTCTCCTCCTAACTGTTTGGGGGGACCCCCCATTTTTCATTCAGATATCTCACTTCTTCCCGGACACTGTCTCCTCCTTAGTCTGACCCCCTCAGTGCAAGTTTCGGGGTTGCTTCATCATTGAATACTAGAACGTCATCTGTGAAGTGCCATTGGAGAGTTCTGAGTGCAACCCCCTTAGTTTACAAAAGAGGTCTTGTTTGGCAGTTCCTTCCCAAGTGCCTCCAGTGGGAATTTGAAATTGTTAACCCATTCCCTGTTCTCTTTGTTAAAACTGGACTCTGTCATGTTTTAGTGGGGAAAAGATAGTGAAGGATTCGGTCAGCCACTCCAGGTCACATTGGCTTTGTGGGAGCAGTGAGAGTGTGAACTCTAAGGCCTCATCACTGCTTGTCCAGCTGGGCCCCATGGCTCGGCAGAAGGTACCAACAGGAACCTCAGAAGAATCATCCTGACGTCACAGATCGTTCTGGGGCCAGCGGGTTTGTCAGCAGGTCCCAGCAAGGAGCTAAGAAGCTTCTATCAGCTCCAAATTCACATGAGAGGAAAACAAAATTCCATCATAATGTTGACCATCTGTGGATGAGGATGATTTTTCAAGAGAGGCCACTGGAGAAGGGGACAAGGAAAATAAAGACTATTGTCTTAAGGGAGCATGATTTAAAGGGGAGCACTGGTTCAACTAAGCAAATAGTATATGGCATAGTGCTGCGTTGTCCTACCTTCCCAGACTTCTGACTTTTAAGCAATTTTAAGCTTTTTTTGAAAAATATTTTATTGTGCTAAGAACACTTAACATGAGTTCTGCCCTCTTAGGGAATTTTTAAATGTACAATACAGTATTATTAACCACAGGTACAATGTCCATCAGAGCTCTAGAACTTATTCCTTGCAAAATTGAAACATTATGCCTATTGATTAGCAACCCCCATTATCCCCTCCCAAAGCCCCTCAAAACCACCCTTCTACTCTCTGATTCTGTGTTTGACCATTTCTGATATCTCATGTAGGTGGAATCATGTAGCATTTTTCTTCTGTGACTGGCTTCTTTCCTTCAGCATAATGTCCTCACGGTCCATTCATGTTGTCACATATGTCAGAATTTCTTTCTTTTTAAAGACTACTACTCCATTATTTGTATATTCCACAATTCCCTTATCTTTTCATCCAGTGAGGGACATTTGGTTATTTCCACATCTTGGCTATTGTGAATAAAAAACACAGTGAGTCATCACCTCACACCTGTTAGGATGGCTTTTAACAAAAGAACAAAAGAAAAGAGTGTTGGTGAGAACATGGAGAAATAGGAAGCCTTGTGCCCTGTGGATGGGAATGTAAAATGGTGCAGCCACTTTGGGACAGTATGGAGGTTCCTCAAAAAATTAAAAATCCAACTACCATATTATCCAGCCATCCCATGTCTGAGTATATATCCAAAATAATTGGAATCAGGATCTTGAAGGGATATTAACACTCCTGTATTCACTTAAGCTTCTTTTTCTTACAGACCGTCTGTTTCAAAACTGTCATAATTGATGAAGGAGAGTGTTAGTCTCCCTTTATGCTGTAATCCTGAAACCCATGAGTATGAAGAACTCCCCTCATTTTCTTCAAAGCTTTTCTTTCCATCAAAAAACTTGCCAGATGGTCCTTAGGATGCATATTTAGTAGAGCTAATATTCAGTTTAAAATAGTTCCACAAAAGCTATATTGCTGTCCAACATAGATACTATAGGATGTTTTAGGGGGATTGGATGATTCAAAAGATGAAACATCAAGGTTATTCCAGAAATAATATTCTTAAAGCAACACTTTGATGAACGGGGCTGATTATGCTCTTCAATAACTCCAAAATATTATCTCTTTTCCCAAGAATCTATAACTTGGCTTTGTTCAGATTTCTCTAAGTTATTTTTAAAGTTCACATTGAACTTACCATTTTTTCCCCAAATACCCTTCCAATGATCTTTGACAATAAATAATAAACATATCAACTTGAATTGTTCTGATTTTAAGACCGTTTATTCAATTGAAGTGACAGGATTTATTAGGCCCTCCTATGAACAGTAGATCTTAGAGGCTCTTATAAACCCCTAAAAGTCTATGTCACCTTTTTATTTCATTAAAAATTATATAAAGTTTATTAGACTTTATTATAATTTGGTGATTGTGATGTAAATTAATAACAGTTTCTTAAAGGCAAGTTATCCATATATATCAGAAGACAACTTATTCTGGGAGAAAATGTTCATAAAATATTTACATGTGAGGATGTTCAGGACAATGTTAACTACAAAGGAAATCATCTGAACATTACCACTGAAGAATGCCAATTTCAAACAATTCTGTGGTATGTCTTAAAGCACTTTTGGCTACCGGGGTGTGGATGTCTTTACTGAGAATTGAAAGAGGAATCTTGTAATTCAAAAAGACCTAGGAACTTGAAGTAATGGGAATCACAGGAGCTGTTCTCTCAGTCTTCCAGAAGCCCACCATCCGTTGCTTCCGCTCGTGGTGTAGAGTCCCTGCCCCGGTTCAGTGTCTCAGCCAGCCACCTGTCTTCCCAGTACCTTAGTCTTGCCAGCTTTAAGTCCCTGAAGAAAAAATACGATTGGGCCATCTTGGGTTAAGTCTTTACTCTCGATTCGGTCAGCTATGATTAAAGAGGTAGGGTTACCTGGGAAGACCATGGCTAAAACGCTCAGTACTATGTGCGTTGGGGCCAGTTCTCAGAAAGCAGAGGTATAGGCTGGGTAAACTTCACAGTGGTTCATGCTTCCACACACGTGTGCATGCACGTGTGTGTGTGTGCGCGCACGCATTTTGTGTCTTGTTTCAAGCAACAGTGACTGTAAGAGTGTATATATACCAAAATGTCACCATAAGTTTTCTTTGTGTTAGTTCCAGCAGATTTATATCATTCTCATTTCCTTAAATTATCTATAATAAATGGATTTAATTCTTTTTAAGGGTGCAACTCTTTTTTTAAAGATTTATTTATTTGAGGGGGAGGGGCAGAGAGAGAGGGAGAGAGAAACCTAAGCAGGCTCCACACTGAGCACGGAACTGACAGGGGCCTCAATTCCACGACCCTGAGATCATGACCTGAGCCAAAACCAAGAGTTGGAGGCTCAACCGACTGAGCCACCCAGGTGCCCCCCACCCCGTTCTTAAAGATCTTATTTATTTATTTATTTATTTGTTTGTTTATTTATTTATTATTTATTTATTTATTTATTTATTTATTTTGAGAGTGATAGAGGAGAGCGTGCACCTGCACTCATACAACGGGGAGGGGCAGAGGGAGAAGGAGACGGAAAGAGCATCAAGCAGACTCCAGGTTGAGTACGTTGGGCTCGACCCCACAACCCTGAGATCATGACCTGAGTGAAAGCCAAGAGTCTGATGCTCAACTGACTGAGCCACCCAGGCACCCCAGGTGTTCAGGTCTTGATCTCAGAGTCATGAGTTCAAGCCCAGCATGGAGCCTACTTAAACAAACAAAATAAAGAGTATGGTGTTGCATATTCATTATAGAATGGGAATGGAGAAATAGTAACGAGGCTCTCAGAACTAAACAGGTCTGAGATGCCCAGAATTTTCATGTATTTCCTTCCCCGTCAATGCATATTCTTTATATAGTGGAAAACATAATGTATTTTACATTTTTTCCTACTTATTTTTTATTCAATGGTGGAATCCTAACCTTTCCTCAAAAAGAAAAAAAAAAAAAGAAAACGTTTTGCAAACTACTTGCCAACATTTTAGTGTCTGTATACAGTTTGATAATATGGATAGCCCAGATTTTATCCACCATTTCACCAGTGTTGGGCATTTTGCCCTTTCCAGTTTCTCACTTATTTTGAAGACTGCTGAAATAAACAGGGGCCTTTGCATTTTAGACAAAAATAATCTCAAGTGTGCAGTCTGGTAACTAAAGGAATTCTTGAACCTACTAAAAACGATTATCTCTGGTGGTGCTTATAAGCCTTTCTCCTCTTCTATCGTGTTTCTCTTCTTTTTGAAAGTCCTGTCTCCATGTGAGCTCCCGCCGGGGTTAGTGCTGTAGGTGTCCTGGTGGCCACCCTGCACACAGATCATCAGGAAGCCACCTACAGGCTGGACAGTTACACGCCAAGGACTCATCCAGGGGCCAAAGCTGCCGCCCAAGCAGTTGGCTGCCGCAGTGAGCACATTTTGACCACAGGCCCAGAGTTTCCCCTCTTAATGTGTTATTCCATTCACTGTCAGCTCTCTGGGGATCTGGGATTCAGAAAGGATTAAGAAATGAAACCCTGCAGATAATCAAGGGAAAAAGCACAAAAAGTCATTTTACCTTCCTGTTCCAGCATATTCCCTTTCAGTAGAAGGAAATTTAAATTTAGGTGGATGTGATAGTTTCCTCTCTTCCTTGTATTTCAAGACTGCAATCTGGTGCAGGATTGGACGATTGGTGAATTTTCCACCAGACATGAATAGAAATTTAAGTTAGAGCTAGAACATCTGAGAGCCAGCAGGATCCTTAGACATAAAACCGCTCGAGAGATGGGAGAGCTTGGGGATGGAGGAGGGTCTCCCCAATATTTCACAGCTCATCACTGACTGGAGAAACCAGCCTCCAGTAGCTGAGACTCAAACACCATATCTTCATCACATTGACATGTCCTTGATTTTAAGAGCCACTTTATTTTAGGTGCCATTAAGAGAGAAAATGCTGCCAACTAAACTATAACCCAGTGCTTTCCTACCAATTAAATTTTTAGACTTATTAAAAGAGCTCAGTTATTGTGATTATATTTTTATAATATATCACTTTTGTGATATGAAAGTAAAATAAAATGTTCAAATGTTCATAAAATTTCCTTACATTCAGCTTTTGACTTTCCTGAATCACTTTTGGATGCAAGGTCATTGAAGTTTGGGTTTTTCCATATACTGTTGTTCTCTCTGCCAGCCAGAGGATTGGTTATACTGCATTTCTTCCCCCTGCCATAGTTGTTTCTTTTTTTAATAGCAATATTGAGATAGAAGTTGCATACCATACAATTTGCCTATTATATAAAGTGTACAATTTAATAGTTTTTTGTACATTCACAGAGTTATAACTATCAACACAGTCAATTTTAGGACATTGTCAGCACCCCCAAATGAGCCCTCTACCCATTTGCATCCACTTCCCTCTTCCTCTCCTTTCCCCAGACCCCACACAACCACTAATCTACTTTCTCTCTCCATGCATTGGCCTGTTCTGGACATTGCAGATTAATGGAATCTCAACAGTATGTGGTCTTTAGCGACTGGGCTTCTTTCCCTGTCATCCGTGAGGCAGCTTGTATAGTATGTCACTCTTTTTTCTTTTCTTTTTTTTTTTTTTTAATGCATTTCTTCAAAGAAGATTCCATTATTATCTCTGGGATTTTCCTTCCAGTTTTAATGCTGGTGCTTTCCTGATCTTACAGGAAGTTGTCAATGGAGGCTGTCAGACAGTAGTCAGGACTCATGTTTCTTTCACAGTGAGTTCTTAACTAGTTTGTGTCCTGAAACATCCAGGGCTGTCTGTCTCCAGTTGTACCACCAGGAATGACAGCCAAATTTACACAAGGCACATACAGTGACATCTGCTGCCTGGCTGGTGGAAACTGTATGTCGTCATCATTGGTAGGACACATCTCAATTTCAAATACATTGAAAGACAAAAAAAAAAAAAAAGTGTGGATTTTATAATTAAAAAAGCATGGATCTTTAGTACTTTTCCTTAGATTGATATGAAGAGCTTTCACTCTGAACACCAGAAAGCAGAGAGACTTGGGACATAAAGCCCAGACACTGGAAAGGATGTTAGAAGTCACAAGTCAAACACTACAGCCAGGGCAGGAGTCCCCTCCAGATCCATGGTTGTCTGCCCTGGGGTATAAGAATCATCTGGAGATGGCGCCTGGGTGGCTCAGTCAGTTAAGTGTCTGCCTTCGGCTCAGGTCATGATCCTAGGGTCCTGGGATCGAGTCCCACATTGGGCTCCCTGCTCAGCGGGAGGGCCTGCTTCTCCCTCTCCCTCTGCTTGTGCCCTCTCTCTCACTATCTCTGTCTCTCTCTCTCAAATAAATAAATAAATAAAATCTTTTAAAAAAATTACCTGGGGAGTGTTTCAAATATGAAGTCCCAGGTCACAACCCCGATTATCCTTTCTCTGTAGGGCTGGCACTGAGCCAGAATCCCTTTTTTCTCTCTCTCTTGCTCTTTCACTATGTCTTTCTCTTTCTGTCATTGTCTTGTCTTCTCTCCCTCTTTCCTTTTTCCTCTTCCCTTTCCTCCTTCCCTCCCTCCTTTGCTGCCTGCCTGTTTTGGTTTTGTTTGTGTTTTTTATAGACGCTAATCCAAGATCGGGAACACAGCTCTGGCTCATTCTGGACAGATGAGCCAGAGGCAGCCTAAGCATCAAGCAGGAGGCATTGTCACAGAGCAGGGTTGGTCATGGATTTGGAACATGCAGGTCTGGTTCCCAGTCCTGACATGGTCTCTCAAGAGCAGTGTGATGTTGGGCAGACAGCTAAGCCTCCGGATCCACTGTGGCATCGCCTATATGACAAAGGCAGCCTAGAAGGGTTGTTGTGATAACCATGGCAAATCACACAGGACAGTGCCTCATGTTTACAGGTGATACTTCTCTCATTCCCAGCTGCCCTGGCTCATGTCTTCTCTGGCTTGACTCAGCACCTATGACTTGAGGTTTGATTTTTTGCCTCTCCACTAGGATCCTGCTCCCCGTGTGGCTGCTGCCCCAGCTCTTCTGATTCCGTGGTGGTCAGTGAAGTTCTCGGATTGCTCCCATTTGCAGGGGACACTTTTTCCAAACCCTGAGCCATCTTTAAAACTTTTCTCCAAGAGACTTTGCTGGGTTTTCTGGCTTTGGAAGCTCAGTGGCAGGCGGATTCCATCAAAGCTCGTTATTCACCCCCCAAGGGCTTCCCTGTGTGTTTGTAGTTCCCCATGTCCCCAGCACATATCCACGTTACGCATGCCACTCCATCTCGCTGATGTCCATAGGTCCAAGACAGGAAGGAAAGGTGTGCTTGTCAGAAATATGATATAACTCTCAAATGAACATGAAGTTACCTATGTAAACTGTAAAACCAAAGTTCCATTTCTGTTTGTTCCACCGTCATGTAAACGTGGAGAAATTTTGGTGAACCAAGAGGCCAAATAAAAGAAACAGCATATGAGCATCAGTGAGTAGAGGGGCCTTGAACTGCATGTCAAACAGATCTTCACAGCTGTGGTTGTGCCCTGTCACTGTGTTTCTGCACCCACTGCTGTGCAGTGGAGACATAAAGACAGATGATAGGCAGTTCTGTTTTGGAGATCACAGTCTAGAAGGCAAGCAGACAAGGACAAATGCAATATAGTATACATGTTTCCATGGGGGAAAGTGGAAGAAGTAATGGGAACAAAGCCTGGGCCTCATAACCCAGACTAGGGGATGGGATGGGGGCAGGACGGAAAGTGTCTCTGCTTGCACTAATAGTTATTGAATGAAAGGCTTCACCTTTCATCTGGACATTATTTTCGTTTTTATAAGTACAAATATCAGTATATTCTTTCATTTAACAGATACATATTTAGTGCTGTCCTAGGTGCTAGGGTCCAGTGGACAAAGAGAAATGGTCCCCATCACTGGGGGACTTGTCAAATGCAGCTGAAACAAATTAGACCAACAGACTAGAGAGGCAATTCATGTTGTGATAGGTCTTCAAACACCAAATAGTGTTATGAAAAGGAGTATCAGAACCCTAATTTAATTGATGGGGAAAAGGTCATTTTCATGTCAAAAGGAGTCTTCTGTTACCTCTTACTTGATTCATTTAAGGGTTTTGTGGGTGTGCATGTACGTGTGCGTGTGTGTGTGTATGTGTGCTTTTTTTGTTTTGTTTCATTTTTTCATCCATCAGACATTTCTAATTTGTACTGGGTCAGAATTGGATCTGAACACCTAAGATAGATTATACTGTCCTCACTGAAGTTTAAAAAAAAAAAAAAACCAGCTGAGGGAGGCATACTAAAAATCACAATGAAAAATTTATCCTATTTCCAAAACTAAAATTGACTTCCATCTCTTTTGCTGCTTACATCACCTCCATGAAGTAGGTATGATTTTCTCCCTGTTAGAGATAAGGAAAGAGACGCTTTTAGGGGTTTCCATGGTGTGGCATACATGCACATAGGAGATGCTGGCACATTGTACACAGACTTCAGCCTTCTGATATCTTGTCCTTTGTGTAAATAGAATTAGCACCAAATAATAGAGGTCTCTGGGGATTAGAGAAGGAGGAATGGAGGGGGCTGTGGAGGGGTTTTAGATCAGGAGGGGCTTCCTAAAGATGGCCTCTAATCTGGGCCTTGGAAATGAGTAGGATCTTAATAAGACTGCTGGTAACAGGCAAGGAGGTGGGGAGAATTGGTCTACCAAGTTGGGGGAACATCCAAAACAGAAGCAGGGAGGTATGAAATTGTGACCCGTTTGGGGATGAATCCAGAAGGGATGGTTTGTGGAAAGAGTGGACCTGGAATGGTAGTTAGGACTCATTTAGGGCGACTCTGAAGAGTTTTGACTTTTTTTTCTGAGGCCCGTGAATAATTAAAGACCTTTCAGCAGGGAAACATTATAGTAAGAGCTTTGCTTTTAGGGCTGGCACCTGCAGGATAAAGGATCCAGAAGGCTACCTTGCCACGTTGGGAATTCTCAGGACTTCCTCTTGTCACTGCTGTCGAATGCAGCAGTGGCTTGTTTTAATAGTCTCCTGTGCTTACTGCTCTGTGCTAACATTGTCACTCAATCAAGAACCAATGGTAGAGATGAGACGAATACCTTTTGGATACAGGTTTTAATCTGATGCTGATTTTATCGATACGTTACAGTGGCCATAGAGGGCAGAAGCTGTCAGTGATATTTTGGTTCTCAGGCTGGATGAGGGTAGAGAATGGGACAAAATCCCACTCCCTGAGCCGGGAAGTCACTGGCCCCTCTGCTTTCGTGCTTCCTTCCAGGTCACACCTTCCACCCCCCCACTCTGTGCTCTGCCAGCAGGGCCCCAGGCAGGAACATGATCTACACCACATATTGTCCACATGTGTTGCCATAATTGCTCCTTTTCAGTTTTCTTTAGCTCGGAGCTTATGAATTTTAGAAGTTGAAGCCTTTAGAGTAGAGATACCCGGGCAGCATAGAGACAGAAGCAGGCACGTCTCCACAGAGAGGACTGGGGCCTTGGCCATGAAGCCCTGAGAAGTGAATGCTCGCTTTCATGTTGAAGTTGTGTAGGTGTGTAGGGGGGCTCACATCCTAACAGACCGGAGAGTTACTAACAACTCTTCAAAATTGTACAGGGGCTTTACAGTTTTCAAAGTGATTCTGCAAACATTATTTTCCTTTAAGCTCAAAAGACCCCAGAGAAGTAGGAGATTTCATGCCTGCTTGACAGATAAAGAAACTGAGACTGAGAGTCCAAGGGTCATTCAACTAATAGAGCAGGAAAACTGGGACTGGAACTCATGTCATCTTGTTCTAAATATAGAGCTCTTTCCATTACACCATGCAGCCCCATAGAAATCAGTGAAAGGCTGCAAGGGAAAGGTGTTCCTGGCACCTCAGCACGGAAGGGAACTCTGACCACATTTTCCCATGGAAACATGTTTACCCACGGTGGTTAAGATCTATGGCTCAAATAGTAAGGCACTGTGTTTCAGCAATTCACTTGCCTTCCAGTCAACTCAGTTACATTTCACGTAGCACCTACTAGGTAAAGCTAGAACAAAATTTTTAAAAAAGACATTTTTTTTCCTACTCTGGTGGAGAATGCAGACATTTGCAGAAGCCACTCAAAAATAAGACCCTCAGTCTTTCTCCCACCAAGAATCACTTTTCTTTTACCTTCACCAAGGTGTCCAACCCATGTTAGAAATATTCTGTAAGTGAAACAGAGGCAGCATCCATAATGTTTCGAGTTTTAGAGTGAGACAGACTTTAGTCCAAATCTAAGCATCTAAGCTATGCAATTAAAAAAAAAAAACACAAAAAACAACGAACACATTTTGGCCCTTCTCTCCTTGCTAAAAATCCAACTACAAGCACTGGCTAAAAAATATATTCCAGGCATCTACAACCCCTGAGACAATGCTTTCCTCATAGAACTCAGCTCTGACTCTCTGCCTGCTTTGTGGAGGGCTGGTTCTAGTTATGGGAGGCCTTTGAAACAGCAAAGTAATAATTTGTGAAGTAAGGCCTGTGAACTGGTTGGTTTAGCAAATTACAGATTTAGAAGCTAATATTTGAAGCTGGCATACAAGGCCTGGTTCAATAAGAAGTGCCCACGTCTACCCAAGCTGTACCTGCCAGTCATGGATCTGAGCCTCTTCCTTGCCCCCTGCCTCATACATTTCATTCCTAGAACCTCCCTGAATAATTATCATTATCAAAATCGTAAGAGCCTTCTATTATTTAGGGCCTACTTTGGGCCAAAGACCATTAGGATCTTTCTATATAATATTTCCAGTCTTCAGAATTCTTCAAGGAAGGTGTTATAAAGTTGAATTTTAAAGCCAAGGAACTCGATACTCAGAGAAGTTTAGTAACCCACCCAAGATCACCAGGCTCTTTTCCAAACCATGCCACCCCGATAGGCTGAGTCTGCTTTGCTAATGTTTCTGAGGCAAGAGGTTAGCCTTCTTTTGGAAGGTGAGATAGCCCTAGAATTCCTGAACTGTCTGTTTCTTATCCGTAGTTAATTCCTGTGCCAACTTACTGAAAATACTGTAGTTTACTAGAGAGAAAACAGAACTTAATGGTGGAGAAAACTTGATTTGAATCTTAGCTCAGGAATTTACTTATTTGACAAGGACAAGTCATTCAACCTCAGTTTCCACATCTGTATAATGGGAGTTACCTTCTTCACTCCCCTTTTGGTCCTCCCCTTTCTCTTCTCCCTCCTCCTGCTCTTCCTATTTATATTCATAATGATTGATCCCTTCTCAAGGTGTTGTTATGGAGATTAGATGAGATGATGGATGAGAAAGGAATTTATAAAGCCTAAGTGATGACAATAACAGCATTGGTAATGGCTGTAGTACCTTTTTGATTTCATAGATATGTTAGCTGGGAGATGAAGATAGGAATTTCATCCCATGTTATCACTCCATCACCGAACCTACATCCTAGCTTTCTGGGTCTGAAGTGATAGGCATTTGGAATCTTAGATCTCAACCTTCATTTCCACATGACACCCATGAAGGAGGTAGTCAATGCAAGACACACTCCGCTAGGTGTTTCCAGGTAAAGAGGACTAGCTGTAGTTTCACTTCCTTTTTCTCCTGTCCAAGAAATCATATTTATGTGCAAACAAGTGTGAGAGACATTAGTCTTAAATTATCTAAATCACTTGTTCTCAAAATGCGGTGCTCAGACCAGCAACAACAGCAGTATCTAGGAACTTGAAAGAAATTTCAATTCTCAAGCCCCACCACATACTTACTCAATTAGTAACTCTGGGGGTGGGGTCCCATGATCATGTTTTTTTTTTTTAAAGATTTTATTTATTTATTTGACAGAGATAGAGACAGTCAGTGAGAGAGGGAACACAAGCAGGAGGAGTGGGAGAGGAAGAAGCAGGCTCATAGCGGAAGAGCCTGATGTGGGGCTCGATCCCATAATGCTGGGATCACGCCCTGAGCCGAAGGCAGAGGCCCAACCGCTGTGCCACCCAGGCGCCCCCCATGATCATGTTTTAACAAGAACCTCCCATTAGGTGATTCTGATGCATGATTTAGTTTGAGAACGATTGGTCTAGATGATCTAAAAAGCCAAGCATTCTTAAATATTTTAATGTTATTGTTTGTGGCTAATAGCTTCTGACCACCTGACTCAGTAGGTCATAACACCCAGTGGTGAGACCTGCACTGGGTCACAAAGCAGGCTGCACATAAGAGCCACCAGCAGGAGTCAGGTGGCCTTTGGCTGCCAGGAACAGTAATTTCAACTGAAATCAGTTTACACAATAAGGAAAGACATTATCTCACGTTACCAGAAGTCCAGAGGTAGGGTGGATGCAAATGTGGCATAACAGAGATCCAGCTCTGGCTCTCTGCAGCACCCTTGATTGTGGCTCCTCCCACAGGCTCATAGCAAGATGGCTGCCTGGCGCCGATCACAAGATGGCTGCAAGGCTTCTAAGCATTATAGTCAGATATGTTCAGGAGAGTAAATGGACTCTCCTCCCATGTTTCCATCTTAAGAGAGAAAGGAAACCTTTCTTAGAAGCCCTCCAGCACACTTTCCCTACATCTGGCCCATGTGGCCCCCACCAAAGCAACCATTTCCAAACAACCATTGGCATATGATGTAGGCTTTGCCATTTTCTGAGGGGTTGATCTCTAATCAGAATTGGGATTCTGTCCCTAGATAAAAGGGAAAAATCAAGATTCATTTTAATATCCAAATGGAAACTATTTAAAAATTCAGCTTACCAGGGGATGTGTTTAAAATTTCAGAGGTAGAGGAGGGCTATAGGATGGAAATGGTGCTCTAGAGGCTGAGTCCCAAATCTCACTGCCCCCGGGGTCTTCTGAAACCATCTTGTGCAGGTCTTCCAAACTGCCCTTCCCCTGCCTTTTGTTAATCTTCCCAGCACTTTCTTCCATGGAAGCACTCCTGTCTGTGTGCTCTAACCATTCCCTTATCTTGTGCGTGGAGATGCTGCCAACATCGTGTCTTTCTGTAAGGATTAAGGAGATCACATATATGGAACACCAAACACAATATGGGCTAATAACATGCCCACATTTTTCTAAACACCAGCTCTCCAAGCCAATCCCCAGAGTTCCTCTAGGCCCAAGATTTCTTTTAATAGGTGAGTGATGTCCAGAGGGGGCAGGTGAGTCACAGAGGAAGTGAGATCCCAACCCAAGGCCCAGCCCAGGCCTTTCCTCTCCAGAGAATCCAAGAGCTGGTGAGGCCCTCCCTCCGCTGCAGGACTTGGCTGTCCCCAGGAGGCAAGTGGAAACCTCGGGGCAATGAAGTAAAGTCATCACCTCTTCATAGAGCGGAAATTGCTCCGAAAGGGAAATTGGACTTCTCCCTTCTGGCTCTCTGGAGCCTTGAAGATGACTACGCAATCCCTTCCTGCCCTCTTCCTCCATTCTCCCAATTTGATACCGAGCCCCTCCTCCTTTGGCTGCTGGTGGCTGCTCTGGACCATGGGTGATGCCTGCTTCTCCCTGAGGACCAGGGCTTTGGTCTGGCAAGGCCTTTGTCTGGGTGGAGAACACATGGGGAAATCACTCCTAACACCTCCATCTCCTGTAGCTTCTCGCTTCAGCAGTGGGATCTCAAAAACAGCCACCCCCCAGTACATACTTGGAGATGAAGGGGAGTGATGATAGGAAATACGGTTTGGTGGGATAGAGAGAAATTTGGATTATAGTCCGATGATTCAGTCAGTGTGCCTATCCCACCTCTGTCACTTAGCAGCTGAAGTTTGGAGACACCTCTTCACTTCCCTGGGCCTCAGTTTATTCATGTGTAAAATGGGAATCGGAATCCCAGCCCGGTAGCCTCTCGGTGTTTTGTGAGGAATTAGGAGTTAAGGCATTTACTACACACTTACTGAGCACCTACTATGCACCAAAAACTGTATTGGAAGCTGAGATACAGCATCAAAGAAAACAAAATGCTTCCTATCATTGAGCTTATGTTTCCATGGCAGGGAGAGGAAGGAAGGATGAGGATAAAATAACTCATATACAATATAATATATCAAAGAGTAATATGTGCTTGAAATAAAATGAAGATGGGTATAGGGGTAGAGGCTGGGGGATGCCGCTTCAGTTAAGGTGATCAGGGCATACTTCTGATGATGTGACTTCAAGTCATAGAAGCACGGCCGGCAGAAGGGCTCTAGCTGCAGTGGTAGTGAGGTCCTGGATCACTTAGGTCTTACAGACCATGGTAAGGAGTTGATGGATATGAACTACCATATACACTGTAGTGTTCTAGTCCAGGGTGAGTGACCCTGGCCAATAACCACTTCTCCTTATTTTCCAGTCTGTAAAACAAAGCTCTGAATGGATCATGGGCAAGCATCAGGCCAGAAACTTTGCATCACATTAAATCCTTAAAACACTTCATGAAAGTAGGAGTACTTATTCCCATTTATACAAGAGGACGCTGAAGACAGAAAGCCCATTTCCATTGGTATCCAAAGACGTTGGTTGGCTTGTTATGGCAAACTGCTGGCTTTAATTTTGTTTTGCCTTGCTTTTTTTTTTTTTTTTTTTAATTTCTGATCACTATCCACATCTGTTTGCATCTAAACTGGGAAGCTAGTGAGGGAGAGGTGGGAACAAGGAGGCAAGCCAGGGCAGAGCCACCATCGTGGCCTCAGAGCATAGGTGACCATGAATCCGTCGTCCACATGGCTCTACTCAACAGCCTCAGTGAGAGGAGAGGGATGAGTAGACTGTGGGATACCGTAAAACACCCAGAATGAGAAGCCAGAGAGATGTTTTCATTCTCTGCTGGTGCTTCATACGATGTGGCTTTTGGCACATCAGTCCCCCTTGAGGGATGTCGATGCCCTATATACAAAGTAGGGCGTGGTGTGCTAGAAGAGTCCATACTGATGGAGTAGGTAGAGCCTTTCAGCCCTCTTCAGAGAATGTGGAAGAATCTGACCTCTGCCCTTTCCTTAGTTGCTGCACCTCTGTTACTCCTGATATCTTCATCTGTAAATGTGGGAAAATAGCTCTTAGAGTTCTTGTGAGGCTGAAATGAGGTGAAGTAAATGAAATACTAGGCATATTACCTAACAGATCGTGAATGCTCAAATGAGGAGGAGGAGGGGGAGAGAAGGCAAGGTAGCATTAGACATGTGTCCCACTCGGGTTACAGTAACTTTCAGACAAAATTAAGTGCTTAATAAACACTAGTTATTATTTTTCTCCTGTTATACTTTAAGTGAAATGAGTTCTCTTCTTAGACCTCAGCAATCTAGGTTCTTCTCTCCTCTGACCTTCCCTAATCTCTCTCTTGTCCTCCTCTCTGCCCTGATCTTGGCTGATCTCCCTCCCAGGAATGCCATGTACAGTTGCACAGGCTTTACACTGCAGGGTGCTACCACATCTGAAAACTCATCATTCCAGTTGTAGACATCACAGTCATGTATGATTCATAAGTCAGGTTTCTTGTTCTAATAAATTGGGATGTTAGGACAATTTTCAGATACATAGAAGGAAAGTGTTTAAGGAAGGGATGTCTTTTTTTGTTCTTTTTTTTCCTGATTTGCACAGAGCCACCATCTAGACAAGCAGTGAGCCGCTGAGCTTTAGTCCTCCAGTCCGTAAAATGAAGCCCTGAAACAGATGATGCCTTAGGCTCTCCTTAGCTTTAGGTTCTTGAAGATCCAGAAGTAGGTATTGGCTGACCTGTGCTCATGTAATCAACCTGTGTGACCGCAGAGGGGAGCTGTAACATGGGCTGTGGACCCTTGGAGATGTGTGGGTCCCTGGAGCCTCTGCCTTAACTCCAGTTACCTGTAAGCTGGGGGCGACATCTCACCTTGCCTACCTCCCAGGGTTGTTATGAGGATTCAATGAGAGAGATGGTTTTGTAAACCCCTAATGAGATGTCAAATTTGAGAGATTACTTACACACACACACACGCCCACGCGCGCTCTCTCTCTCACATGTCTTTATTTATGTATATATATGTATGTAGATGCATACATATATACACACATCTTATATATGTGTGCCATGTATGTGAGTACTGCACACGTATACTATACTATAATTTATATATATGTGTGTGTGTGTGTATACCCTATCTATGCACACCCTTACCATATATATGTGTGCTGTAAACTTGCAGGGCTAGTTATGAATTAGAAGCTTATAAACCATGTTTACTCATTCAGTGTAACCTAAGGCATGTATTAAACAGTAGGAAAAACTGACCAGCCAAATTTTCCAAGCTTAAAAACCCTTTTATAGCCTTCATTGTGGGTTGAAGAGAGAACTTGTTTCCCCTTCTCTATTTAAAGGAAAAATTTAATATAAATTGGGAAGCAAGGAAGTCATTTTAAAAGAGTGAAAAAAAGTCCTGTATGTGTGTGGGAGGGATAGATGAGGAGATTTGGATGGAAATGGCTGTTACGTACTCACTCTCCCTTCTGTATCTCCCAGGTCATTTCCCCTGGGAGAGGTAGGACCACTAAAGTTGCCCTGGTCAAATGCTCAAGGGCCACCATCTCTTGTGGAGGCCCTTCTGCCTTGTGGGCATCTCCAGAAAATCGCCTCTCCCTGTGGGATTTCACTGGGACCCCAAGGCCCTCTCCTAGCTAGATTATGGAGCAATAGGACCTTTGACTGGCTTGGTTTTTGGTCCACAACTGAAAGGGAAGGGAGCAGCATTCACCCCCTGGGCCTAGGGTCCATCTCTTCTGTCAAGGGGACCAGGTAAGGCCATGGAGACTGCAATGAGAGGAAGGAGCATTAGCCAGCCCTTGGGAGAGCCACGATGGTGCTGTGGCAATGGTCAGGCCTTGTTCCCTGCTCCTCATCATTCAGGGGTGGTTCTCAGTGTCCGGCTCTCTTGTTCTCTGTGTCCCTCCCTGCCTCTTTCCCTCCTGTTTCTTTTTTTGTCTTCATATTTTCCCTTTCACTTTTCGTATAGTACTATTCCTCCCTCTCTCCCTTCTTGTTTCTCCTTCTGTCTCCTTTTATCTCTGTTTTGATCTCGGTTTCTTTGTCTCTCCTTCAGTCTCTCCATCTGTGTGTGACTCTCTTTCTCTCTCTGTTCCTTTCTGTTACTCTATTTGTCCTTCAGCCTCTCTGTCTCTGAGTATTTCCTGGCTGTGGTTCTTTTTCTAATAACTCTTTCTCCGTTCCTTGCTATTTCCTTCTTTCTGTCTTTTTCTTTCATTTGGAAATCTACCTCTCTCTGCCACCTCCCAGGTCCCACCTCTTCTCGGTGATTCACCTCAGCCTGGTGGAATGGTGTTGCTTGCACGACTAGAAAAACTGACTCATCTTTGCTGGCCTTCTCTCTACCTTCCTGGAGTCTCCCTGCTGTAAGGGCTGGGCACGGGGATGGAATGAGGAGAGGGATGTGCATTTGTGTGTGTGCATATGTGTGTGTGAGAGAGAAAAAGCATGTGTGTATTGGGGGAAGTTGGCTGGGGGAATGGAATGGCCTTAGGACCTCATTCATTCCTGGTGCCTTACTCAGGTCCCCAGAGGATACCTTTGGAGACTCTTGGTCAGATTTGAGTTTGAAGCTTGGCCCCACCCCAGGAGAGATCAAGAAAGACAAACAGGCTCCCTTATCTATGGAAGATATCCCAGCTATCTGCTAACCGCAGTCTTTGACGTTTATATTTAGAAAAGGGAGGGAAGTTTGGGCATTCAGCAAATTTTAATCTCAGGGCACATAGTTTATGCAGTTCTGGTTTGGGCAGAGCGAGAGGTGCTAAATTCAGGAGGATAATTCACTTTTCCCTGGATTGTCGAATTTCTCCTCTCCAACTTACCTCAAATGAAATGTTTTACAAATTGGGGCACCTGGGTGGCTCAGTCGTTAAGCGTCTGCCTTCAGCCTGGGATCGAGCCCCGCATCCGGCTCCCTGCTCTGCTGGGAGCCTGCTTCTTCCTCTCCCACTCCCACTGCTTGTGTTCTCTCTCTTGCTGGCTGTCTCTCTCTCTGTGTCAAATAAATAAATAAAAATCTTTAAAAAAATGTTTTACAAATTGGTATTTTCCATAATAAAAGTAATAACAACACTAAAGCTGCCACTTACTGAGTGTTCACTGTGTGCCAGGCACTGTGCTAAGTGCTTTGCCTACATAGTCTAAATTAACTTTCAGTATGATTCTGTTGATTCTGTTGAGGTAGGCATTTTCACATGCATTTTTCAGTTGAAGGAAAGGAGGATTAGAGAGATTAAGTAACTTGCTTAGAGGAGTCATTTGCAAAGCGAGGATTTAAAACCCAGGAGCACAGTGTGGCCTTTTCTGCTACTCTTCCCTCCCCAATGGGGATTTGATACTGATGTCATAGTAAATGTAATTGTCTAAGTCAGTAAATGTGTGGAGGGCTCAGGAGGGCGACTGCCTCATTAGGTACTTCAGGGCATGGCTGTGAAAGCTGTGTTAGTCACAGCTGGGCTCAAGGTCTGGATGAGGAGCAAGAGCACATGGCCCAGCTACTAAAACACTGGATACGAGTCAGGAAATGTGGGTGGGATCCAGCTCCAGGGCCTCTTTGGTAGACATATTGCTTTCCTGAGCTTCAGTTTTCCTTTCTGTAAAATGGGAATTTTTACTTCTATCCCATCTTGCCCACCTCACTGAGCGCTTGTGAAGCCTGAATATGATGGCAAAGGAGGTAGGGGCATGCACTGTAAACTTTAAAGGGCTTTACAAAAGGAGAGGGTTGTAAGAAGAGAGCGGTAATCTTCATCAGAAAGAGAGACAAGAGTCAAAGGATTCAGGGACAGCCAGTATGGGTGCTAAGGTGATGCAGCAGAAGGCTTGGCTGGGTAGAAACACCAGGGTTGGGCAGAGATCAAGAAGCAATACTACTAATGAGGGAAATTTCCTGGGGTGTGGGGATCTGCCACCTAGACAAAGCCCAGGGAGGCTCAGGCTGAGAAAGCAAAATGATAGGTATATATAGAGGAAAATAAAGAGGGTCTCAATGTTGGGATTAGTTACAAGATCAAATCAGGGAAAGGCTGGGCAACTGTCTGATGCACTCTCTTTCTGTTTATGGCCATTTGCTCTGGCAGAGATGTGAAAAGATTTGCACAGTCTTAAAGGAAGACAGGGGTGCAGCTCATGCCCCTTGACCCTGGATTCAGTGTTCTTTCACACAAGATCCACTGGACTCTTGGGATTGCCCTCCCCAACACCATTCAAAAGTTGGTGTGCAGGGAAACCCTAGTCCACCGCTTCCCTAGTGGGCCTTCTTCCAGCTGGGAAGGAGGGCATGCTAGCTTATCTACTTGATCATTCTGCACACCCAGGCACAGGACTCAGATGATGAGTAAGACAGGCCAGGCCCCTTTCCATAAGTCCTCCTCCTCGTCACTGGGGGAGGGAGACACTAAACAGGTGATTGCAGGCCAGTGGGTTAAGGACCACATTAGTGGGAAACGAGAGCATTGTGGGAACCCATCCTATGGTACCTGACCCTTGCTGGATGGAATGGTGGCCAAGGAAAGCTTTTGGAAAGATATCAGATATGAGCGAAAGCATAAGTTGTCTCCCCAGGTTTGCAAAGTCGTGGCTGAGTCATTAGTTGGTTACCTCTCTGGCCTCACCCCTCCCTGATTCATTCAGTGGATCTTTAATGAATGGTTACTGTGTCCTCCCCACCCCACTCTTTGCTAGACCCTGGGAAACCGTGAGCAAGATGAAACATGAAAGATAAAGCTTCTGCACTCATGGAGCTGACATTTCAGTAATCAAATGAAAATAAGGAGGCAAATAACTAAACATGGTAACTCTAGGTGCTTAGAAGAAAATCAAGAGTTCTGTGATGAGGACTAGGAGAGTAGGCAGCATAGGTCTGCCATAGATGGGGTGGTGTGAGGGCTCTGAGGAGGTATAGGACTTCTGCTGAACTGAAGGAAGAGAAGCCGGCTTTCCAGGGCTAAGGGTTCTGGAAGTTCCAGTCCCAGGATGCTAGCCCTAAATTCCCCTGCATTATCACATCCTCATCCCCCCATGCCTTTCTCCTTCCTGTGACACTGGAATTCCTCTGTGCCACTGATGGGTGTTTCCAGGTTGGTAAAGTTTCTTCACCATCCCATTTTGTGTGTCCTTGGGGCTGAACACCGACATACCTCAGTTGTTCCCAAAGGATGGCCTCCTGTCCCTCCTTCTAACTATGGAAACATCCATCTGACATTTTCATCCTCTTGCCTGGCACTCTGTGGATTTACCCCAACAACAGTCCCTTATACGCACACCACACTTTGGAGATCATCAAGCACATTTATATATATATTTTTTTCTTTTGAGGACTTAGTTTAATTCACTCCTCATGACCCTCTTGCAGAGTAGATACTGACATCCTCCTTTAAGAGACAAGGAGACCGAGGCCCAGAGAGACAGAACAATGAGGAAGTGCGTGTGATTGTGAAAAAACCCCAAAGGCTCTGGAATAGGGTCAGCCTGGGTTCAAGGCATAGCTTCAGTGTGTAGTAGCTGTGTGGTTGAGCAATGTGCCCCAACTCTCTGAGCCTCTCTTCTGGACGAAATGAGGATAGTAACCCCAGCTCCACCAGACTAAGTGCTGTTTCATTACACCTGCGGTCAGAGGGGCCCTTCAGGCCCACCATCAGCACAAAAGGTTCCTGCCTCTTTACCCAGGGAGGGAGATGTTGAATGAAGTGCTCGGCCCAGAGAAAGCTGGAAGTGTTAGAGGAACTGAGACTCTGATGAGAAGCACATTTTGTACATTTGGTTCTTTCCACTTCACCATAGTGTAACGCTTAGGAATGCACGTTAAAAAAGGAAAGGCAGACAAGAAAACCCTCCGTAGATGCGTGTTGTGAGGCAGTAAATATACACCGTGGTCCTCAGAGAGTGACGGCAAGGGGGCTTTGGCTGTCCTTCCGCCTTGCTCCCTCTGCGCAGCCTGGCCGGTTCCCGGACCAGCTCTCCTCACACATGTTAGCAATACCCACTCCAGCCAAATGCATTAGCATCATTTGTCCTCAGGATGGTGGGGATGACGAGGGCTTGTATGGCCCTGATTAATCCAACTGTAGAAAAGGGCAGGCTCTACTAGCCAAGTGCATATTAATATTGAGGTTAATATTATTAAATTCTGTATTAATAATAAGTCGCAGGACTCTTTGGTGGGTCGCTCATAAAAGCAACCACTGCAATTCTGCTTTGCTAAGCTGTGAGCACCACAGGGAGAGGGTGGCTCAGTGCTACGTCCACAGTGGGTCGTCCTTTCCTTGAAACCTGTTGGGTGTTTAATAACTGTTTGTGGACTGTTTCAACAGTGGGGTTAACTGGTCTGTCCTAGACCTCAGTGAGAAAGGCACATCAGTTGCTCTTTCTATGAATTTCTCAAAGGCCGAGACTGGGTCTTTGCGGCAGACACCTCTGGGGCCATGCCATATCCTCTTGGCCCATAGCTATTTCAGCTGCAGCTGTGGTGGGAAGTACTGTCTACACCAAGGCTCACCTTGTACTGCCAGTGACCTTAGAAGCAAGCTTCCACTTTCTTCCCCATGGCATTGTACAAGACTAGGAGCTCCCTGTGCCCACGTGCATGCACAGCTAGAAAAAAAAAAGTGTGGGGAAATTTTTACTCTTGGTGAGGCTCTCAACCAGTGGTCCTCAGGAATCAAGGAATACATTCTCTAGCTCCTAGCTTTCAGCCAAACAACTCTAGAAGACCTTTCTTTCACTTCTTAGAAGGTCCCTGTAGAATAGAGTTCCCATTTCCCTTCACTCGTGGTGGCAAACATAATGACACACTTCTATATTGATGTTTCCTTTCCCTTATTTGATTCTTTCCTCTCCCGCATGCCCGCTTCTTAGAATCACCTCCCAAATAAACCGTCTGTACCCAAACCTTTCTCTTAGTCTCTGCTTTCCAGGGAATACAAACTAAGACCTTCTTCTTCATGTTGTGTTCCCAGCCATCACCTCAGGTTACAGTACCTAGTAAATACATTCACTCCCTAGACAAATATTTATGGAGAATCTGCCATGCATAGTCACTGTGGTAAGCAAACAAAGTCCTTTCCTCATGGAGCTCATAGTGGGGGATACAGACAATACAATAATTCATCAGTATATAAGGGAGATTGATAAGTTTTATGAAGAGAAATAAAGTAGAAAAGGGGGATAGAGAGCAATTAGATGAAACTGAGTAGCTGGAAAGGCCTTTCTGAGGACATGGCATTTAAGCAGCCATCTAGGCAAGGAGAAGGAGTGCTCATGCAAAAATATGGGGAAGAGCTCTTCAGGCATCAAAGCCACAGGTGCAAAGGCCCTGTGGTTGGAGCATGCGTGGCATGTTAGAGGAGGAGGAAGAACGCCAGCATCGCTGGAATGAGTGAGGAAGACAGTGTAGGCATTAAGGTCAGAAGACAGGGTTAGAGAAAGCAGGAATTGGAAATTCTCAGTGATTTTTATTGAATAATAGAACTTTGTATCCCTTGCCCTAGGGATATGGGAAGGCTCAGGTTTTGCCATCTGATAGCCATGGATTTGAAGTTCAGGCTTGTTATTTAGATGGAGCGTGACCTTAGGCAATCTGCTTGAGACTTATGAGCTTTTTTTTTTTTTTCATTTATAGAATAGCTATCATAAAATCTACTTCATAGGATTTGTATCTGGTAGGACTCCTAGTTGCAAGTAACAGAAAACAAATGGAAAGTACTTTGGCAGAAAAGGGAAAATACTGCCTCATGTATTTGAAATATCCAAGGGTATATCTAGCTTCAGACGCAACCGATCCAAGGCTTCAATGATGTCATCATCAGGACTTGGACGCTGTCCCAGGAGTTAGTCTGATTGATCAGGCCTGAGTCACTTGTTCATCTCTCATTGGCCTCTGACATGGAATAGCAGGTCGCTGACCACATATCCATCTCTGGAGGAGGAAGGAGGCCTTACCTCCAGCAAAATCATATAGATTGAAATTGAGGGAGAGCTGGTTCCCTGGTGGAAAATCAGGGTGCTCTTAGTAGAAGGAGGCATGGGTTTAGAGCAGGTCCAACCAACAGATGTCTACTTGAGGACTGGCGTGGGGATGAGCCAGGAGTCCCCTCACACAACTTTTGGCACATAAGAGTTCTCTGTAGATGTTCGCTGGACCACCATTGCCTTTTTGGCAGTCCCTTCTCTGTCATACCATGGGAGTTCTATGCACCCCTCAAAGAGGTCACACATGAGGCAGCCTGGCTCTCCCAAAAGAGAGTTCTCATGTTCAGTGCCAGTGTTGGGGAGATGGGGGTGGACCCAGGCATCGGCCACTGAAGTTCAGTTTTGTAGCCTGCCACATATATCTGCCCAGCCAGCCTTATGGTGGGTCCTCACGACACAGAGGTGACCAGAACACAAATCTTGCTGACACAGCATCTCCCAGTCTGTGGGCACAGGTGCGGTAGAAAAAGCATAGGATCCCATTAGGTAAGTCACTTAGCCCTCCTTCAACCTGTTTCCTCATTTGTAAAAGCACAATTAACCTAAATCTTAAAATTGTATTGAATATTAATAAAGATGGGGTTATTTTTGAATGTTTAATCAAAACAATGGAAGTAGGGGCGCCTGGGTGGCACAGCAGTTAAGCGTCTGCCTTCGGCTCAGGGCGTGATCCCGGCGTTGTGGGATCGAGCCCCACATCAGGCTNTATTGAATATTAATAAAGATGGGGTTATTTTTGAATGTTTAATCAGAACAATGGAAGTAAAAGTGTGATGCCATACAGTAAGAGTGAAATAAACATTTCCTTTTCTCTTTACCTGCCTTCCGTCTGTCTTCCCTCCCTTCTTTTTAAAAATTACTTCTTTTTGGAAAAAAAAAAAGTTCTAGGGACTTAGGTATTATATAATGTATCTAAAAGCAGCTGTGTTTCAGCATTAAAAATTTTTCCATCAGACGAACTGATGAGACCTAATGGAAGTATGGTAGCAGGAATGGGGGGGGCACTCACATTGGTACAGCATGCATGTAGCAGGAATACTGCATATGTTTATTTGTTTCTCTGATGATGAAGCGGCAGTCTCTGAGACTTTAATCATCCATCCCTAGATAGTATAGTTCTCAAGTGGTGGAGGCTGGCTTCAAAACCAGGTCTCATCTGTACCCCCAAATCCACTATCTTTCCTCCACCTCATGGTGCCATTAAGATAAAGGTGAGAATCAGACACCCGTTCCTCAGCTTTAAAAACAAAACAAAACATGTTTTGGAAGAAACAAATCAACTGCAGCCGAGGCCGTCAAAAAATGCATCTTGTCAGTGACAGGGTCTCTGAATGAATGTCTGCATTTGTCCACGTAAAGGAAAGGTGGGAAATGCAGAGCCCTGACCCTCCTTGGCTCTGCAGCAAGGAGCATCCGCAGGTTAGAGAGAGGCCAGGCCCAGAGTGGCCTCCAAATCCCCTCGGTGTTTCCTGAAAAGAGCATGGAGGCCAGAGCTGGGGACCTTTCTCCCCACCTGGGCTAAATAACTCACTCCTCCTGCCCCTTATGTTTAGGAATTCTTTGCTGCTTTTTTCCCCAGCCTGTTTTCAATTTGCTCTTGTGGCCGGCTTTGACTGTGACCTCAACTCAATCAGAAGTGAGAGGGTGAGGGGAGAAACAGAGAGAGAGAGAGAGAATGAGGAGGCAGAGGATTTGAGGGAGTGATAAAAGGAGAGGGGATTGAGGTAGGGGGTGGGGCCTTTAGAAAAATGACTCTGTGCTTTGTTGGGTTGGTTCTGAAGCTTCAGTAGAATAGTGATTGACCTTTTCTGTGGATTGTAATGAGAGCAAGGCTTGAGTCTGAGTGGATAAAGAAATGTGTGGGGGTCTGGCCCAAGCCCACTCGGGTTACAGCCCCAGAAGAGCCATAATGGGGAACAGGCACATTCCTGTACTGCGACTCCCAACTCCCTATCTGTTTTCAAGGAAAGAAAAACAGAGAAAGAATGTTAGAATCTTGGACAGGCATGGGCGAGGCGGTGGCGGCAGCAGCCTGGGTCTGGAAGGATTCTGCCGCTCGGCCATGACATGCCAGAGGGGAAGGGACAGAGCTCGTGTAGGCAGAGTGTCCCAGTGGAAGGCACATGGAGCTCGGAAGCAAAAGAGATAGGTTTCATTCTGGACTCTGCCCCGGCGTGGCTGCGAAGCCTTGAGTGGGGCTGCAACATTCCTGAACCTCTGTATTGCTATCAGGGAATGTGGCAGGGTTTTAGGATTCAAACATTTGTAGCAATAAAATTTAGAAGCCAACATTTTTAAAACGGTTTTTTCCCCAACTTAAATAAAACATGGACCATCAGTATATAAAAGAGATCAGACTGGTGTTGCTCTGGTTTGAAGTCAGCGTGGGTATAGAAGGAGACAGACTTCAGCCCCTACCTGCCATGCCTGCCATTCCTTCTCAACCCCGGAGTTCTGCATACTCTGTTTGGCAAACCACTGCTAGAATATATTACATAGTGGAAACCTGTTGAACTACCTCTGTCTCTCCTGGGCTTTTTATCTTTCTCAGGGAGTCCAAGTTTAAGAACACGGCCAGGTGGGGGGCTCCTGGGTGGCACAGCAGTTAAGCGTCTGCCTTCGGCTCAGGGCGTGATCCCGACGTGATGGGATCAAGCCCCACATCAGGCTCTTCTGCTGTGAGCCTGCTTCTTCCTCTCCCACTCCCCCTGCTTGTGTTCCCTCTCTCGCTGGCTGTCTGTATCTCTGTCGAATGAATGAATGAATGAATGAATGAATGAATGAATAAAAGAACATGGCCAGGTGGAACTGTGTGCCTCACACAGCACCTGGCACATGGTAAATAGAGCTCACGTTCATGTCGACTATAGCTGGTCACACATTGAAGAGCAACGTCTGTAGTTTTCAGTGATTTTGTCTCTTGGCTGGGTGATAGGAATTATCACATAGGCTCCAAGAGTCAAGAGATGAAGCTTTTGTCCCAAGTCGACCTTCTACTTTGTGTGTGGCCACAGACATGCCACTTTCCTTCTCTAGGCTTCAGTTGTCCCTGGAAAAGGATAGGATTTTACCCAAAGGTTGAGTTTAAAAAAAAAAAAAATATATATATATATATATATAAATANTCCTCTGTTATGATGACATTAATAACAAAAACAATAATGGTAGTTAACGTATTCTTGAGCCCTTAGTGTATGCCAGACATTGTGCAAATTGATTTGTAAGCAATATATGTAATTTTTATATGATATTAACAACGCTGTAAGTTAGATACTATTATTATTCCCATTTTACATGTGAGAAAACAGATCTGGAGAGTCAAGGAGCCTGTCCAAGGCAAGCTGTAGTCAGGGGTGAACCAGGATTTAATCCTAGGCAGCATAAATTCAGAGCTCAGCCTCTTACCCACTGCGCTGTGGTATTGTCGGTTGAGTTGTTCCCCTGCCAGACTTAGGGTATGGTGTATTGTGGAACCCTGATGCGTGCGTTGAATATACTGATTTGCATGTGTGCATAGAGAAGCCTCCAGGCCTTTCTTAGTACCCCTCCTCTAAGTGAGCAAGGACAGTGAAGGAGCACCTCATTCATCTGTCTCCACCTAGGTTACATTTAAACCTTCTGGAATAGAGTGCCAAGAAAAGCAATCCTATATTTTACTTTATGAGTCTGTTCTTATATTTGAGAACCCGTCCTGTTGTCAGATTACAAACTGTAGAAGGTCAGGGACCATTTCTTTTATTGTTTAATTCCCCAAGCCCATAGAACTAAGAGTGGCATGAGTTCAACTGCAGACTGAACAGAATTGAGAAAGCTCACTTTCTAACACTATTGTTTTTAAACTTTCCCTAGGAGGCAGCATAGTATAAAAGAAAAGGTATGGCTTTGGCGTTAGGAGGATCTGAGTTCAAATCGTAGCTCTGTCCTCCCCTAAATTTGGAGCTTAATCTTAGCTTTACAACAGAGATATTAACATTTAACTCATTAGGATTGAGTATTGTGACAAATGAAAAAAAGAAAATCTGGTACTAAATGTCAGTTTTCTTTTAATTCTTTTCACTTGAGGGTTATTATGTGTATTTAGTCCCAAATAGAACTGGGCACTACGTGTCCTTAGAATGTCCTCGGTATGACTTATCCAGTTTCTTCACTTGAACTAAACCTGTAAACCTTAGAACAGTGTGCCTATCTTACTGACCTATCAGACGTATTATGAGGCTTTTATCCAGGGTCCAAATTATTCTGAAATGGATTGAACTATCTGGAAAGCTATGCCCATTTGTAAATGAATGTCAACCATATTTTGGCTTGAAGATAGTTAATACAGGCCACAGGAATACTGAATTCCCTCATGAGGGGCCAACTCTTTCAATGGCTATCTAGAAACAAATTGAAAAGCAGACAGACATGGATCCAAGCTCAAAGAAAACAAATATAAGCTGCCAGACTTGAAATCCTAAGAAACCAAGAGAAACAAAGCCCTTACTCCCTCCTGTGAGTTATTCCATGCTTTTACCTCTTTCTTTGTTTTTCACCCTATACACTGTTCTGCTTTGGTACCTATTGGCAGAGAGACATTGTTGGTTTATGATTTTACTATGGAAGAAGCTGATGTAAGAAACCTATGGAAGAAATAGGGGAAGGCAAAATCTTCGATGAATAAAGCTTTCATTTACCTTTTCATTTTCCAGCCAAACTGCTAGTTCTAGACAAAGAATTTCTTCTTAGACCCAGCCTTTCTTCTAGACTCCAAACTCAGTAAGAGTTATTGACCCCATATTACAGAAAGGAAAACTGAGACTTTGAGAGGTTAAGAGACTTGCAGTAAATGGCGGAAATAGAATTCAGTCTCAAGTCTGTCTGACAATAGCAGGTGAACCTGCGTGTTGCAGACATCAGCCTGATTCAGACACTTTTCTGGCAACAGTGTATCGAGCCCATGAACTGTAGTTGTCCTTGCAAAAAGTCGAAGACAACACGATGCATCTGCTCTGCTATTTTGGACCACAGGGACAGATGCTTTATAGAACCATTTACGTGAACCTCCAGGGCCATCCAGACTGTTCAGTCGGACCAGTGTTAACCTCATTCACTTGTGAGTGAGGAATGAAACTTGTCTTTGAAAGACCAACAGGAGGTAATCTGTATATTCTGCCCTCCCAGTTCCCTGCCTCCTTGGGTCACAGTCTTCTCAGGAACTTGGCCAATATTACTGTTCCATGACAGTTTCATTATATTGGATTGTCCTTAATGTCAAGTAGAGAGGATTTTGTCTAATGGACATCTTCCTCTTGTTTGTTACTAAGAGCAAGTGAGTAGAGAGTGTGAGGTATTCCGTATCAGACAAGAAAGAGAAGGAGTGAACCATAGGGAGGCCTCATATTATTCTATACTGTGTGGTATAAAATAACTCACATGCTTGTTTTGCTCCTACATCATCCAATTTTAGAATTGGAAGGGAACTTAGAGGCCAGTTAGTCTGGCTCATTTATTTTATCTATTTTTAAGTAATTTTTATTGATTTTTTTCTTTGTTACAAAAGTCATAGATGTTTATTGTAATTTTTTTTAAAAAACAGAGATAATGGGTGCTTTTTCTCATTTTTGCTTATCTCACTTTACAAAGCCACTATTATGTATTTGCTATAATTTCTTCCTTCTCTTTCTAAATAGATATACGTGTAAAATTTCCAACAAACAGTAGATTATTCTGCAATAGCATAGCCTGTTTTTAACTTACCATCTCTTCATATAATTTCATATTCTTCCACAATATTGTTTTTCAGCTACAAAATATTCCGTCGCATCCTTGAACTATAATTGATATTGCTGCTTCTATGTCATTGAACATTTAGTCGTTTCTCAATTCTTCGTGGTTTAAATGGTACTGTAATGTTTGTCCACATAACTCAAACCTTTGTGTACCTCTGTGTTTTTATTTTTTTTTAAAGCTCTAATAGTGATTCTGCCACTTGGATTGTACAGAGGAGAAAACGAAGGCACAGATATGGGAATTTGGTTGCCCCAAGCTACCCAGCAAATTCTTAACAGACTTAAGACTAGATCTCAAAATTTTAAAGATATTCTAGTAAACTTCATCGGCTTCCTAAAATCCAGCGCCTAGATCAACTTTTAGAAATCACGGCGTTCAAGGCACTTGCTTGTCTACTGTCCCTTCCTGTCCCATGGCATTTATCACTCATCAGTCATAGAACTCTTTCCGTCTCAGCTGGACCAGGTTTCCTTCCATCTCAACATAACACTTCATGTATCTAGTACCACTGCCTTAAAAGTGACCACATGATAGGAGACCTATCTTACATCCTTGATCCAACTCCTCTGTTATACCAGGAAGGAGAATGCAATCCTGAGAAGGAAGGGCCTTGCTCAAGTAATAAGAGGAAATTGGTGGCAGGAACAAGACCAGAAAAGTTGCTCTGGACAGAAAGCCCTATCCCCCTGTTGCCTTTTCATGCATTTTTAGTACACAATAATTTACCTTATTTGAGCCTTGCTGCAGTTTCATAAAGGTAGGTATTAGTATGCCCAATTTTCCATTGAGAAAATGCCAGCATAAATTTAAACAAAGACTCATGAGGGCTAGATATGAATCTGTGTCATGTTCATATGCTGGGCTTGTTTTATCCACTAATCCTCCTGATAATGATATCCAGACATTTCATGGGTTTGGACAGCAGCAGGAATGTCTGCTCACCAAGGCCTGAGCTGGAGCACTCATCTCTCTTTGTCTCCCTCCAGGAGAGTTCCTGAGTTTTGCCGATGACTTACTCTCTGGCCTGGGCACATCTTGTGTAGCAGCTGGTCGAAGCCATGGAGAGGTTCCTGAAGTCAGTATCTACTCCGTCATCTTCAAGTGCCTGGAGCCCGACGGTCTCTACAAGTAAGATATGCTGGGTGTGTGGGGAGTGGAAACAGGACGATTTTAAGTCTGGGAGGCAAGGCATGAGTAATCTGTCCAGGCCAACCAAATGTTTTATAGGCCAGCCCATATGTGGAACTTGAGATGTTGAGGTTTAGAAGTGTCCATTGGAGATGTATGGAACCATTTCTCCTGTAATGAAGAATCCTTAGCCCAGAGAGGGAACGTGGCAAGTTAGCAAGAAGGGCTGGAATAGGAGTGCCTTCCTGATGTTCTTTTCTTAATTCCATGATATCTCCTCTGAAAAAGATTACATTAGCATATCTGAAATATATATATATATATGTGTGTTTATATACACACACATATATATATATTTGTATTCATATATATTTGTTAGTTTGTTTTGCTAGGTTCAGCTGCTCTCCTTAGAAATAATGCCATCATCACTCCTTCACAGAGTACATTGGAGTCACTGCATTCAACTTCTAGAGATGCAGAAGGAAATCATTCTAAGGCTCAGCTGGTTAATCTCAGAGGGAAAGGGGGCTCATCTGTCTTTTGTTCCGTTCTCAGTGAGTATTGTCACATTGGGATACAATCATCATAAACTATTACATAGAATTCTAGAGACATGCTGTCTTCATGTACCCTAATTATGAAACTATAGGCCACTTCCCTTAGAAACCAATCTCACCAATTATTGAAATCATTTGTTTTTCTTTTATTTGCTCAGTGATCCATTTACTTATTTATTTACCTAAACATTAATCCCTCCCTCCTTCCATCTTTTTCTCTCCCCTTTCCTCTCTTTCTCCATCCATCCATCTACCCGTCTATTCATCCACTCTTTTTTTTTTTAAAGATTTTATTTATTTATTTGACAGAGATAGAGACAGCCAGCGAGAGAGGGAACACAAGCAGGGGGAGTGGGAGAGGAAGAAGCAGGCTCATAGCGGAGGAGCCTGATGTGGGGCCCGATCCCATAATGCCGGGATCACTCCCTGAACCGAAGGCAGATGCTTAATGACTGCGCCACCCAGGCGCCTCTATTCATCCACTCTTATACTCCATCATTCATTCACTTATTCACCACTTCTTTCATTCATTCACATTTTTACTTATTTATAACTCATTTGCTCATTCAGCAGACATTTTCTGAGTTCTTCCTATGACTTGGTACTAACCTAAAAAATGCGGGTATGAAAGTTTCTATTCTCAAATGACTTATAACTTAATGGTGGTATGAAAGGCCACAGACTGTGGATTCAGATCTGGCTTTGACATTTTTAGTTATATCACCTTAGATGAGTTGCTTTACCTCCATAAGCCTCAGTAAAAAACAATAATAAAACCTAGGCTGTAGAGTTGCATGAGAATTAAAGTAAGTATTATCCCTCCACAGTCTGAATCTCCTTCGCCTCCAAACCACATCCCATCCCTACTTCCTCTGGAAAATACCAATTTTCTCAAGACTATGGCAGCCTTTGGAATACCCGGCATATTCAGACTCATTGGTAACATCCAACAGATTCATGCACCAAACTCAGGAATATCACTGTACGCTAGAAATTGGACCTCTGACCCTGGCTCTGCCACTGACGGTCTCATAGATACGGGGGCCCAAGTTTTATTTTGTCAGAATGGCAAAATCAACTGGGGACAGTGAGAGCTCTGAGAATGGAATCTCCAAAATACCATAGGCTATCAGATCTCTTCTGGTAGGACGTGTCAGCAAACTTCCTAGAGGAAGTAGCATTTGCTTCAGGCCTTAAGTGATGACTTGGGATCCAGATCTTGAGAGCATGACTCCATAGCTTCTTAATCACTAAGTGCTGACACCTCTTGAGCTCTAGGATCACTCCATCTATGAAATACAAGTATGTGACTGGATTAAGAGCTGTAAGGTCTTTTCCAACTCTAAAAACTATGATCATATGGAGAAAGTAACACTTGTGAAAGATTTCATGATGGCTGACTTCTGGTTCCTCTGTCCCTCATTATGGGCAGAGACTCGAGGCAGACGGATCTGGGTTCAAGTCTCTACCCTGCACCTACCGGCTGTGTGACACTGAGTGAGCTTCTCAACCTTCTGAGCTTCCATTGCTGCCTCCGTGAAAATGGGGATAATGACAGTGAGGATTTGATGAGATAGTGCACAAAGCTCTCCACTTGGTGATGAGCTCCCAGTAAGAAGTTAGTGAGAAGTGTTAGCTGTTACCACTGTTGTTCTTGTTGTCCTTGTTGTGCTAATAATTAATTTTAACTCCCTTCCCCTCCTTTTGCCAACTTCCTGGGGTAGCTTCTAGCAGAAAGGAAAGAGCCCTGGCCGGTCATTCCTACCCATTGAGACACAAGCAGTAACCCCTGTCTGAGTGACAGTGTGGAGTTTTGCCCTTAGCCACTCTGAAATCCTACAGGCCCATTATGTAGAGAGCAATGAAATGTTTTGTGGAACCCCAAAAGCAGTTAACTCTGAGAGCTGACAAAGCAGTTGACATCCTTTAGAAGTGACAATCGTTTTCCCTCATCTCTTCTTTTCCTTCTTCTTGATACCTCCTACCCCCTTACCACCTCTTGAAGTAGGACCATCCTTTCTTCTTCTGTCCAGGAAATGTGCTTGTCATGAGCTTGTCATTCCTAACTCTGAACACTTCTTTACTTTATTTTTGAAATTGATTTTATTAATGGCTGTGGAATCTGGGCTGTTCTGACAAGGAGCCCAGGGTGTGGTTTGGACCCATCTCTCATCCTGCTGGTGGCCTTCCTTCCGTGAAGTCTGACCAACTCAGTCTTGAGTTTTAAAATAGTTGCATTGTCAGTTCTTGGGGTTTCTCATTTTCTGCTTGCTCGTTCCTTACCAAAATTAGTTTTCTTACTCTTGGGTCGAAAAGGCTGTGTGTGGCAGTAAGAGGAAGACAGGCTTTGGGAACAGGCTGAGCTGAGTGCAAATCCTGATTCTTCCCTTTCCTCAGAACCTGCCCTGGGGAAAGTCATTTCTCACTGCTCTATGCAATAGTGTCTTCCTCTGGAAACAGGGAACTGGTAATTGTTTTGCTCTTATGGGGTTAAAGGGAAGAGCATTAAGTGAGAAAATCCATGGACAGGATTTTGCCAGAATGCATTGCATATAGTTACTGTTTTGTTCTCCTTGACTCCATTACTGGTTATCTGTATCTTTAACAAGGACATTTCCTGGATAAGCCATTCCTTATGGAGCAGGTTGGGGTGCCGCTAGCCCTGGAAAAAATGACCATCCAGGATCCTATGGGAATGAAATAGGAGGAAAAGAGAACATGGGTCCAGACCCCAGAGTTTTAATTAAGCACAGGGCACCCAATTCCCCATGGACACTGCCAGAGGTGTAATAGGATTCAGGGGGCACAGGCATGGAGGACCAGTCTCTCAGGCAGGTAGTTTGAGTTCACGTCTCATTGCTGCCACTTCTATCTTGGGACCTTGGGCTAAATATCCATGCCGTCTCCTCATTCTTTAGATTCAGCACTTTCAAAGTGAAGGTGTGTTTGATCCACCCCAGCATGAGAGTTCAGAAAATGCATACTTTCGCCACAGGATTTCTTTTCATTCTTTTCCACCTTCTCCTTTTCTACCTCTACTTTTCTGCCTCTCTTACTTTGGTTTCACCCCACTGTGCCTCCCTGCATCTCTGTTCATCTTTCATGCCTTTCGTTCCCTCTCTGTGTCAGTATATTCTGCCTAGCCCACTGTCTTTGTCTGTCTGCCATTCTCCCAGTCGTTCCTTCTTTGCCTTTCTATTTGTTATTCTCTTAACTTCTGTTTGTCTGTGTGTAACTCAGTTTCTCTGTCCTGTTTCTTACTGAGTTTGGATTCCTGTCTCTCCATCTGTCTGTCTGCCTGTCTCTCTCTCTCTCTCTCTGAATGCCCACTCCCTCTCTCTACTCCATCTAGGAAGGCAAATTGGTTTTGCAGCCCCTCCATCCATGTAATTTTACACAACACCACAGGGTCGAGACCAATTAGAGGAGTGAAAGTCAAGGCTGATTTTCTGTCCTAAGCTCACCCTGGTGTAGCAAAACAGAAACATCAGCATTTGGGCCCTGTTTAAATTGAATTTCCTTGTTTGTTCCATTTGTTTTGCTTTTGAATGAAAACAAACAAAGAGCAGCAGAGGAGAGGGTCCCCAGAAGGTCTGACAGTGTGGCCAGCTCCTGCACCCTTGGGTTGTTGGAACTGGTGAGCGACCCCCTAGCAGGAATCCCCACTCAGGGTGGATGGGTCAGGCCAGCCTAGACATCCTTGGTCCCTGCCCTTGCCTGGCTAAAGGCCTAGACACCCTTCTTGTCGCCGTTCCCCAATTTCCTATTACCCAAGGTAATTAGCCTCTGTCTTGTCTTGGCTGCCTTGCCTTTCTCTAATCATGGATGACTGCCAAAGGGTCCTGAGCAAACATGCAGCAGCAGCCAGGCCCAATTCCTGGGGGGGGGGCTCATTCCCACACATTCGGTGGTTTGCCCCAGGCCCGTCCTTCACCTCCCTGGCCTCAGCTCTGTGAAAAGAATGCCAAGGGAGTCTGGGTACTGCAACAATGTGCCAACATCCACGGTGGGACCATAGGGGAGGGGGTGGGGAGGGGTTCCTTCTTAGCAGGGATGGGTGGAGTTGATGGAGAGGAGTAAAAGGAAAACCAGGGCCCGGGAGAAGAGAAGGCATTGTAAAAAATGAGCCTGAGGTCAGGAGTCAGACAGCAGTTCCCACACTTGCTCCCAGTGAGACCTGGGACCCGTTCTTCCCCCTCCCCTGGCCTTGATGTTGTCATCTGTGCAATGGAAAGGTTGCACTCTATGCTCTAAGATGGGTGCACTGAGGTGGGGTTGCAGACTCTACCAGAGTCTCGGTGCCTCCAGTACTTCCTGGATACTGGCAGCAGTGGGGGTAGTAATAGCTGACTGAGCGTGCACATGTGCCAGGAACAACACCCGGGATGTAACATGTGCTATATCATGTGATCCTCGCCAAGACCGTATGGATCCTCTTACTCATCACCTCCTGTTTCATCGATGGGAAAACCGGGGCTTAAAGGGGTAAACATTTTGCCCCAAATCACATGACAAGAAGAAGTAGAGCTGAGATTCATACCCAGGCTGACTCTGACACCCATCCTCCCCTCCCCTCGCCCCACGTGCTCTCCCTGTCCTTGTCTACCACACGTGTGGGGTTGTCAGAGCATGAGGGCGAGAGCAGCCCTGCTGCTCTGGGGCCAGGCAGAGCCAGACTGCGGCCTGCAGACCCACAGGTAGGGTACTTGACGCTCATCCTTCTCATCTGGGAAATGGAGCTGATGAACCTGACCCATAAAATGAGATGATTCGTCTTACCTCCTTGTGTCATCACAAAGATTAAAGTGAGGAGTAGATGAGGAAGTGCTTTGAATTTTTCATAAGGTCACGTGCTCATGACGGGTTTTCTCGGTCACCCCCTTTGTCAAAGATCAACAATGGGGAGGGCAGTAGACATCTCGAATGCACATGCCCCTCTCCACTCACCACCTCACGTACATATTTTTAAATTAGGCCTTTGAACTCAGACAGAGGGGCATTTTTACCTCGGCTCCAGCACCTACCCACAGTGTGGCCTTGAGCAAATTTCTTAACTTCTCTGAGTTTCAGGTTTTCATCTCTAAAATGGAATCACAAGAGGACCTTTCCCATAGGGTTGTGAGGATTCAATGAACTGAAACACGTAAAGAGCACAAGATGGCGTCTAGCTCGTTGTCTGTACTTAATAAACGGCAGGATGAGGAAGACCACTGTCCTTTCCGTCAGTGACAGCAATCTTTACCTAAGCAATCGGGCCTGGTGTTGCCACGTTGACACTGTTGGGTTCACAGCATTCCAGTGGGAGAGCACGTTTAACCTTATCTCTCACACTGGCCCTTTCCTCATTGTCCCCAGGCACTTGCTAGAATGTAGCGGTTTCTTCCTTCCTCAAGGTCTTAGCTTCTGCCTCTTCCCTTTCCCCAGGGTAGACCTCTCCTGGCTTTTCCCATGATGGCTCCCATGATGGTTCCCTTTCTCCTTCATGTTTGTAATTACATGTCATGTCGTCTCCTTACAGAGGCCGTCCTTGACCACATTATCTGCAGTATGTCCTGCCTGCCACACATATAGACACACAAAGCCATGTACTTATAAAGCTGTAATAATTTAGTATCTGCTTATTTGTTATCTGTCTTTTCTCACCCGACTGTCAGCTGCACAGAATAGGATCTGTGCCTGCCTTTTTATCCTATATCCCTGGTGTCTAGAACAGTGACCAATGCCAGTAAAGAATCCAATAAACAGTTGTTGAATGATTGGAATACATTTCCAAGTCAGTGCCAAAATCTGGAGACACTGACTTTTCCCCTTCACTCATTCACAACCTCTAACTCCCTTTCTTACCAGATATTCAGGGGACATTGACTGTGTGCCAGGCTGTGGTCCTAGGATGTACCCTACTCTGTGTCTCTGTATCTACCTTGAGATTTGTCCGCCTGCCTGCCTACCTACATACCTATCTAAACCTTAGCTAATTTAATCCTCCAAACAACTCTCTAAGGCAATTACTATTATTCTTATCCAAGAGATTAGGCAACTAAGGCACAGAGAGTTCAGATAACTTGACCAAAGCCTTCAAAGCCAGTAAGAGGAGAAGCCAAGCTTTGAATTCAGCTCAGTTATTTCCAGAGCCTGAACTCAACATTTCCACACTAGATCATGAGAAGTACTAGCCATGTAGAAATGGTGGGTGTCAGGGGGTAGAATCTGTTCAGAGGGATCTTTTGTGCAAAGACCCATACATGCCCAGATGAGTTGGAAGCAATATGGAAAACAGATTTTCAGTCCTGACACCAAAAGCTGCCTGGCTACTACCACTGAAGCCCACACTTCCTCCTGTCTCTGCAGCCCTGGCCCGGTCACACCTGCAGGTGAGCTCTGAGTCTGTACGATGACCTCTGCGTCTCTTAGCCATGCACTTCCCATGCCATTTTTGAGCTACCCAGGATCCTCAGCTCTCATCTGCTGAGTTGTTTCCCAGTGTCTTCAGACTGCCATGTGTTTCTGCAAACAAGTCCAGGCTCCCGGCCCAAAGATGTTGTTCCAAAAGCCCAGAGAGATGGGAGCCTTTGGATGGAGGGAGCATTGCTGGGCCCCCATCACCCCCAAGACACCACCCCTGCTTGGGCACAGCCTGGGCAGTACATTGCAGAAGCAGCCAAGGCCACCGCCATGGATACTATAATTATATATTAGATGAAATCCCAAAGTTTCCCTTTATTTACATTCCTACACTACCCTCTTCATTTCCTCTCTTCATGCCAAGAATCAGCACAGGCTTTACTGGAAACAGCATGAAAGTCATCAGGAGCCCTCTAAGGCTGGCTTCCAAAACTGCTTGCCCAGTTGATGGGAGGTGAGAGACCCAAGGGTCATCTTGCTTCTGGCTCTAAGCTGCTGTGAGGCCAGGGGCAAGGATTTTCCCCTTTGGAGGCCTCCAGGTCTCCATTTGTAGAAAAGGGATTGAATGAGGCTAACCCAAAGGACCATTTCATGAATTTGCAGCCTGTGCATCTCAAGAGATAATGGAGGCAAGGAGATGGACTCAAGCCCTTGGTGACTGGGGAGTTTGAGTCTGAATGGAAGAGCTTCATTCAGCTTTAAGGCCCCATACTTCTGTCTTTCAGTTTCAGTGACCCTGTCTGATTAGTTGGCCTTCTGAGCCAAGTCCCCAGTGTGACTGGGCCCAATTTCTGAGGGGACTCTCAGTATTTAGGAGAAAGAAGATAGGCACAGAAGAAGCCTGTCATGTTGACCAGGGCCCTGAGCCACAGCCTCTGGACCAATGCGAGCTGAGGCTGAGGCCCAAGGTTGATCCAGGACACACCAGGGCAAAGAGCCCGGACAGGCCTGACAATTCTTGTCCTGCTCTCTACTGGCTTTTTTTCCCCAGTGTGATACTTTCTCAGGTCTTTTTTCTTCTCTTCAGTCCTCCTTCCCTCCCTCCCTTCTACCAGTTCCTTTCTCTCTGTCGTTCTCCACCTTTTTTCCCTTCCTCCACTCCCTCCTTCCATCTTCCTCCTTCCATCTCCCTCCCTTATTCTCTCCCTGAATCCCCTCCCATTTTTCCAACATCTCTTCTTTCCTTTCCCCTTTGTCCATTTCTTCATTGTTTGGCTCTTTTCTTTCCCCCCTCTTTCTTTCCCTCTCGCTTTCTTCTTCTCTCTCTGTCTTGGTCATGGATGCTGCCTGTCTCTTGGTGTCACTCTGACTTTCCATCCATCTAGTCTTTTTTTTTTTTTTTGGTCTGTATGTCTTTCTCTTATACTTGCCATCTCTGCATGTGCATGTCTTGTCTCTTTCTCCTTTACTTACCACTTCTCAGTCTCTGTCTCAGACCCAAGATCTCTGTTCTTTCATTTTTCTGTGCATTCCCCACCCGTCCCACCGACCCCCTTCCCACCCCAGCCTAAATACAAGGGTCTGAGCCTGTAATATGATCTGGAGCCGAGAGCCAAAGTATAGCCAAGGGTCCCAGAGCCAAGCAGGGGCCAGGGGCTTCTGATGCCCTCAAACCTGAATGGAATGTGAATGCTCTGTGGCTGTGGTGCCCTGTCCTCTTGGTTGGGAGGTGGGGTTGGGGGGGGGGTAGTGACAGAGGCAGCCTAGCGACTCAAAACTCAATTCCCTCTAGCATCAGGTCATGCTGACCTCTCCAAAGTGCACAGTCGGGGCCCCAGAGAGGGAAGAGCTGTCCTCCAGCCAGAAGCATATACAGCCATGCATCTCAAGCCAAGAGAGACTCGGTAGAGGAAAAATAAAGCTGTTTTTCAGCTGACAGACAGTGAGGCTCCTAAAACCTGCTGGGGACTCTCAGACAGGCTATTTCTTTCCCCAAACTGCGTCAAGATTTCATCCAGGAATGGGACACTGGCCAGAGTTCTGGAGGGACAGGGCACAGGCTGCTCTTGTGAACTCATGGAGGGTGGATGGGTGGGAGCTGAGGCCATGCTGGAAAGCTAGGCCTTGAATGCTGGGCAGAGAAGCTGGACTTTATCCTGCAGGCAGTGGGGAGTGAAGAAAAGCTTGAGGAGGGGCAGGTGATATTGAAACCTGTGTTTTGAGTTGACTATGACCCTCTGACCATGGTGTATAGAGCAGGCTGGGTGGACTTGAGAGTCCGGGGAGGGGGACCGGGTGGCATTTGATATAGGGAAAGGGAGAGGGTGGGGTCCTTACACATTTGGGGAACCAATGAGTGGTGTCCTGAGTAGGGTATGTGTTGGGCCAAAGTGGAGCAGTATGGGCTCAGCACAGTTCTGGAAACATCTAAGAACAGCTTTTCCTATTCTTAGTAACTGACTGCAGTGCAGAGTGCTGAGGAAAAGGTCGTATTTGTTGGGCATCTCCAATGTGTCTCACACTAAGCTGGGTACTTGGGATGCAGAACTCACCAGGCCAGACAAGGCCTCTGTCCTCACAGAGCTCACAGTTATGGTGGGGAAGCAGAAGAGACGAGACCATTCCATGATGCTTCACTTCACGCTCTGACAAGAAAGTCCAGGGGCTGCAAGAGCACTGAGGAAGGGCTGCTAATCCAGCCAGGTCTACTGCAGGCCTGCTCTGAAGATCTACTGCCAAGTCTTCCTGAGGAAGTAAGAGGAGGGGTTACACTGGGTTGAATAGTGCACTGCCTCTGTGTCTATGTCTACCCACCATGTCTACCCAACACCTCAGACATGCCCTTCTTTAGAAGTAAAGTCTTTGTAAATGTAACAAGTTAAGGATCAAGATGAGCTCATACTGGATTGTGTTGGTTCCTAAATCCAGTGTAGTTACTGGTATCTACCATGTGAAGACAGAGGCAGAGATTAGAGTTTTGCTAGGTGCCTGTCAGAAGACATTCCAAAGCTGGCCCTTGGTGGGATGGTAATGTTAGGCGGGCAGTGAGAGCCGCATGCTCAGGGCATCAGGAGGCTAAGGGAGATGGGTAAACTCTCCCCTAGGCCTTGGTAAGGAGGAACTTTTAAGTGATGACAATGCGTCAGCGTGACCAGATGGTTATTTATGATAGGGAGCAGTGGGGACTGTGGTAAACTAGAAATGGAGCAGAGAATACTTAGCTCTAGATGATTATTACTGTGTGAGAGTGTAGACCCAATGTTGAAAAATATTCCAAGCCATAAATCTAGGAGTTTAAAGTGAAATCTCTTAATTAGTAGTTGCTGGCAACCAATTTAAAATTGGTCACATAGACCAATTCTGTAAGTCACAATTTGCCTACACGTTGTTAATTCAGAATGTCTAATCTAGGTCAACTCTCTCAGGGTATAAATGTGGAAGTGAGGCCCTGAGAGACTCATAGACTTCACAGTCAAAGCAAAACCAGGAGTGGTCCTGACAGCTGATCCAGGCTCCTTTCCAAGAAGCCTTGACCCCACCTTCTACCGTAGGGTCACCTTGTTAGAGGGGAAGCACAGAGACAGCTCAGCATGGTGAGAGTTCCTGGGATGGGATCACAAGCCAATCTAGGTTCCGTATTCAGCTTTGCTACCCAACCACGAGGGACCTCAGACAAAGAGCTTCCTTTTCCTGAACTTCAGTTTCTTCCTTATCACAGTGAAAGAATCAGATGGGGAAATCCCTTCCTTCTCTGATTTCTAGGACTCTAAGAACTACTGAAGGTAGGAATGGACTCGGGCTAGAAGCCAGGCCTCCTAACTTTTCCCTGCTCCCATTGTCTTGGCTATGGGTCTATCACTGCATGCCAAAGAGCTGCCTTCCCCCGACTCCCACCTCTACCTGTAACGGAGTCTGTGGCTGTGAGCGGTCTTGAGGGTCATGACTGGGAAGGTGTTAGCAGACTGCAGGGGACCACCATGAATGACGTGTGGAAACTGAGGCAAGACACAATCCAGATTTCTGGCATTTTTCTTTCTGCTCTGTTTTCCTTTCTCCCAAGGACAGTCTCTCCCATTTACCAACAACCCATTGTGCTTTCACATTTGAAATACAGTGTAACAGAGCTCAAGGCTTCGGAAATCGTTGACCTGAACCTTCTCTCTTTATGGAAGAAACTGAAGTTCAGGGAGGACACAGGCCTGTCCTCTATCTCTTAGAGAATCAGTGTCAAAGCTGGGCTAGACAAAGGTTCAACTCCCATACAGACCACCTGCTGCTTTCTTGTCCTGGATCCAAGCATACATGTTCCCCTTATCATATTGGAGTCAAATTGCCCTAGGGTCAGTTCAAATGTCAGGTAGTTTCTGGCTATATAAGATATTTATTTTCCCTGGGTCTCAATGTCCACACCTGTAAGCTGAGGGTACTTCTATTTACTACATTAGTTTTGCTGTGAGGCAAGTATGGAGTTGTTACCACATGTGCAGTTCCCCGGCATAGATGCTCACACAGTAGGTGCTTAATATCAAGTACATATCAAGTGCATACAAGGTGTATCTTTAGTAGATCTTCCTCAGGGATGACCAAAAAGGGGACTCGTGATCAGCTAATTGTCCTACCCACTGTGAAGTTGCTCACATGTCTCTGTTCTCTGAACATCTTCTAGGAGGCCTTTGGACATAAGATGTGACAACTTTGTTTTCACAAAGTTATCTGACATAACAAGAGAGGCCTTCCCTTTTTCTTTTTTCCTTCTATTGTCCCTTGAACCCATCCCAATACAGTTCTCATGATGAGAGGGAGCTAAGATTGTCAGTGATCCAAGAGTATACATGTTTTAGAACCCATGCTTTAGGAATCTGTGAGCCCCTAACATAAGGCCTGGCGTTTAGTAGGTTATCAATTCAGCAAACACCAAAGGTCTGTAATAGGTATTGCAGGTTGAATGGATGGAGTCGGTACTTCATGTAAGTCTCTATGACTGTTAGTCAAGACCAGAGCAATGACATGGCTCCAGCCTTCTGGTCACTGTTGTCATTGACCGCTTACCAAGTTCTGACTCCCTGCCACACTAACTCTTCGATCCTTCACAATATGGCTCTGAGGTAGGTACTATAGTATCCTTGTTTTATATATAAGAAAACTAAGAAAGGCTAAGTGCCTTGTTCAAGGCCATCTAACTGGTGAATGGCAGAACCATGAGTCTAACGCAAGATGCCAGGCTCCAAAGTCCACACTTGTATGTTCCTAGGCGTTCCTCTTATAGGCAGTAGTGTGGCTGAAATTTGAAAACTTACAGCTCAGATTGAGAGAGCTTTGTCCAGTGTTGGGAACAAACTTGTAAGCAGCTAATTATTCCGGGGTGGAGGGTGATTTGCCCACAATAAAGGCATGGAAATTCTGAGGAGGTTGTGATCTCTCACAGCCAGTGTACCTTGGGGGAAGTGCATTTGAGCTGGGTCTGGAAGAGTGGATAGCCCTGACCGTTTAGAATTAGGAAAGTTAATTCATCCTAGGCAGAGGGAACAGCTGAACTAAAGACGAGAAGGTGGGAAATTAAAGGGACACACAGTGGAACAGCAGAAGGTTCAGGATAGTTGAGATACATACTGTATGAGGTTGGAGAGGCAGAACTTGCAAGGCCTCATAATGCAGACGAGGGAACCAATGATTCATTCTGAACAGCTGTGAGAAGGCCACTTTGGACTCTAGAATGATCTCTGTGGAGTGTGGGTTAGATCAGGGACACTTAGGAAGCTGTTGTAATAGTCCTGCTGTAAGAGATAAGGAATCTGGAGTTAGAAGAGTGGCCGAAAAGGATGAGAGGAGGAAGTGGATCAGGAGAGTCGTAGGCTGTGGGTTTGCTGTGCTCACAGGTTTTTTGGAAGTCCATAAGCCAGCCTCACTGAGAGGATACAGCACGGAATTCAGAATTTTAAAATCTGCGTTTGAATTTCATAGTTGGGTAATCTTTGAAAAAATTATGTCTAACTTTTGAGACCAAACCTTTTTCTGCATCCTGAAAGTGGGAGTAAAAAATTCGACCTCAAAATATGTATGTCAAATGAAAAAAATTTTTTTCTATGTGTCAATTCCTGGCACCTGATAGACCTTTTATTTATATAAATTTCCTCCCATCCTTTCCATTTGTTTCAGTCTTATTGCAGTAAGCATTCACATTCATTCTCCCTCGTCTCTCCCCCCCACAACTGCCCAACTTCCCTCTCTGGGTCCCTCTTTCCCCAGGATGCCAGAAATGAAATAACATTCTTTGCATGTTTGTTCTAAAGCTCCTGGCAGCCTTCCCGCAGACCCCTGGCTGGGTCAGGACTCATTTGCATTAGCATGTGTGAGGCCAGCATGAAGGGGAGGGAGAGGCCCTGTTTTCAAGGAGTTTCATCAGGCATCCCTGCCAGAAAAAGGAGAAGTTACTATTTCTTTCTGGGAAACATTCACAGATTGAAACAAGCAAGGAAGGCCAGGGGGCTGTCTGACTTGTGGGGAGTTTGGCGTTGGGTAAGCTGCCCGCCTGACTCCCACGACTGTATCCAACCCTCTCATCCTTATCACAGGCCTGCCCCCAGAACTCTCTACTTCAAGTTTGTAGTAACTTAAGACCTATATAGATATTTCTCAACTGTATCCATGGCCTGTAACAGGGAGAGGAGAGAGAGCACACAGGCAAGGAGGACACTCAGAAGCTACAGAATAAATAAACAGCAATTTTGCTGGCTTCTAGATAATATTAAATCAACAAAAGCATCTTTAAAAAAAAAAGAGGTAATCCCTAGAGTTTTTTATTTGTTTGTTTTGCTTTAATCCTGTGAATTTTTAAATAATACACTGTCTTAGAGTTATACTTTCTTCCAGGAATCTCAGTAACCTTGTCCAAATCCAGGAACCAATGTCAGTCCAAAGGGAGTCCCCTGGAGGCATCTCAGGAGTGTCACTGGCACATCATAAAATGTGCTGACCCTGGAGGCAGGGATTATACCATTTAGAAAGAGGCATACCGAGTTCCTGGTATTTTATTGGACAACCTCCCATAATTTCCCATTATTCTTTTTCAGTTCCTAGCTTGGATATGTCTTCTTCAGACAAGACCTTTGCCTCCTCCTTTATAATAGTATCCATGTAAATACTTCAGAGAAAAGAAAAAGAACTAATGATATGAATGGCTGTTATTTAAAGAGTGCTATCAATATGCCAGACACTGTTCTAAATGCTTTACATAAATTACCTCGTCTAGTCCTCTCAGTAACTCAATGAGGACAGAGCTCTATTATTCCCATTTTACACATGAGATGACCAAAGCCCAGAGAATTAAGAAATCTGCCTAAAGTCATGCACTAGTCAGTAGCAGAGCCAGGATTTTTAAATTCAGACTGGCTGGTTCGGGAGCCCCAGCTCCTCATCACTAATGAGTCCAGCCTCCCCTGATGCCCTATCAGCATTTAATGAGCCTGCTACACACCAGGTTGTGCCCTCTTTCCATCACAGGGCCTTGGCACATACTGTGTCTCTCCCTCATTCTTCAGTTCTCAGCCTAAATGTTGCTTCCTCATATGGCATCCCCCAACCCGTAATCTAAATTATGCCTCCTTACTCCTTTCCCTTATTGCAATTATTAAACTTGGAAATGACATATTTATATGTGTTAATGTCTGTCACCTCTTAGACTTGACTGTCCGCGAGAGTAAACATGGTGTTTATTTCTATATACTCAACTGCATACATGCAGGAAGCATTCAATGAATATTCATTGGATAAATGAATGCATATAATATTGCATTAAATCTATAAGAGTAAGCTATAATCCTATGACGCAGACACTTTTTCCCCCTCACCTTAGACATAAAGAAATGAAGGCTTACAGAGGTTCAGTAAACTGGGCAAAGTCAGTAAGGGAGTAAATGGCAGAACTACTATTTGAAAACAGGTCTTTTCTGATCTCAGAGCTCATGCTCTGAACCCATGCACTGTATTCCTTCCTGTGAAGCCTTATAAGGGACACCTAGAGAAATGAGACAGGGCGTCTGCCCTGAACAGCTCCCTCTTCTACTGGGAGGAGCCAGATGTGTATGCAAACCACCATACACGGCAATTAAAATTGGCGAACTGGTTCTACAATATCATACTGATTATGAGCTTTGGAAAAGGTGGGGAGAAAGAGGAATTTGGGGACAGTCAGGAAGGATGTCCTCTAGCCTTTCCTTACTTAGCCAGTGCACACTTAATCTCTAAGGGTGGGCTCAAATGTAGCACCCTCCTTACTAGCATTGGTGTTCATTCCTTCCACTTGTTTTAGAGTCTCTACCTCTCTGTAGGACCCTGAAATACATTCTGGGGATCCAGAGATAAGCAATGTCCCTGCTACCATGGAGCCCATGAGAAAATGTGGCCCATGATATGAGAGCTCAGATGAGAGAATGCTTCTCAGTCTAGTGAAAGCTCGCCAGGAAGAGTGACATTTTAGTGGAGCTTTAAAGGAGGAACAGGATCAGTAAGAGGCAGATAGGGAGAGATGGGAGAATGATTTTCCACAGAGAGGGAGTCATAGGTGCAAAGTTATAGAAGAGCAAGGCAACATAGCAATTTACAAACGCTACTCAAGTTATCATGAGGCAGTGGGACGGGTTTGGTTGATGAGGCTGAAGAGATTGATAGGGGTCGAATCATAAAGGGACTCTCTTTCTAGGCTAAGAAGTGTGGACTTTATCTTAACAGAGTCATTAAAGCTTTAAACCAACGGCTCAGTAGACATTGTCAGATTTGCACTTTAGAAAGTTCACTCTGGCTGATACACTGGCAGTAGGTTGGAAGTGGGAGAGAACTGTAGGAAGCAAATAGGGAAGCTCTCCCCAAGGCCTGAATGAGAGGCAGTGGAGTCTAGTGTTAGCCAGAAGTGGAAGAAAGGAGGGTGGTTGAAATCTGCAGTGTCAGATGAACTGAGACAGGGTGAGGGACGAGCCAGAAACAGCTCATCAGCACGTACAGGTTTGTCCAGTCTGATGCTTACTGGTAAGAACTCTACGTCCCTTCCTTGCCTCCTAGGCTGGCCCCAGGTAGAGCCGTACTGTTGGTAGCCAGAAAGCATTTTTCCAAGCACATACTGTGGACTGTAACTGTCATCTGGAAGATAAAAAATAAGTGAGCTTTTGTGAATTGGCAAAAGTCCCCATTATTCCCTATCTAATTTTTAAGAATACTAGGTTCTTATCTGTTTCTGAAACAGCACGAAGTTCTTGAGGGGTGCCACTACCATAGGAGGGGCTGATGGGGTTGAAAGAAGAATGAGATATGGTTTCTTTCTCCCAGAGAGCTCACATACCAGTGGGGATGACAGCAAGTAACGGGTAGATGAGGACAGTGGCATTTGGGACTTCATGTCCTAAGCACTAAGACACTCTGAGGAGGAAGCAATTGGCCCCATCAAAACAGGTATGGATCTTTCCCAGAGCCTGGAAGTTTGGTTCTGGGCCAGGTGGAGAGAGAGCTGGCCAAGGTCACATGACCAGGCAGTGGCAGAGGTTTATCTGATGGTCACTAAGCTGAGCTGGAGAGCCGAGCAGAAGGGCAGTCCTCCTTCTGGGACAAGGGTCCACTACGGTTCTATTAATGATAAGTTGTTTCCCACCACCACCACCACCACTGCTTGGGCCCTTAGAAATGCACCAGATACTGTATTAAGTGTGTGATTAAACATTATCTTGTTTCATCTTCACAATAACATTCTAAGGGATATTTCAGAAGTATTATATGAGAACCTGGACTTGCGAATGCAAGTACCAGAAACTCAAAAGTTCTTATGGGAAAAATGGAGTGTATTCACTTCTGTAACTGGGAAATTCAACAGGCATGCTGACTTCAGACCCGGCAGAATCCAAGAGTGCAGGAGATATGATACGGACTCTATCCCTGTCTCAGCTTCGCTGTGTGTTGGCTGCATTTTGAGTTGGGTTTTCCTCATGCGGGGGTGGAGGTGGACCCTGGCAGCTATGTATAGGCTTTGATAGTCCTTCATGCCTAGGATCTTAGAGAGAGCCATACCCCTTTCCTACATCCCTCTCCATCCCCAGGAAAATACTCTGGTTGTTTTGCTTGGGTGATGTCACCATTTCTGTGGCAGGGACATGAAATGGATAGTCCCATCCAAATCACAGTAAGAGGTAGAAAAATTGTTCTTAAGTGGACTCAGACACCGTGCTTCCAGAAAAAGGAGTAAGAAACACTAGGTAAGGGAAACAAAGCTGAAAACAAAAAACAGTTGTCCTCAGAGTTTTATTATCCCCTTTACATAGTCAAGGAAATGGAGCTTCAAGGGGTGAAGCACAGAAAAGGGTCCATGTATAGGTCTCTCTGATGCCAACACCCCGATCCTTAACCTCTGCATTGCCCTGGCACTGTGTTACCCCGGGGTCCGTGTTCTATCCCCGGGAGATTGGAAGGTGGAAAACCCCACTCCAGTGGAGCATCCTGACTCACAAAGAGGAAATAGGCAAGAAAGTTCACAGAGAGAATAGACTCGTGTGATTACGAAGCAGGGTGCTATAGAGAGCGGCCTAGGAGTCCCAGCCTTATACCTCGGCTTTAGGAAACATTTACTGGACCAGTGACATCAAGGTTCATTGTTGGAGAGCAGAGTGATGTGAGGGTGGGTGGACTGGAAGAGAAGCTGGAGCTCAGAAGTGTCTTGGTGCCATCTTTGTCCTTGGACCAACCCAAGCCTTGTAGAGATTTTTCTGGAAGAAGGAGCAGTTGTGTCTTCCATGTCGAGGTGAACGTAGCACAAGGAGCCCTCCACCAGGAGCTGAATGAACTGCCAGCTCCATCACTCTGCCACTGTGTGTCTGTCCTTGATTCAAACATCTCTCCCCACCCTTCCTGCAAACATCAAATTCTCTGAATGTAAAATGTGGGCAATAAACCCTGCTTTGTCTTGCTTTCAAGGTTATTTGTGGAATAAGCTTTGCAAAGTGTAAATTGATAGGAGTCAGGGGTGTGTTCATTTGTTTGCTTTAATCATGAAAATGAAAATAAAATGCAGAAAGTATGGAGACGGTACCATAAGCCGCCATGTGCCCACCATACAGGATTAATACCTGCCAGGGCTCTTTCACACTTGCTTCAGGGCTCACTCTTCTATCCTAAAGAAATTAAAATTGAAGATGCACTTGAAGATTACCCTTTCCCCGTCATCAGCCTGATTCTGCTCCCCCTTCTTTCTAAAGACACAGCCACTGTCCTGAATCTGGATCAGCCTAGCCCACAGAGCAAAGTGAGGTTATGTTTATTTGTTTGCTTGCTTTTTTTGCTCTTTAATTCCCACTGGCGTCCCTAGTTTCCTACGTTAGCAAATTGAAAGTGTAGCTGCTTCCAGCTAACGCAGTTTTTGTTATTTCTTACTTATTAATCATATTAATTTCTGTAACAACCGTATATTCAAAAACCAAGGCACAGAAAGTCTCACTGGGTCTTATCTCTCCTGGGAAACTCCCCCCCCCTTTTATGTCAATACCTATAAGAAAATAAATAAATATTTTAATAATGTATCCTTCTAATCTCGTGCTTACGCAAAGCCTTACGTCTCTGAGTGCTTGTCCAGCCGTGGCGAGGTCTTATCAGGCCCGGATGCCCCCACCGTGCCTGCCAGCCCGTTGCCCTTACTCTGGTAGCTCAAGGTTTCTAAGGCCGATGTGTCCAGTCGACCAAAAAGGCTTATCTTCATGGGGCAAAGGGAGCCGGATGGTGGCTGGGATTCTGAGATATTAGACAAAGGCTCCTTGAGGTCGCCCGAGTCTGCAGCAGGATCAGACCCACTGGCTGGAACAAAGAGGGACATCGTGTTGGGGAGTGCGCGACCCTGGTGGTGGAGCCAGACAGCCGTGGGTTTGAATGCAGACCTATCCTCTGCTGTATCTGGGGCACACAACCTTCCAGAGGAAAACACCCCCCACCCCCCCACGCCCCGCCGAGCCTGGTGCTGCAGTGTGCATGTAGGGGAGGTTGAAGCACATTCTTTGCAGAAATCCTTTCTCAGGAAAATGGGGATCAGTCATGTCGTACCTCCAGTGCTTGACACTACTCACCAGCCATTGTGGCTGCTGGGAAGAAGGGGTAAGTTGGGCCGTGTGGGCAAGCAGAGAGCAGGGCAGTGTGGCCCAGAGAGCAAGCATCAGTGGAGTGAGAGGAGGAAAAAATAAAATCAAAACAGAGCAAAAATCTAGTGTAAAGGCTGTGTGGGGACCTCGCTGGCAGGTCATGCTAAGTAGAATGGAGGCAGGATGACACCTTTGGGAAAGGGCACCCCGCTCTCAGCCGTGTTCTCAGTTTTCACTGTGCTAACTCTGCTAAGCGTCTATAGAGAGTCCTGCCTTGGAGGCAGGGGGACCGGGTTCAGATCTTGGATTTGCTTTGAACTTACTGTGTGACCTAGGACAAGTTGATTGCTCTCTCTGAGCCTTAGTTAAACAAAAGGGATAAATAAGCTACTTGTCAATATTGTGTCCTGGTGCTAACTATTTCTCAGCCTGTAAGAACGCTCTGAGTGCTCTGTGGAACTCAGGACTGACATAAGCAAGGCTTCCCTCGGGGCCTTCTGGGCAGCCGCTTGCAGCCCTTCCGCTTACCACCTCTGCTGGGAGTTCTACTGAGATACTACGCGTCCAAGTCTAGTGTGCTTTCGTCATCTTTGACCTGTTTCTTGGCAGCCTGGCTTGGAGAACTGATCTTTAAGCCGTGATGTTCACACCACTTAACTTTACCCTCTGTTGCTTGGCATTCCCAGACTGCTGAAGGGAATAGCTCCCATCTCTCCCCTAAGGGAGGACTTTGCCAAACCCCTTACACCTTCTCTGACCAGTTCTACTGGCGCCTTTCTGTCCTGTCTTGTTCATCATTGGTTTATGGGGGCATGTTTTATCTGTTCGAGTAGGATTATAAGTACCTTTTGGATTAAGACTAAAGTGTTGTTAACTCCTGGTGGGCATACTGTGTAATACAGAGAATGCAGACTGGGGTAGGTCAGCTCTGGGTTTGAACCCTGCTCTGGAATGTACTCCCTGGGTGACTCAGCCATTTCCTTTTATCCCTGAGACTTTGTTTCTTCATCTGCACACATAGATAAATATAGATAACACAATCTACTTAAGATATTGTAAGGAGTAAATTAGATAACATAGAGTCAAGGATTGGCAAAGATGATGTGTACGTATGAGATGTATGTGTGTGTCAGGTAAATTGGGAGCCCCTTGATGGGCACAGACCATGACTTTATATTTCTTTTTGATTTCTTTTTACATAGTGTCCCCTGGTGCATAAGGTTGCTGGGCTGCATCTGCTTTTATAATAGCTACAGCCAAGTCACCTGGGTGCACACAGGTCTCTAGAAATACTGTAAAGTGAGCGAACAGCTGTTTAAATAGCCACAAAGGGACTAGCCTTCCTGTCTTTGAGTTTCTGAACACTGTAATGCCTTCTCCTCCTCATTCTCCACCTCCTCCTTCCCCTAGCTTTCCAATGCTGAGTGTAGGAGAAAGGATCCACCCTTACCCTCTGCAATGCACATGCAATGTCTCACATTCTACTCACACTACACACACACACAGTCTACACAACACACACACACGCAAGCATGAACACTTACATATACTCATAGGTGCACAACCACGTAGTCAGTAAACCTTTATTGAAGTCCTACCAGGTGACCTAGCTCTATTTTTGGCACTGGGGATATATCAGTGAATAAAACAGACTAAATCCTTGTTTTTGTGAATTTTATATTCAAGCGGAGTGACAAAATCAATGAATATAACAAACAAGGAAAGTATATATTACAAGATTGTAAATCCTATGAAGAAAAAAAATAGAGCTGGGTAAATGGTATTCTAATATACTTCTAGGTATAGCAGTTTGGATGTAGTTGAAATTTAAAAGGGAACCTCATGGAGACGGGGGCATTGGCACAAAGACTTGAAGGAGGTGAGAGAAGGAAGAGAGGAGAGAACATCCCAGGCAGAGAGAGGGGCCAGTGCAGGTTGTTGGGAATATGCCAGAGGTTCAAGGTGAAGCTGCATTGGATCGAAAGTAGTTATTTTTGTTTATCAGATACATAGGAAATGCAGATGACGATCATTAAAAATAGGAATTCTAACTATGGATTGAATTGTTAATATCTGTCAAGAATTGAGGTAAGGGAATCTTACCTACTCTGAGGACTCCTCCTGATAACCTGGTGAGGCAGGTGCAACCATGTTTATTTTATTGACAAGGAAACCGAGGCTGGAGGAAGTAAAGGACTTCAGTATCACATAGCCTGTAAGCAGCAGCACGACTCTCCCCACTTCCAAGTCCATGTCCCTAAGTTCCGCATCACACTGAGGTTTTGAGCAGTTCTGCTGCAGTCCACAGATGCCCCCACAAATAAACCAGAGCCTTAACTCTTTGCGTAAGGTTTCACTGAAGGTCCTCTGTGTCCCCTTTCTGCGTGTATGAGCAAATATGGGACAGGGGGTGCTTGCTCAAAACTCAGAGATCAGAAAGCTATGGATATTAGAGGCCCAGGCCCCAATTTCTTGCCATGGCCACCTTTATGGATGCAGAATTCTTCTAGATTGACACCATTGCTTTTGTTTGTTTATAGAGCTTTATTTATTTATTTATTTTGAGATCTAATTCACAGACCATGAAATTCACCCTTTTTAAAATAGACAATTCAGTGAATTTTAGGATATTCAGAACGTTGTACGATCATCACAACTAATTCCAGAACATTTTAATTGGTTGGAAGGGAAACTCCATATCCATTTGCAGTCTCTCCCATTGTCCCCTCCTCCCAGTCTTGGCCACCACTAATCTCCTTTCTGTCTCTAGGAATTTGCCTGTTGTGGACATTTCATAGAAATGGAATCATACAAAATATGGCCTTTCTGTCTGAATTCTTTCGCTTTGCATAATTTTTTCAAGGTTCAGTGATACTGTAATGTGAATAAGGACTTCGTTTCTTTTTATGGTTGAATAATATTCAGTTGTATAGATATTTTGTATATTCTTCAGTTGGTAGACATTTGAATTGTTTTCTACTTGTTGGCTGTTAAGAATAATACAGTGATGAATTTTTTTTTTTTTTATGGACATGTTTTCTGTTCTCTTGGGTATATACCTAGGGATAGAAATGCTAGGTCATATGTTGGCTCTGTGTTTAACTTTGAGAGGAACTGTCAAGATGTTTTCTGGTACGGCCACACTATTTTATAGTCCCATTAGCAATGTATAAGGGTTCCAATTTCTCCCATCTTTGCCAACTGCTTGTTACATTTTTGTCTTTGTTGTTATAGCCATCTTCATGGGTAAGAGGCAGTGTCCTGTTATGGTTTTGATTTGCATTTCCCTAATGATTAATGATGTGAGCATATTTTCATGTGTTTATTGGTCATTTGTCTATCTTCTCTGAGAAAAAATAGATTCAGATTTTTTGTCCATTTTTTAATTGTGCTATTTGTCTTTTCTGTTGAGTTGCAATGGTTTTTTATATATTCTGAATATTAGTCTTGTATCAGATATATGATTTACAAATATTTTCTCCTGTTTTGTGGATTTCTTTTCATTTTCTTAAGATCATCCTTCAGAACACAAAAGGTTTTAATTTTGATGAAATCCAATTTATCTTTTCTTTTTCTTTGGTTGTACTTTCTGGGTCATATCTAAGAAATCATCATCTTCTCTAAGGTCATGAAGATTTGCTCCTTTATTTTTTTCTAAGAGTTTTTTAGTTTTTGATTTTATGGTTAGGTCTTTGGTCCATTTTGAGGTTTTACATATAGGTGTATACACACACACACACACATATGTATTTTAATATATAAAAATAAATATATATAAATATATTTTAATATATAAAAATAAATATATGGTGTGAGATAGGGGTCTAATTCCATTCCTTTGCATATGGCTACCCAATTATCCCAGCATCATTAGCATCATTGTTAAAGATGACTATTCCTTCACTCTTGTTGATAATCAATTGACCATAAATGTATAAGTTTATTTCTGGACTCTCAGTTTTACTCCATTGATATATATCTATTTTTATACTAGTACCAGACAGTCTTGATTACTGTAATTTTGTTGTAAATTTTGAAATAGGGATGTGGGATTCTTCCAGCTTTGTTTTCTTTTTCAGGATTATTTTGGCTATTTTGGGTACCTTACATTTCCCTACCATTCATTTCCATATGAATTTTAGGAGTAGCTGGTCATTTTCTGCAAAAAATCAACTGGGATTTTTATGGAGATTGTGTTGGACCTGGGATAAATTTGGGAGTATTTCCATCGTAATAATGTTAAATCTTCTAATCCATGAGCACAACATACCTTTCCTTTTATTTAGGTCTTCTTTTATTTCTTTCTATGATGTTTTGTAGTTTTCAGTGTATAAGTCTTTCATGCCTTTTGTTAATAAACATATTCCTGTTTTACTTTTTTGTTGCTTCTATAAATGGAATCGTTTCTTAATTTCATTTCCTTAGTATTCATTAATAGTGTATAAAAATATAATTTATTCTTGTATATTAAGCGTTTCACTTGTAACCTTACTGAACTTGTTTTTTTTTCCCTTAGATCTTCGTGTGTGTGTGTGTGTGTGTGTGTGTGTGTATTCCTTTGTTTTTCTATATACAAGATCATGTCATCTGCAAACAGAGATAGTTTTATACTTTACTATCTGGGTGACTTTTATTTTTTCTTGCCTAAATACCCTGTCTATAACCTTCAATATAATGCTGAATAGAAATAGTAAAAGTCAACTTCCTTGTCTTGCTTCTAGACCTTGGGGGAAATTTTTCAGTCTTTACCATTAAGTAGGATGTTCGCTGTGGGTTTTCCACAGATGCCCTTTATCAGGTTGGAGTAATTATCTTCTATTTGTAGTTTAAATGTTTTTATTATGAATGGTTGTCGAGTTTTTGAAAGCTTTTTCTGTATCTATTGAGATGATCATGTAATTTTTGTCCTTTATTCTGTTAATATGATGTGTTATATTAGTTGATTTTCATATGCTGAATCAGTCTTGCTTTCATGGGTTAAATCTCTCTTGGTCATGGTGTATAATCCTTCTTATATGTTACTGGATTTGATTACTATTTTGTCGTATCTGTATTTATAAGGGATGCCGGATTGTAGTTTTCCTTCCTATGGTGACTTTGTCTGGTTTTGGTATCAGAATAATACTGGGTTCATATAATGAGTTGGCTGTGTTCCCTCCTCTTTTATATTTTTGGAAGAGTTTATATAGGACTGGTGTTAATTGATGTTAACATTTGGTAGAATTCAACAGCGAAGACATCTAGTAACACATTGTAGGAAAAGAAAACAAGTCCATGAGGAAGGACTTCACCCAAGGTCACAGTGTTGACTGGGGCAAAGTAAGGGCAGCCCAGAGTTCAGACCTCGCTCAGTTAGTAGCTCACTGTGTGCATTTTCTCAAATTCTCATACTATTAAAAGCAGATATTGTTAAAGAAGGTGTGGTATATATGCACAATGGACTATTACTCAGCAGTAAAAAAAAAAAAGTGAAATCTTGCCTTTTGCAACAACATAGATCTAGAGAGTACAGTGCTAAGCCAAATAAGTCAGAGAAAGACAAATATTGTATGATTTCACTCATATGTGAAATTTAAGAAACAAAACAAATGAACAAAGGGGGGGGGAAAGAGACCAAAAAACAGACTCTCAATTATAGAGGACAAACAGATGATTACCAGAGGGAAGGAAGGTGATGGGAGATGGGTAAAATAGATGAAGTGGATTAAGGGTACACTTATCTTGATGAGCACTGAGTAATGTATAAAATTGTTGAATCACTATATTGTACACCTGAAACTAATATAATATTGTAACTATACTGGATTTAAAATTTTAAAAATAAATAGATAAACTGCAGTTGATTAACAAGAGTGATCAATTCCATGAAGAAGAAGGAAAAAAGCAGGTATTGTTTATTTGTTTTTCTTAGCACCGTTTTTAAGATTAAATTATTGAAGTGTATTATGTTAGGTATACAACGTAGTGATTCCATGATTCTGTACACTACGAAGTGCTCACCATGGAAAGTGTAGTCACTACCTGTCACCATGCAACACCATTACAATATTATTGACTGTATTTCCCATGCTGTAATTTTCATCTTCATCACTTACTTATTTTATGACTAGAACTTTGTCCCTCTTAATCCCCTTCACCTATTTTTTGCCCATCTCCCCACACCCCTCCCATCGGGCAACTACCAGTTTGTTCTCTATACTTAGGAGTCTGTTTCTGTTGGTTGGTTGGTTTGGTTTTTGCCTTTCTTTGTCAGATTTATTTTGCTTAGCATAATATCCTCTAGGTTCATCCACGTTGTCACAAATGGCAAGATTTCATTCTTTTTATGGCCAAGTAATATTCCATTGCATATATACACCACATCTTTATCCATTCATTATCAGGAGACACTTAGATGGCTTCCATGTCTTGGTTATTGTAAGTAATGCTGCAATAAACATAGGGGTATATATATCCTTTTGTATTAGTGCTTTCATTTTCCTTGAGTAAATATTCAGAAATGCAATTACTGGATCATACGGTAGTTCTATTTTTAATTTTTTGAGGAACCTCCATACTGTTTTCCACAGTGTCTGTACCAGTTGGCATTCCCATCAGCAGTGCACAAGGGTTCCTTTTTCTCCACATCCTCATCAACACTTGTTATTCCATGTCTTTTTGATACTAACCATTCCGACTGATGTGAAGTGATATTTCATTGTGGTTTTGATTTACATTTCTTTGATGAAGAGTGATGTTGAACATCTTTTCATGTGTCTGTTGGCCATCTGTATGTCTTCTTTGGAAAAATGTCTATTCAGGTCCTCTGCCCGTTTTTTAATCTGATTGTTTTCTTGGTGTTGAGTTGTTTGAGTTCTTGATATTTTGGATATTAACCTCTTATTGGATGTGTCATTTGCAAATATCTTCTCCCATTCAGTAAGTTGCTTTTTCATTTTGTTGATGATAGTTTTTTTTTTTCCCACTGTGCAGAAGCTTTTCAGTTTGATGTAATCCCAGTTGTTTATTTGTATTAATATTTGCCTGGGGAGAGAAAGCAGATATCTGATGAGGAAAATGAGGCTCAGAGACATGGTGTAATTTGCCTACACACCCAGTGACTGAGCTGGAGTTCTAACCAAACCTTATGAAAACCGGTGGTCTGATTACCATAATACCCTCCAGGAGGATTGCCTTTGCCCAGGGGTTTGATTTCAAGAAGCCTTGTTTCCATTTTATTCCATTTGAGTATCATAAATAAGCAAGACAAACAAGATAATATTTATTGCACCAAGCACTGTTCTAGGTGATTGCTTGTTATTTAATTCTTACAACAATCTTGTGAGGCAGATATTGTTAACTCCATTTTACTGATACGGAAACCAAGGCTCTTAACCAATGGAAATAGGAACAGGAAAAAGAGCTATGATACAAACTGAGTCCTTCAGATTCCCAAGTGCAGAGCTTGGTCCTTCTGCCCTCACCCGTTCCTCCAACCTGTGGGAAAATGCTGTTCATGCATCAGGTGGAAACTGAGCTCAACTTAAGTAGTTAAGAACCATCCTGCCTATAATGTTTCCTGTCTTAATGTCCAAGGGTAAATCCAAGTTGGGGGCCTCTGCTTGGCCTCCTCTCTTTTGAGCTTGACTTTGGCAAAATGCAATTTCAAAAGGCACCAAGGACGAAGAGAAAGACTTCAGGGTCAGACACGGGAAGAGGAGTATTGTCAGTGTTGAAAGGGAATGACGGTTAAGAAGTTGTGGTCCGTATATACAATGGAATATTACTCAGCTATCAGAAAGAACGAATTCTCAACATTTGCTGCAACATGGACGGCACTGGAGGAGATAATGCTAAGTGAAATAAGTCAAGCAGAGAAAGACAATTATCATATGGTTTCACTCATCTATGGAACATAAGAACTAGGATGATCGGTAGGGGAAGAAAGGGATAAAGAAAGGGGGGGTAATCAGAAGGGGGAATGAAGCATGAGAGACTATGGATTCTGAGAAACAAACTGAGGGCTTCAGAGGTGAGGGGGGTGGGGGAATGGGATAGACTGGTGATGGGTAGTAAGGAGGGCACGTATTGCGTGGTGCACTGGGTGTGATACGCAACCAATGAATCATCGAACTTTACATTGGAAACCGGGATGTACTGTATGGTGACTAACATAATGTAATGAAAAAACATTAAAAAAAATAAAAGGGAATGATGGGTATTAGTGTTGCTGTACTAAGAACTCTTCCTTGTCAAAAGTTGGGAACATGGAGTTCATCCTCCTAACTCTAACCTCCTCCAAACTGTGACTCAAGACCCAGTTGGGACCAATGAATAACTACCAATTCTGTCTATTTGGAAATAGCACTGAACTTTGAGTTGGGAGATGTACGCTGGGGCCTGGCTGAACTATCTGTGCAACCTTAGAAAAGTCAATTCAAATTTCCATGGCTTATTTGCCTCCTTGTAAAATTGATTTAATAATACACACCCCTTAGGCCGTTTTAAAGAGAATAGAAGACAACTGTGTAAAAGCCCCCAACACAGTGTCTGACACAGAGTGAGTGCCCAGGAAATGTGTGCGATCTCTAAGGCACTTTCACATCCATAATGAACTTTTGGTCCTCACGGTGTCCCTGTGGGGCAATAGTATCCAAGCTACAGAGAGGTCAAATAATCTGACCTAAACCACATAGCTAGTTAAAGACAAGGTTAAACCTCCAAAACATGCCCTCTGTCTCTCAATGCAACATATTTCTAAGTTATACTTTCCTCCAAAAAAATTCCTATAACTGAAGTCATTTAAAAATTATTGTTTTTATCTGGATATTAGAGAGGCTGTCCAGTATATAATAAAGATATAGGAAAAAGGCCACAATTTGCTTTAAAGATCCCAAGAATATAAATTGAAAGGGAATAATAAGGCATCCCATGCTTAATTCATTCCTTGATTTGAAACCATAAAATTAGTCTGTGTCTGCTCTGCCCTAAAACAACCTGTTAAAAGATGAACATCCTCCAATTAAGAGCAGTGGTCAGTCTGTGTGTTATCATGTAGGCCACTCACTGAAAAAAGAGGAGAAGGAGAAGGGGAGGGACAGGAAAGGGAAGAGACAGACAAGAAGAAGAAAATGAAGAGGGACAAGAGCAACTGCTAAAGCCAAGCCGAGTGCCATCCTGAATTTTCCTTTCGAGAGAGGTCAGGTTATACTTGATTGGTGAATGCATGAGCTCAAGTGGACCATTTACCTAGTTTTGTATGTTAAAATCCTTTGGCATGTTCACTCCTCTAAGGCTCTCAGGGTGTGGAGTATAAGGATTGTCACCCTTTTGTGTTCTTCATAGGTGGTTGGCATTCCTTGTAGGTTGCAGCTGACAAGGAATCCAGACAGTCCTCGAATGCATATCCAAAGCTTAGTCCATTGTTTAAGGAAGGAAGAAGGAACACACCTGAAGGAAACGTAAAGATAAGAATAAATTTTTATTGTAGTGCCCCTAGCACTGCATCCCATTGCTTACTCACTTGACCCCATCTCCCTGCTCTGCTGTGAGTTCCTGGAAAGCAAGGACCACACTCTTCTCTCCGTAAGTGTTTCTGTCCTGCTTAGCAGAGTGCTCAGCACCTAACAGGTGCCCCACTAATGCCAGGCGCACAGTGGGCAGAGCAGCTGTGATAATCATCCATTCCTCAGTCAGATACTGGAGATACGCTCAACAACCTTTAATTTTAAGTCAATTTATGTGTATCTCATTTTAAATGTCATTACTGTAGTCATTCATTTCTGAGTCCCTGTGGTGTTGGCACTATGACATTTACAGTTACGTTCACATACCGGTGAATTGGGGGGGCTTTGACAGGCAGAGCAGTGGGTGTCTGGTGCTTATTCTAGATTGTTGTTGCCTCTGCTGAGTTTAGCACCAGCACTGGTTCCAGACTTGGCCTTCCCCCAGAGCTCTCTCTGCTGGCTTCCCCCCACTCCCCTGATTCTTTACCTGTTAGCTCATGCAGCTGGAGGAGTTGAAGTGAGGGCAAGTGGAGGAGCTGTTGTTTGGAGTATAACCACAGACTGCCTCACCTTTGTCCCAGGCGCAGCCTCCCAATCATGCCTCAGACCGGGGTTGTTTTGAAAGTAGAAACCAGCACTGGAGTCCTTAATACCACGATGGTCTCTCCGTGCTGGGCAATGGAATTAAATATTTATGTTGGCAGAGAGCACGAGTTGTCCGCCCAAGTTGGGAGGATAAAAAGGTTGGTTTTTGGTGCTGGGGAGTAGGTGGGCTGCATGTAGAACAGAGCAGGGACCCACAGCAGCCCCTCGCTGTTCATTCTCAAGTCTTACTTTGATAGTCCTGATGGCCAGCGCCCAGCTGGGGAAAACTTTGGGCATCTGAATTCCGTCAGCCCGTTCACACCAGTGCCCTCATTTCACAGGCTGGGAAACTGAGAGCAGAGCCCAGTGGAACTTGCCCAGGGCCATCACCCTGCTTATTCAGTGTCGGAACCCAAACCAGTGTCCAGATCTTCAGCAAGCAGTCATGACGTAAGACCTGAAGTCAAGAGAGCTGTGTGACCTTGGATAGGTCACCTGAACTCACTGAGCCTATCTGTAAGACAAGAATGATTTCTAATCCTGGGAAATAATGCAGACAAATGATTTTATGTTAAGTACTGGCAAAACTTTAGCTCAGGGGTCCGCAAACTTCTCTCTAGAGGTCCAGATTGTGAATATTTTAGGCTCTGTGAGTCATATGGTCTGTGTTGCAGCTACTCAGCTGTGCCACTGTAGTGTGAAAGCTTCCACAGAAAATACATCTTTAAGAAAATGAGTGTGGCTGTGCTCCATTAAAACCTTATTTACAGAAACATGCGGCAGGCTGGATTTGGCCATGGGCCGTGGTTTGCTGACCCTGGCTGTAGATGCTTGGAAGTTGTTGGAGTTACTGTTGATGACGTAATAAATGACCTCAAAATTGAGTGGCTTCAAACAAACTGTTTGATTACGCTAACGGATTCTGTGGGTCAGGCACCGAGACAGGGCACAAGGGACTCGGCTGTCTTTCCTTCATGAAGTCTGGAGTATGAGCTGCGGGATGAGTGACATGACCGCTTGGGCTGACATTACCTGAAGGTTCCTTTACTTTCCCAGCTGGGGCCTGGGCCTGGGCCTGGATGACCCGAACACCAGGACTGCTGACGTGCCTGCTGTAACCTCTCCCTCCGTGTGGCCCGGCTTCCTCACCCTAAGGTGGCCTCGGCATAGCTGTATGTCTTGCATGGAGGCTCAGGGCTCCGAGCAAGTATGTTTCAGCGAGCAAGGTAGATGTCGCCAAGCGTTTCATGGTCCAGACTCAAAAGTCGCACGGCATCCCTTCTGCTGTGCTCTATTGGTCAAAACATTCCCGAAGCCACCAGCATTCAAAGTGAAAGGACATAGAACCCCCACATCTCAATGAGAGCGATGCTAAAGAATTGGGGGAGGGGGCTCACTTTTAAATCCATTGTAGAATAGAGAAAAAATTTAAACACACACATCGAATAGTGGTGAACGCTTACTTAGCACTTCCCGTGTGCCACGCAGTACTTTATTCCTTCAACGTCCCTTTGAAGGAGGTAATATTATCATCCACACTTTATTTTATTCTTATTTTCACCCACGTTTTAAAGACAAGATACACTAAAGAACAGAGAGGTTAATTAACTTGCCCAAGGTCAAAAAAAGTAGGTGTACAACCAACATTTGAACTCAAGTAGTCAGGCTCTTAGATTTGCTCCAACCATGACACACCCTGCTTCCTTTTGATCACAGAAATGAGAATGATCTTTCTGCGACTAAAGCAGAGACGGATTAAGAACCCAAGTCTTTGGACTGCCTGGTGTCTAGCTAGTCTTCCTGCCGATAATTGCTTAAAAACATTATTGCACACCTACTCTGGGTCCAAACTGTTCTGTGCATTTTGGGTAGTCTGAGGGAAGAGGTATGACACTCGATTTCATTCATAAGAAACCTAAAATGTGGGCGAGGGGATTGAATTCTGATTTAATTCTCACAACCCCATGAGATGGAACCTCTGTCCCATTTTACAGATAGAGACCAAGGCCCATGGTTAAGTCACTATTTGCCCAGTAGTTGATAGAGTCTAGCTAGATTCAAAGCCAGAGCAGTTCAATATGCAATCCCATGCTCTTTGCCATTGACTGCAACGGAGAAAGATCTAGAATGAATAATACCAACTCTTTCAGAGGGAAAAACAAAACAAAACAAAACTTCAGTCCCTAACATGTCAGATCTGGCCTATCCTTAGAAATGATACTGGTTTAGTTTCCTCACTGTGGAGATGGGAGACTGAGACCCAGAGAAGGGCAGGTAGGTATCCCTGGTGATCCAGCTGTTCAGATGAAGAGCCAGAGCTGGGACTCCGTGTTTTTCCCACCACACTGACTGCTACATTGTGCTGGGAATGGCAGGGAGGGGAGTGATGGTAGGTTGGGTGTCGGGCAGTGGGGTGGGGGTGGAGGGGGTTTAAACTAACGGGAAGTTGTTTGCCAAAGCTGTGTGGGGGGAAGGAGCATTTTACAAGACCAGGGCCTCTGGCCTGGAAACATCTGTTTCCCTTCAAATCAGCAAGGAGACTTTTGCCTCCCCAGAATGCCTAAATCATGTGGCGGCTGGGGAAGAGCAGGCGTTGGCCTGGAGACTTCAAACGCATTCTCCCGTACTCTCAGGGACCTGGTCCTGATGTGGGCCTCTGGGGCTCTATCCCTGCTCTTACCCCCTGTCAGATCCGTGAGAAGCTCTCACCGCCAATTAACTTCTCAGTTTCATTCTCTCACCCCTGCTGCGAGGGGGTCTGGGGGTCTTGGATGGGACCAACAACAGCTTCCTCTCCACCTACTCTCCTCTGATTTCCACTAGGACAACTTATTCTGTATGTCTGCGGGAAAGGGGGGGTCAAAGCCTTGTGCAGTGTCATGATAACAATACTATTGATAATAATACCCGTGACTGTCTCTCACTGAGTCTTAGCCCATGCCAGGCATCATAGCAAGCACTTACCCACACCTCTCTTTATTCTAACAACTACCCTATACAGTGGGTTTTAAAATCATGATTCCTATTTTACAGGTGAGTAAAAAGGCCTCACACAGTCAATAAATGGGGAGCCAGAATTTAAAACCAAATTGCCTGATTCCAGGTTCATGCTTTTAGCCATTCTGTCATTCCACCTCTTATAATGACCTTTCAGCCAAATCCCTTTTTGTTCATTTCACAGAAGGGGAAGCAGATTTCCAGACAAAGGGACTACTTCATAGTCGATTGAGTCATTCATTCAGTCTGTCATTCATTCTGGAAAGTATTTGCCGAGGATTGCATGATTTAGGTGTCTGAGCACCAGATGTAGATGGGTGGATAGAGATGGGCAGAGCCAGACTCTGGTCCTGAAGATACATACTCACAGGGGTGAGAGAGAAGTGTATGAGCAGTAACCCAGTCATGCAGCATTTGTGGTCACAGGGCACCGTGGGTGGAGAAGGGTTTACTGGAGGAGACGAAGTTTGACTGATGCTCCAAGGACAAGGTGGGAAGGGTCAAGTGGAGAAAGGGAGGGATGAGCCAGACGGCGGGTGTAGCTTGTGCAAAGGCCAAGAGATAGAATCCATGTCTGGAACTGTTAGCAGTTGGATATGGTTCTACCATAAAACAGAATAGGAAGCAAAGACTGGTAAACCAGGCTGGGTGTGTGGCCAGCGTTGATTTGAGGTTCAGTGACACAGTACTGTCAAACAAGTGAAGATCAAGGAGCTGCATTGGAAGCCTATAGTAGGGAGTTTAGATTTAGTCCTGAGGGTGATGAAGAAACATTGAAAAAGACTTTGCATTTGTGTCGTCAATCCCAAGGCACTTCCCCCCACATTGAAATTGCAGTACACTGAAGCCTTATTGCCAAGATCTCACAGGCCACAGTCTGTGAAAAATCTGGGACATGAACTCAGTTGTGTTTTTTTTTTAATTGAAGTATAGTTGACATACTACATTACGTTAGTTTTAGAGGTACGACATAGTGATTTGGTAACTTTCTACATTATGCTGTGCTCACCACAGCTGTAGCTACCGTCTGTCACCATGCAAGGGCATTATGATACCATCGACTACATTCCCACCCTTTCCTCCGCCTGTCCTAGTCATAACTGGAAGGCTGTACCTCCTACTTCCCGTCACCCATTTTGCTTATTCCTTACACCCCACCCCCCTGACAACCACCAGTTTGTTCTATGTACTTATGGGTGTTTCTGTTTGTTTGTTTTGTTTGTTTGAGGCAACTTGGCCGGTGTTCTTTCCCCTAAAACAAAGTTGGAGGAAGAAATAGCAAGGGTTTGAGCCTGGAGCTTCAGGTTCCTAAAGAGCCCATCCTGCTACATCCTTGAAACCACCTCTTTTGTAATAAAAGTATCCGATAGGTGCAGTGGGACCTAAATCAACCAGTTGTACCAGAAGCTGGGTAGTGTATAGAAGGAGCCCCAGGGGGAAGAGTCAGAAAAGCTACTGTCTACTCTGAATTTATGAAGACTCTTTCCTCTCTGGGCCTCCATTTCCCCACCTGTAAATACAGATATGGAGTTTGGCGCTGGCTCGGGGGTTCAGTTCAAATTATCAGTGGATCTCAGCCTGCTTCAGTGGGCAAAGAGAAGACGGAAGAACTGAGCAGAAGGTAGCTAGCACCCTTCTTAAATGCCCTGAGGAACACTGAGGTCTGCCTGTGCCCTCTCTCAGTCTCTCTCTGTCCCCAGTTTCCACTCTGTGCTATGGGTGTGTCCCTATGTCTGCTTCTCAGTCTCCGCCCACCCCAGCTTCTCCACATTAGGGGCCGCCACTTTCTTCCCCTCACAAAGACCTCCTCCAAGCCCTCCCTGGTCCCCTAAACAACTTTCAGATGTGTCCCTGGGACAGTTCTACAATTACAGCTGAGACGGGCAGAAAGCGCTTGGCCTTATGACTTTTGACCCAAGCCTGTGAGGTTGACATCTTCCTCTTTTTCCACTCCTCAGTGCCCGCCAGCAGGGTGGCCTGAGGCCTCCTCCATCCCGAGGCCTCCACTGACACGTTTGGTTACTCTAATAATACAAATAGAAGCTACCTTTTAGGGAGCAAAGATGGAGCCAGGCCTGTTGCATGATTGAAGCGTGGGTCTTGGTCCCAAACTTTGAGAAATGGGTAATTCCGCCCTTATGACAGAGACCAAGGCCCAGAAGATACTTAGCCAGCAGCTGGGGAAAGCAAGATTTCCACCCAGGTTTTATAACTTGAAAGTCTAAGGCTGCTTCTTTCCCAGCATGCTTTTATTCATGCTGCTTGGCTGAGCAGCGAAGCAGAGAGGTGACCCTCTTGGTGGAGGACATGTATTGCAGAAGTACCATGAAAACATAAGTAGCCAATGGGAAAGTAGTGTTTAAAAAATTTTCCAGCTCCTCATGTTTTGAGGCTAACTCACATATTCCATTCACTACATCCTTCCATGTTTCTCTCAGTTGAAATGCATCTCCTCTTCTCCAAGAAAGCATTTTTTAAATGTGTACTCTTGTACAAATAAGTGGTATTTACATGGTCTTTATAAAAATCTGCAGCTTACAAGCCATTTCTCATGTATCGCTCTATGTAATCTTTGAGACCGTCATGCATTATCTCTACAAGCATCCCCATTTTGTTGAGGTAGAAATGATTAAGAAATGAGGTGTGATATGCTCAGGTTCATTCATTTACTCAAATATTGCCTACTATATATAGCCAGTACTGGTAAATACCAGGAGATCGTTGTACTCAGGCCGCGAAGTATACGCCCTCTGAGAGCTGCAGGCTACGGTTTGAATCTTGCCTCTGCCACGTTCTCGATGGGTTGTTGTGAGGGTAGTAATACCCAGTACTGTCCTTACCTCCCTGCTCTGCCACTTGCTTTATTCTCACATCCTGGAGTTTCTTTGTGATCTTATTTCTAACCTCTCTGCAAGGCTTTTCAATCATAACTCACCCTGTGTAGCCTTAGAGATACCTGATGCAGAGAGATGAAGTAAGCACAGAGAAGTGAAGTGACTCAACCGAGGCCACAGACCAAGGGAGAAGAATAGAGTGTGAACCCCAGCCTGGCCATCTCCAAGACCAGGCTCCTTCCTCTGTCACCACTGCTTCTCTTGACCAAAACAGTACTGGATGTAGTAAGCACTGGAACTGAGCTCCACTCATAATGCTGAGATACAGCAGGAGGAGAGAGAATGCCCACATCACAGTACTATTCTTCTTACACCAAAGGCAGAAGCCAAAAACCCCAGAAAGCAGATGAATAGATTACCTTCCTTCTGAAGATGGGGCCAACATACCCCATGTTTAGGCCTCTTAAGACATACATTTCGGCATAGGCCCACACTTCCTTACCCTTGCCAGCACTCCAAGCCAGCTAATGAAAGACAAAAGGTGGAATTAGATTTGACGGTGTGGTTAAGTACATAATCTTTGGATTCAGGCAGACCAAAGTTCTGGTCCCCTGTTGCTACTTACTTAATATGTAATAATAGGTCAATTACTTGACCTCTTTGGAACCAGTGTCGTTACTGGTAAAATGCAACCATAGTATCCAGGTCATATAGTATATGAATAAAATAACTCCTGGCACACAGTTAACACTCAGAGGTATTTGTTAAGTGGATGAATGAAAGAACATATAAGTGAGTATGTCCAGCCATGCCAGACAGCATTAGGGTTCACTTGTGAAGTCCAGGATTCAGACTGCTCTATCCCCAAGTAGCTGTGCGACCATGGAAAGATAGAAAATCAAAGTCTCAGTTTCCTTCGTGGTGAAGTGCAGGTGATCATGACCCCTGCCTTCCACACTTGCCTACTTGTAAAATCAGAGAGTAAGTGCAAAGTGCTCGGCAGCCAATTGGTGCCCAATAAATGCTTTATGGTTTTTTCTCTAAATCTTTTCTCTCACAGCCTAAGCATCCCTGACTTCCTTGGCCACTGCTCCTGTACTGTGATTTTGTGTTCCACCTTCCAGGGCCTTTTCTAACGTCACAACCTGGTACCCTGTTTTCTTGCTGTGCTGCAGGTTCACTTTGTATGCTGTGGACACACGAGGGAGGCACTCGGAGCTCAGCACAGTGACACTGAGGACAGCCTGTCCGCTGGTGGATGACAACAAGGCAGAAGGTAGGTGGCCCATTTCTTCCCTTCCCAGGTCACTCCTGTATTTCCTCTGAGTTCTACACCCTGCAGTCACTAACTACTACCCCTTTCCTGCCTCATACACGTATTGGCACCGAGAGAAGAAAGGGAAGGGACTAAGGGTACAGGAGGAACATGGAGCTATTAGTCAAAGCCATGAAGAAAATTGAGATGGACCACCAATATCTTAGCCATCGGAAAGACTTGCTCCTCTTTCATCATGTTTGTCTATGTTCTGACATAGAGGCAAGGAGTGGTAGAGTCAGAGCCCCATGACTGTATCCTGCCCCTTAACCTAAGCTTTTTAGAGACTAATCACTTCTCTCCACTTCAGTCTGTGCTAGAGCTGGCATATCAGTGACAGCAGAGGACCACTTTACCACAAAGCCCATGGCAGATATCATTACCTCATCATAGCATGCATCCCCATCTAGCCTAGGGTGGCCTTAGACTCCTCAGCATAAAGCTACAGTCAGTGACTATCAGTGAGAGTTCGCATGCAGGATTAAACCTTTCTGCTGCTCCTGGCCCATGACGTTGTAAACATCAGGCAAAGTACCTAAAAAAATTAGAAGCAATCAAACAGATGCACCAGGTACTTAGTTCTTAGCCAACATGTAGATATAATTTCTATATCAGGACTGGCAAGAATGGGGTGACAGATCGTGAGTCCTGATGGCTCACTTCAAGTTGAGCGGATATTTTCTAAGAGCACTGGTATACAAGCAATGCAGAAGAGATACGCTCTTCACCTTTCAGAAATTCACATTCTAGTCTCTCTGGAGAGAGACTGACATTTCTACAAATGGCTTAATACTGAGCTCAATAATACATGCTTTGTGTGCTACCAGACAAGAGGAGATGGTCCCCCTATTGAGGAACTATCGTGTCTCCAATGTGAGGGGATTTGAGCTGGTTTCCTGGTCCTTCATCATCATCATCATCATCATCATCATCACATTAAAAAAAAAATGCATGTGGTTAAAAAAAAGACATAGAAATAAAAACCAGAGTGGAAATACTGCAAACTAAAATCTCCTCCTTCCCATGATTCTTCTAGAGGCAATCACTGTTAGCAATGACTTGGGGATGTACACAGTTCTTGATTAGCGTCTTCACAGATGAATGAATGGGCCTTCCATTCAAGGGAGCAACCCATGATGACTTTAAGTTACATCAGTTCCTAGGAATGACTGAAGGAGTAGAAATTGCCATGAATTGCCATGGTTTTTCTTTGAAAAATTTTTGAATGAAGACCTCTTAGACCTGGGGTGCTTGGGTGGTGCAGTTGTTGAGCGTCTGCCTTTGGCTCAGGGCATGATACCAGCGATCTGGGATCGAGCCCCACGTCAGGCTTCTCCGCTGGGAGCCTGCTTTTTCCTCTCCCACTCCCCCTGCTTGTGTTCCCTCTCTCGCTGTCTGTCTCTCTCTGTCAAATAAATAAATAATATCTTAAAAAAAAAAAAAAGAAGACCTCGTAGACCTGATCACAGAACTGTGTTGGAAATATTACAGAGGGGAAATAGAAGTAGACTGTTGAGATGAGTCTAAGACCATTGATTTAAGCCTCTGCACTTGTTTGGAATTTTATGTTAAATCATGGGCACCAAATGTATGTTAATAATGAAGCTTACAAATTATGAGCACTAACTTTGTGCCAGGCCCCGTGTTGAATGCTTTACATTCACTGTTTAATTTTGTCCTCCCAGGACATCTCCAGAACAAACATTGTTATTTTCATTTGATAGGAAAACTGAACCCAACTAGTCAATGATGTTCAGGATGGAATTAATGTCTGTCTGCCCTCAGATACCGCACATGTGAATTCCCACACAAATGTGCCTTTCCTGTTGCGTGTTTCCATCCTCACTATTTCCTGCTGTCCCATGATCTGTGCCTGCACTTCTTCCCCCTCAGAGATAGCAGACAAGATCTACAATCTGTACAATGGGTACACAAGTGGAAAGGAGCAGCAGACTGCTTACAACACACTGATGGAGGTCTCAGCCTCAATGCTGTTCCGAGTCCAGCACCACTACAACTCCCACTACGAGAAGTTCGGCGACTTCGTCTGGAGGAGTGAGGATGAGCTGGGGCCCAGGTATGAACAGGTGTGGGAATATGAATGGAATGTTGGATTCTTCTTGATTCTGTCTGATTTTACTAGACCCTTTTTTTTCCATAGGCTGAGAATGGGCTTTGTCAATAAATCTGTCATCCACCTTTGTCATGTCAGGGCTAGAGATGGGAAATGGGCAGGGAGAATGACAGAATCTTGGAATTTTAGCTTCTTGGACTCCTGAAATGTCATATAAGAGAGAGACAGCATCGCTTTTTCCCTCATTCACTCCTCTCACCCACCTTCCTTCTTCAGTGTTAGAGGTGGGAACCTTGGACTCCTGGAGGAAGTGTGTTCTAACCAGCATCATGGAAGGGTATAGTGGCAGGGTCATGGCCTCAAATCTAGGGCTCTTCCCACTCTTCCATAAGAAATCTGAGGTTTTCTAAGGGCACCTGGGTGTCTCAGTCGATTAAGGGTCTGACTCTTGGATTTCAGCTCAGGTCATAACCTTAGGGTCATGAGATCAAGCCCTGCATCATGCTCTGCACTGGGCATGGAGCCTGTTTGAGATTCTCTTTCTCCCTCTCCCTCTGCCCCACCCCCCGACTCACTCACTCCCCCCCCCTTTCTAAAAAAACAAAAGAAAGAAAGAAAAGAAAAGGAAGAAAGGAAGGAAGAAATCTAAGGTTTTCTAGAATGAAATCCATTAGTGACTGTGAATAAATACATTCCTAAATTCAATGTGTATTAAGACATGATTTTTGTCACCTGCAGTGACTATGCCAACCATTGTACTAGGAGCCAGGGTGGATTCAAGCATAACTAAGACACAGTCACTCTCTTCTGAAGCTTCATAAAGTAGTGTATGAAATGGTGCTGTGTTTCATGCATTACGCTTAACAACATACATTTTTTCGTTCGTTCGTTTATCAATTACTTAGTAGCGCCTCTTACCAGTTGGTTGTTGACCATGCAGTGACAAAAAGGGAGAAGCTTACTGTTGGAGGTAATTAAACAAGCAATTGCAAAGAATAGGAATAATAAGTATAATGACAACAAAATAGAGCCCTTTGGGAAGACAGGGCATAGACATCTGGTCTAGATAACCCAGTGAAGCCTTCCCAGGGGCTGAGACTGAGGCTGACAGAGCGAATAGGGGTCAGACAAGAAGAAGGACAGAAGAATTGGAGGGTTTAGGGCAGAGTGAAGAGCCTGGGGAATGCACAGAGAAGATAATGTTACATAAGGGCATGGTTTTCCTCAAATTTTCATCATTTGTCTGCCACTTTTATGATTTTTGACATATCACCATACCCTAAGCACTTTTTGTTTTGGTATTTCTTAGATTCACTTCTCACTGAAAATCTATTTGAAAACAGTTATTATTTTATAAAGGGAAAATTAGCATCATCTACCTTTAATAGAAAATTAAACGTAAACACTTGATACAATGGAAGGGAAACAAAAACAGAAAACAGAGCTCTTCAATCCTAGTACAGCCTGAGGCTCTGGGCAGGCTGCCGGCTCAGCGCTGGGAGCCTGCTTCTCCATCGGCCTGCTGCTCCCCCTGCTTGTGCTCTCTCCCTCTCTCTCTCTCTCTCTGTCAAATAAATAAATAAAATCTTTTAAAAAAATAAATAAAAAGGAGGTTAGCAAGTGTTAGAGAAGTACTGAAGACACAGTATCAAGCCAAGACTTTGTTTTTTAAAGTAATCTGGAGGAGGGGAAGACAACGAAAAAGAATCTGCCTACCTTTCCCAGCGTGATTCATTGTTGTTTAATGCTGGGTCTGTGATCCTCTGGAGTACCACCTAAAATCCTTTCTCCTGCCCCTGGGGAACTCCTTCTACACTTTGGTAAACACTCTGTAGAGGAACTGAAAGAATTTCCCTGTAGTTGGAGCAGAGTGTGTGACAGCAGGAGTGGTAAGAGATAAGAAAGAAGAGGTCAGGGGATCCAGTTCTGAATGCCCTGTAAGTAGGGTTAAAGAGTTTGGATTATCTCCCTAGAGTAATGGGAAGCTTTTCAATTGTTTTTCACAAGGGGGTGATATTGGCAGATCTTCAGGGGGAGAAAGATCACTCTTATGGCAGTTGGAAGCTTAGACGGTCGGGGGGAGAGGAGTCAAAACAGGAGGGAGGTGGTGAGGCCCTTGAGGCTGCTCTTTTAATAATCCAGGAGAGATAGTGTGGTGTTCTGGAGCAGAGTGGAACTGATAGCATTGGAAAGAATCACCTGACTTCCTGAAATACTTAGTCGGCAGCACTCCGTGCTTTAAAAGCTTTAAAATTACGCTGTAAACTGGGCAAGGTGGGGTATTCTCATTTTGTGGATGATAAGGAATTGGAGGCCTCATGAGGTTAAATGAGCTGCCTATAGTTACGCAGTTTGATAGGAAGGCTGATTCTGCCCTGAGCTCTCACTCTGAGCCCTTAGAACACTTGCAATATCTCTCCAAGGATTTGAGGCCCCTGGGAACAGATGAGAGCTTGATCAGGGATAAAAGGGACCTCTCCCTGGAACAGACCTTATCTGCCCATTGGGTCCTGGACTATAACTTTTTCTCTTTCACATGAAAGGAAGCTTCTTTAGATAAAAGCTAAAAGAGGGCAGACAGGCAGAATCACAGAGCCCCAGATGAAAGCCACAGTGTGAGTCATCTGGGCTGCCATCTTGCCCATGGACAGGGAAAGGCATCCCACTTTATTGGGCTTTCCCACGGGGCTCAGAGTTTGGGTGGAAGCTAAACCAGAGCTCCACTCCTGACTTTGTCTTTACAGCCTTCTGGGTTCCTTTGTGACCTTCTAGGACATAAATCTTCTGGAAAGGCTGCCTGGCCTCCCACAGAGGCAGGACAACCCACTTGTTAATGGACTGTGATAACCCACTAACCTCCAGCCAACCCGTCACCAGTCACTGTCTGCCAACCCCAATTGGTGTCACCCAGTTTCCTCCCTCCTCAGTCTTTCTAGTCTCTGGAGGGGATATGAGATTCCTCTAACATCCCACACAGGCATGTCAGCAGCAATCAAGATAGCTGCATCCTAATCTATCCTGACACTGCTAATGAACTCATTGTGCAACCTTGGGCTCTGGGTCTCTCCAGCCCTCAGTCTCCTCATCTATAAAATGATCAGGATGAACTAGGGCAGTGGTACTTTCTTCTTAGCAGTAGATTTTTTTTTTTAACCTAAATAGATCTTACGTAGAACCACAGGTCTTAACTAGAATGCTACTTTCTCGGAGAATCCTCTAAAAGTTCTACCTGTTCTCTCAATCACACTCTCACGATTTATTTTCTGGGTCATACCTACAGGTTTCAGTATGTCATGTTGCTCATGTGTTTACTGTTGTGTTATCTCTCTTCTGCACTACATGTCAGCTTGTGTGTACTTAGTGATTCTTTATGTCCTATTCACGCTTGTAAGTGGGTGCTAAATAATTACTTGTTAAATAATTGGATAATGGGATGAGTGGATTTGTGGCTCAGATGGTTGCACAGTTGTTCTGGTAGAAGACCCACCTGCTGGGTCTCCATTTCAAATCCCCTTTCCCCCAATCCCTCCCTCCCTCTCCCTCTGAGCTCTTAAAGATCCGTAGGTCATAGTTGGAAACAACTGAATTCCATGAACTCTGTCTTTCCAGCTCAAAAATAGCAATCAAAAAATGCATTGTCGTTGGAAATATTAAGAGACCCATGGAGACCACATTTCATTAGTTTATTTATTCCTTGATCATTTAATGTGTTTACTATGTGCCAGGCTCTGCGCTATGGCTGGAAATGTATGACTGAAGAAGACAGATCCTGTCTTTCCAAGGAGCAGCATCTAGTGAAAAAAGTCTGTGGGCAGCTGCAGTGAAACATGTTATAAGAAGCATATGCTCTAAGGAGGGTGGGAAGTTTGTTTTACAGCAGTGCTTCTCCAACTTGGGTGTGCATGAGAACCCCCTGAGAGACTTGCTAAGATTCAAATGGACTTAGTGGCTTAGGATGGGCCTGAGATTCTGCTTTGCTAATAAGCTGTCAGGTGATGCCCATGTTGCTGGTTCTTAAAGCACGCTTTGAGTGACGAGGTTCTAGATGGGAATAGATGGCACAGCTAATCCAGACCTGGACCTCAAAGGAGGATCTGGTGGAGAAGAAAGGGAAGTCTATGCCTAGCATCAGAGGATGAACGGGAGTCCTCCAGGTGGAAGGAGGAGGATGTTCTCATCAGAAGGAACAGCCAGTACAAAGTTGAGTGTTAGGGTGGGTAGTTAAGAGGATACGCTTGAGTCAGAATGTACAAATCTCATTGGGACAGAGAGTTCAAGGTGATACGGGAAAACAAAACAAAACAAAGCAAAAAAAAAAAAAACCAAGGCTGGGAGTTCAGCGGAGGGCAGGTCATGATGGCTCTTATGAGCTCTGCTCAGTTTGTTCTTTCTCCCAAAAGCCAGGTAAAGGTTTTAAACAGAGTAGCAGTTTGGGTAAATGTGCCATGACTCTGAATGTTTTGCAAATGTGCATGGTTTCAAAGTGTAAAGGTGAGAGAGTGAGACACTACCCTGGAGCCAGGGACCTTGGGTTTCTGTCCTAGGTTTGCCATCCACTTGCTGTGTGACCTTGGACAAATGCCATTGCCATTCTGGACCCCATTTGTAACATAGAAAGGCTGGACTCCAAAGTCCCTTCCAGCTGGAAAGCCAGGAAACCAGAAAGCCCTGAAGGTTGTAAAAAAAACCAGAGAACAGGCACGTCCTGGCTGTCCTTTCCCCTCTAGTCCAGAATGTCCTGATTCTCAGGGACCTAGGGTGGCCAGGGTGTTAAGAGCTCTTCCCAGGAGGATTCATACCGTAGGATGAACTCGGTTAGGATTCTCTTGGCCTCTAATCACCAAACCCCAAAATGTTCTCTACTTCTCCCTGTATCTATAGTCACATACCCCCATAAAATTTAGTGACAAAAGGGCATCTCTTACGTCTGCCTAATGAGTCTATCAGGCCAGTGTCCTCCAGAGCCTGGTTCCTGTGACAGCCACAGGTGCCACAAACAGCTGCTCAGAGAAGGCCTGCTGATACCCAGCTGTCCCAGCCATACGGTTCATATTAGGAGACCTGACAAGCTGAGCTCATAGGTGGCTAAGGACCAGAATTTGCTTCAGTCAGAACACCCTTGACTACTCTTGGGCTTCTCGATCCTCTCAGCTACATTTGGCTGAAATGACAGAGAAGGAAGAAGAGAACAAGCACTGAAGAGATTTTGTTTCAGTGAATTCATCTCTCTGGACTGGTAATAGTGTATTTACTACCTCAGCCTCTCTTGCTTCCATGGCAGACATCGCTCATCGATCACAGAAATCATCACAGACTTGGTTCAGCCTGGGATTTTTCTCAACACAGCAAGACAAGAAGCCTTTCCTATCTGAGAAGAGTTGGCACATCCTATGAACTCTATCCATAGCCTATGCTGTATCCATAGTGAAAATAAGCAAATCTGATGTCACCGTACATTCCTTTAGTTCAAGATTATATTAGCTCTTTCCTTAACTATCATGGATTAAGTCTTTTAGAATTTTAGGATTTGGGGAACAAAAGCAAACTTAGGCCTCTAGGGTCATATTCCTATGGATCTCAGATGCACTTTTAATTTTTCTGCGTATTTTGACATTTCTGAAATCAGGATGGGCAGTGCACAATGGATGTGCACATTAAGTGTTACATTCTTCTTCTCTTAAAAGGTTACTATTAAGTCAGTGGCATTTCTTATAACTTAAGATGTCCTAGGGTGGATAAATACAAACAAAACACAGTATGACTTTGAACAAGCATCCCATGGATCAGTGTTCCCACTGATAGTATAATAAGGTTGGCTGCTATCTTGAAGTCTGTGTCAGTTCCACACTGATATCGTTGAGTTAGTTGAGACTCTGTTATACTTACCATCAGTTAAGGAATGAATTCTTGGGAAGGTCTTATGTTTTCTTGTGAGAGAAAAAGGAGAAGATAAAATGTAAATATTTTCACTGTTTATCTTACAAATCACACTTCAAACCTGGTGTTGAAATACATATCCAGGTGGCAGTATTTGAGCTGCTGGATTTCTGTTTTGTGGGAGTAGTCCAAGGCTAGATTTGATGTGGATTTATTCTGAAAATAACCCCAGTGAACTACTGAGAAGCCATAAAACCATGGTTTCATCGCACAAATTCATCAAACCAACCATAAAATATATGTGTGTATACACATTTTCAAAATGGAATTACCTGATTGTATTTTGTTCTAAAAGTAATTCTTACTCACTCGATAACATCTACGTGAAGTGGATGTATATAAAATGGAAAGTGAAAAATTTGCACCTCTGAATCCAGTAATCCCAACCCAGAGATAAAATCATTAGCAGTGTGCTTTCCAGGTATGACATGGATACGCACATGAGTAGGGACTCTGATATAGGCTTAAGGATATACCTGTATCTATAGCCACAGCCCTGTTTCCACCAACACTGCTATGTTCAGTAAATATATACACTATATTCTATTTTCTGCCTGTTTACACATAACAAGCCTTTTTTCGCGGATGCATATGTACATATGTTATCTGGGAGGGCCGTTTATCCATGCAATTATATGAATCTATCATATGTTAATTGAGTCTTCTATTAAAAAGCAACTAGTTTTCTTCCAAATGCTTTGCTCTTATAAACAAATCTATATAAACATTTTGCCCACTTACCAGATTATTTCCCTTGGTCTACATCGATGCTCTTATGCCATTTCGTTTCCTTTATCAATTCCTGCTTGAGAATTACTGGATTTGGGAAGCTAGGGACTGAGAATTTCCTCAGTTCAAGTCAATTTGCCCTTATTTATTTCTCCTTCTTGCACAATCAGGAGCAGGGCAACAGGGGGACTCTATGCTGCCCAAGAAGCAGGTGGGAGATATTAGTTGAGCACCTATTATGGGCCCAATTATTTATATGTCATTTCATCTCCCGAACCATCTATTTTGAAGATTAAGCAACAGAGAATCAGTGGAATTGAGTAAATTGTTTAGGGCTACACAGCTAGTAACTATCAGAGGCCGAATTCAAAATAACTTCAAAATGCAAAATTCAAACCAATATCCTGTCCATTATAATAAATCTCATCCCAAGATTTGTATACAACTAAGGCAGAATATAATGTGTATCACAACAGAGAAATAAAAGGCTTCAGCAGCAAAGGGGAAAAGATGACTTATGATAGCTGATGAGATCTGGAAGACTTCCTGAAGATGAAATTTCAGCTTGACTCTGAAACATGAGTAGAACCTCAATGAATGTGGTCCTCTCACATCAGGAATTCCATGTGTTGGCAGTTGTGTCACACCAGGTTCTGTTGTGAAGTGCTCATCAGATGCCCATCAGATGGTATTTCTCTGTGAATGAAGCCTCTAATTCCTTTTAGGTTAAAAACAAAAACAACAAAAATCTTCTCCAATTTCTACTACCATTAGACTCTGCTTTGGTCTGAATGTTGTATCCCCCAAAATTCATAGGTCCAAAATCTAATGTCCAAGGTAATAGTGTTAAGAGATGGGACCTTTGGGAGGTGATTAGGTCTTGAGGGTGGATCCCTCATGAATGGGATCAGTAGTCTTATAAAAGAGGGACGAGAGAGGTCCTTCACCCCTTCCACCATGTGAAGGCACAGCAAGAAAGTACCATCTATGAACTGGGAAGCTAGCTCTCACCAGCCACTGCACCACATGTTCCAGTGCCATGATCCTGGACTTCCCAGCCTTCAGAACTGTGAGAACTCAATCTGTATTGTTTATAAGCTACCCAGTCTGTGGTATGTTGTTACAGAAGCCCAAACAGGCTAAGACTCCTTTCTAAAACATACTTGATTTGAGCATCTCCAGTGAAGGAAGCCCATTGGAGATATGGAAGGATCCATTCTATACTTTGAGGACTCTAGTTTTAAGTTTTTTATTATGTCAAAATTTGCCGCTTTTTAATTTTAGAGTGACACCATTGATAACACTGGGGTGCCTTGCAACAGAGATCTAGATGCTATTCTTACATTGTTAACCCTGGTCAAATCATATGACCAGCCTGAGGCTCACTTTTACTACCCAAAGACTGGGACTGAAGTACAAACTCTATAATTGTGGCGAGGATTATATTTAGTTTCAGCCCCCCCCACCAGTCTTCATTTATTAGAACAACATAACCGTTTGCATGAATATCCCCCTTCAGTGGACACATTCCATTCCTGCTTTCCACACTTCCTCCTAAGACTTGCTTTTGAGACAACCTTCAGCATCATGATTTGGCTACAGTTTGCACATGTCCCTCTTACCAGAAGTGACTGGGGTTCTCCAGATGTGGCCTGACCAGGGCAATATGAATGAAGTCATTCTTTCTCTTAATCTGCCCTATCTACTTCTGGAGGTTGTGTCCCATTTTTGTGCAACCACGTCATGCCCTCAACTCTTATTAAGCTTGAGGTCAGCTAACACAGAGATATTTAAGTTCAACTCAAGGAGATAGGGAGGAGGGAGAGAGACCAATAGGGATGTTTCCTTACTGCCTCCTTTTTTCCCCTCCAGTCCAAGGGCCCCCTTAGAATTTAGGTCTCTATCCACTAACTGTGTCAACAGCTGATTGGGTAATGGTGCTGGGAATAGAATGGTCGGTCAAAGGTTCTATAGTTCCCGGAGAAGTGGCATCAGAACTCAGCTCCTGACTCCTCCACAAGCCATTCCTGTCTCAGTCTCGCCTGCTAATACAACCATAAATTAATGTGCCGTGGCTCCTTCACCTCTGGTTTCCTATCCCAGCGGGTCTGGGTCCTGTCTCCAATGAGGAAGATTTCATTTCCGGTGTTTGAGAAAAGTGGTCACTCTGACCTACGATTCCCTCTCCAGGGAAAGCTTGGACCATGCCTGGCCTTTGATTTATGCATCTCCATTGCCTAGAATTTATTACCCAGCACTCTCGCCTTTGGTCCCTCACTCCCTCCTCCTCCTCACTGGCCTTTAAGCACCTCCAACCCTTCTCTCCATGGCGTCACCTTCTGACTTCTCCTGTCATTGTTGGCTAAATGCAAGCCAAGGTCTGCGGCAGTGTGTGCGTTGGGAAAAGAGCGGGGACAGTTAAGTGAACTGACAGCTGGTTTCATGCCTATTGTGTACAAACTTCTGTGCTGGATGCCTAGGGTAGTCATTCATTTCAGTCTAACAACAGCCCTACAAAATAAGCACCTCTAATCCCGTTTTACAAATGGGCAAACCGACTTACAGAGAAGTGACGTCCCTAATGGGCTCTGAAGCCTGTGTCCTTTCTACTACAGCATACTCCTTTGAATCTTGGCTAACATTTACTGAGAGTAAGCAAATTACTCAGGTTCTCTCTCCCCCCCTGCAAAACACTGCTATTGCTTCCATTGTCCTGATGCTGTAACTAAGAGCGGCATCGAAGAACTCGCTGATGATCCACATAGTTGTTAAGGTAAAGAGCTGGGATTTGAATCTGTGACTCCAGGGCCAGATTTTTCAATTTAGCTCTGTATGTCAGGAGCTCTGGTTCTTGCTCTGCCCTCGTTACTAATGTAGGGTGTTCCCTTAGACTATTTTCTCACTCCAGACCTCAGTTTCCCCATCCATTCAAAAGGAGGCTTGGTTCAGTTGAGTTCCAAGATTCTCCTTGAGGAAATGGCTGGGCCTTTGGAGGCAAAGCATTTGGAAATATTGGAGGAATTTCCCTTTTCACCTCATTTTATATTCGTAGCTTGTCTTTATGACTGTCTGCAGCAGACAGCCACTCTCCATTGCCTTCACCATGACTTTAAAGAGCCTTGATGGTCTAGTATCTGCCAAACCGACTAGTCTCTCACCCATTCTTTGTGCTAACCATTTCAAAGAACTGGGTGTTCATGCTTTCTCTCATCTAACTTTAGATGGGCTCTTTTCTCTGCCTCCCCATCTCCCTGAAAAACCTGTCTCATCATTGAAGTCTTGGTGCAGATGTTATATCCTTTGGGAAGATTTCTGAGCCCCCAAATTAATGATTAGATGTCCACTTTATATATTCTCAGAGCACACAGCATGTCTCCAACCCAGCACTCTGACCCCGTATTAGAGGCTGTTGTATTTCTGTCTCTCTCCTGCCACTGACTTATAAAGGTGCTCTAGGCTTACACCAGGACACAAATAAGGCTGATGATGGGGGAGGAGGGTGATGGCGGTGTTGTAGTGATACTTTCTAACCTGTGTCAGGGACTTAAGATGTGCTGAACATGTTTCTAAGAGTTTTGCATGTATTAACTTATGTAATCCTCACTATAACTTTATGAGGTTGGTGAATGTTACTCCCTTTTTATGAATGAGGAAGCAGAAGGAGTACGTAGCTTTTTAAAAGCACAGAAAAAGCAAACCAGCACCCTGAAGTACGATGGTAGGAAACACTTAACACCTGGGTGTGTGCCCTACTTGGTTTCTTGCTGTCAGTCTTGCCCTTCCCCCAATTTGATTCTCCTCAAGTCAGCCAGGAACATTTTTAAATAGTCCAGCTCTGAATCCATTACTTTGCTCCTTAAAACCCTTTGATTACTCCCCTGTTTACTCTCCAGACCACAATCATAGATAACATTTATTGAAGGCTTGTTACAGATTCATCAATGCTGTTGGGTTTTTTGTTTTTTGCTTTTTTAACAAGACTTTGTGGTAGATACAGGTATGATTCCCATTTCATGGATAAGGAAACTGGGTCACACCTGGTTAAACAATCCCCTGGATATCACAGAGCTAGTAAGTAACTGAGCCGGGATTTGAACCTGAGCAGTCAGGCTCTAGAGCCTGGTTGGCGTGCCATTATTCTGTACAACCAACACTCCAGTTCCTAAGCTTCAATGGTGTGGACCCTGCCACTTCTCCAGTTTCCCACTGTGTCTCCACTTACACACGGTAATCCTGGTATCCCAGCCGTACATCCTCAGAACTTCTATGCAATCCCTTATCTTTATGCTTTTACCTCTTCTTCCTGGTATGCCTCTGTCTTCTTTAACCCCTACTCGTTTTTGAGACTCAACACAAGTTGCCCTTCTACTAGGAAGTCTTCTTGAATATTCTCATTCCTACCTAGGCACCTTCTTCTACTCCCCCCCCCGCCCCCATGCCTCCTCTTATCATTGCCCTTGCTACCTGTGTTGTAATTTTCCATCTGTCTGTCTTTCACACCAAAGAGGGAGCCCTACCATAAAATAAGTGCCCAGTAAATGAGTAGTCAATGACTTTATCTCCTGTAACTTCACAACAGCCCGATTCTTCAAGTGAAGAAACGGGTTTAGAGACATTAAGTACATTTCCCAAGGACACAGAGCTATTAAGGAGCAGAACAAGGGCTCAAACCAGGAGGAGAGAGAAATGAACTCCTCAAGCTCCTCGTTGGGAGGTGCCTGCCAGCAGAGAGAGAGAGGACTGTGGGCAGAGTGGCAACTCGAGTGTGATTATGAAGCTATGAATTCTTGGCACCTCAGGAAATATTCCACCCAAGTGGTGAACTATACAAAGAGGACTTTTTGAAAGGTACCTCATAAATTGTGCCCACAGAACATACACACAGAAGCCTGGCCCTTTTCCAGCTGCCATGCAGGTGCCTAACAGTCTCCCATTTGTGGGGTCTGTTGTCATAAAACACCCTCCCTCCTGGGGTCTCAGAGGGGCATGGAGAGGACAGCAGGAGAGAGCTGCTCATTTAGCCCTTGGGTATCTTGAAGATACTAGAATGTAGAGAAAATTGGATTTCACATGGTGACAGGCACCTTGACAGTGAAGCTAATGTATGGTGTGATCTAGGAAAAGGATATCCTTTTCCCTCTCTGATCCTCAGTTTTCACATCTTTAATAAGAGTAGGTTAGTCTAGGTCAGTGGTTCCCAGTTGGGGTGATTTTCCACCCCAAGAGGACAATTCGCAATGTCTGGAGACCATTGCATTGCTATGACTGGGGCAAAGGAATGCTACTGGTATTTAATAGGCAGAGGCCCAGGGATGCTGCTAAACTTCCTACAAGACAGCCCCCACAACACAGAACTAACTGGCCCAAATGTCAATAGTACCATCATTGAGAAACCCAAGGATCTCAGAGATCCTTGCTAGCTTTAATTTTCTGTGCAGCTGTCAGACCTCCTCAGGGATCCTCTCTCTCTTACTGGTTAAAGGGATCTAGATAAGTTACCAATGATGATCACCACAGGACAGGGTGATTCTTGCTTAGACTAGTGTTCGCTATGACCTTGATCCCAAGACACCATCATAACAATTCTTTATAGTCCTAGGTATCATTTATTGGGAACTTATGCTGTGCCAGGCTTTGGGCATTCCTCATGGTAGATCTTAACCACCGCTTATGACGCTAAGACCATCATCACTATTTTAGAGATGAGAAAAACGAGATAGAGGAATCTGATTTGGGGACTTAGATATTAAGGCTTTGATGAAAGATTTCCAAATTTCCTGACTGTGAGAAAAGAAAGAATATGAGAGAACTAGAGAAACACAAAAGCAGAAGTTAGAGAGGGACTTTGTGGGTGTTCAGGCCTAGATCCGAATGCCCAGCCCCAGCAGTCAACTGGATGTTTGACCTTGGTCACACAATGTCATTTCTCTCAGCTGTGGGCTCCACATCTGTTTGGTGTGAGTGGAAAGAACAATATGTTCGGGGCTGTTGTGAAGATTACATAAAATCTTAAAATGTAGGTAAAGCACTTACTCTGCATCTAGTGTGGCAGGTGTCAGTAAATTTTAGTTGTGATTGCTATTGCTGTGTATCATTATTGTAACAATTTCTTCTTGGTCAGAGTCCCAAAGCTGGTGACCTTATAACTCCTGGGATTCTCATATCTTAGAAATGAAAATTCTGAATCCAATGTTATATGTAGCTGTCAGTTTTTACACATTGCACAATTGAAGAGGACAAATTCGGAGTTGATTTTTGAGTAGGTGTTTGAAATACCACACTCGGGCCAGGAATGGATAGGAGGTTGTTGGGACAGGAAGTCCTCATTTCTCTATTGACCTTTATTCACCATTCAAAGGCTTAAACCCTGATCTGGGCTTTCTTCTTCATCACCGTCTCGTCCTCCCTTTCAGGAAGGCCCACCTGATCCTGCGGCGACTGGAGAGGGTGAGCAGCCACTGCTCCAGCCTCCTGCGAAGTGCTTACATCCAGAGCCGCGTGGACACCGTGCCCTACCTTTTCTGCCGCAGCGAGGAGGTCCGGCCTGCGGGTATGGTGTGGTACAGCATCCTCAAGGACACCAAAATCACGTGCGAGGAGAAGATGGTGTCCATGGCCCGAAACACGTATGGGGAGTCCAAGGGCCGGTGAGGGAGGGTGCTGCCCTCCATGAGCACAGAGACTCTCCGTGGGAGGGGGAGCAGTACTCTCATGGATCCTGGGGCCTGGGGGGGACTGGGGAACAGCTGAGGATGGGCCTGGCGGATGAGGCTTGCCAGCAAGGCCAAAGCAAACTCTTTCTCTTGTGGATAGCCGACAGAGAACTTTGTAACCACTGGAATTATCCGTTTTTCTCTATCTTTTATTTTTTCTAAGATATTATTTGGCTCTATCAAAGTCTCTCCTTTTTAAACTTTTTTCTTATGGATGGTGGTCAGTCCCGAGGCAGGAGCTTTCAGGTGGAGACCAAGCGGCCTTTGATCTTCTTCCTTCCTCCTGCCACACTCAGCTTCCTTCCTGCAACGGACCCTGGAGGAGACCTCTGGAGAGACAGTCTGACCTCTTCAGCAACAGGAAGGAGGCCCCGAGAATTGGTGCAGTGAGGAAGCTTGGGTCTTTATAATTTTTTTTTCCAGACGTTATTGAGTTTGCAGGACCCCTGCCTCTTCCTGCTACCTGTGGGTCTGCCCAGAGTCCCTGCAGGACTTTCCATGCATTAAAAATTCTTATTGTCTCTCTTTCTGCTTGGGGAGTGTTTCTTGCCACTGGGGGACCTCTGTTTATTTACTCAACAGGTATTTATTGATTACCTACTATATGCCAGGCACTGGATGTGCAACTAAAGAGTGAGAAGCTCCCGGCTCTCAGGGAACTTAGAGTCGATGAAAATTGTAGAGAAGCAGTTCAGTGACTTCAGGCTAGAGCAGGGGAAGAATGGAGGTTATTTAAACTCATTGTTGGGCTGTGAGACAAACTAGAGGAATTCTGAAATGCTTCCTTCAAAAAGGGATGCCTAAAGACCAGAGGATGGGGAGGAATAAACCAGACACAGTGCAGAAGGATGAGATGGGACACCATGAGCAAAAGTCTGGAAATAGGGGCGCCTGGGTGGCACAGCGGTTAAGCGTCTGCCTTCGGCTCAGGGCGTGATCCCAGCGTTCTGGGATCGAGCCCCACATCAGGCTCCTCTGCTATGAGCCTGCTTCTTCCTCTCCCACTCCCCCTGCTTGTGTTCCCTCTCTCGCTGGCTGTCTCTATCTCTGTCGAATAAATAAATAAAATCTTTAAAAAAAAAAAAAGTCTGGAAATAAGAGAGAACACATTCAAGGGCTGAAAGCACTTTTCTTTTTAAAGATTTTATTTATTTATTTACTTATTTATTTTAGCGAGATGGAGAGGGAGAGTGTGTGTGAGCAGGGGGAATGGCAGAGGGAGAGGGAATCTCAAGCAGACTCCACACAGATGCATGGAGCCTGACGTGGGGCTCTATCTAGAGACCCTGAGATCATGACCTGATTGAAAATCAAGAGTCCAACGCCTAACCAGCTGAGCCACCCAGAGCCCCCATGGGCTGAAAGCACTTTCCTTTTTTTTTTTTTTCCTTTTTAAGATTTGTTTATTTACTCTAGAGAAAGTGTGCGTGAGCCAGGGGAGGGGCGGAGTAAGAGAGAATCCTCAAGCAGACTACATGCTGGGTGCAGAGCCTGACCCTGGCTTGATCCTAAGACCCTGGGATCATGACCTGAGCCGGAATCCTGAGTCAGCCACCCAACCAACTGAGCCACCCCGGTGCCCCTGAAGGCACTTTCAATGACGATAGAGACCCAAGTAGCTGGAGGGAAAGCTGGAGCTAGGCAAGGTGTTGGAAGTTTGGGACAGAAAGTTTGACAGTATTTGAAGTAACTGAGAGCCACCACAGAATGTTAACAGAGTGAAATGCCAAGCTTGCTCTTTAAGAAAAATTGTTTTGGCCACAGGGGTGGAAGTGGGGCTGGAGAAAGCCCAAAAAAGGATGACTGTTGTTATTTTCCAGGCAAGAAGTGATGGCAGCTTGGATCTTGAGGTTATGGAGAGGCATTCCACCACTGGAGTCCCTTTTATTTTTTTATTTTTATTTTTTTTAACTTTTTATTTCACAAATATTTATCAAATCAGCAAGATGAATACAGCCTTGCCTTCAGGCAGCTTACACTTGAGAGGTTATGTCTAGGACAGAAAGTTTAGAATGTATATTTTCATATGTATATTTTATCTGTTTCCTTCATCACTTGAATAAGGAAAAACATACACAAACAACCCAAGAGCACTCCTTTTTCTTTTTTTTTTTTTAAGTAGGCTCCATGCCCAACGTGGGGCTCAATCATTTCCTGATTTTGATCAAGTTCCATTTATATTTTCATCCATTGTTTGTGCTTTTAGAGTCCTATCTATGAATCCATTGCCAAGGATACCTGGGTGGCTCAGCTGGTCAAGTGACTGCCTTCCACTTAGGTCATGATGGAATCCAGCTCCATGTCACTCCCTGCTCAGCGGAGGAGTCTGCCTCCTCCCCTCCACCTGTTCATGCACGTGCTCTCGCTCTCTCTCTCTCTCTGGGGCTCTTTGAAATTAATAAATAAAATCTTTTTTAAAAAAGCAAACAAAAACAAAGAATCCCTTGTCAAATCCAAGGTCTTAAAGATTTACCCCTATTTTTTAAAGGCGAAGGAACTGCTTCCAATGTGTTACCTGGTAGGGTAATGAATACAAAGAGGCACTGTAGCTTCTTAACAATCTTGTTAAAGCTCCCAGAAGATAGCTTGGTTGAGGAAGTAAAGATGTAAGTCAGGTATTCCATAATGCAAGGATGACACCTGTTAGAAGAGAGTAGGGCACTGTGGGAATTCAGAGGGGGAGAGCAACTGAATACCAGTAAAATATAAGCAGTTAAAAATATGCCTACTTCTTGGTTTTGGTGAGTGCCTATGAGGTCAACAGTCCCCTTCCTGAAAATCTACATACTGAGCCCCCCTCAACCACCCCCACCCCCTGACGCTACTACACATGGGGAAACAAGCCCAGGGACACTCTTCCAGACAACTCAGGTGCCTAGAGATCTGCTCAACTTCCAGCAACCTAAACTCACAGATACTCTTTCAAGAAGTTTTATTATTACTGGATTTGCATTTCTGCAAGTATGTAGGTGGAGTTTAGATGAATAAATTTCTCCTATGGTGTTACTGATTCTTCTACTCCTAGGCATGATATAGTCAGGAACCAACTTCTTTAAAGAAAAAAAAAAAAAGAAAAAGAAAAGAAGNGGTGGAGTTTAGATGAATAAATTTCTCCTATGGTGTTACTGATTCTTCTACTCCTAGGCATGATATAGTCAGAGAGGAACCAACTTCTTTAAAGAAAAAAAAAAAGAAAAGAAGAAGAAAGAAAGAAAGAAAGAAAGAAAGAAAGAAAGAAAGAAAGAAAGAAAGAAAGAAAGAAAAGAAAAGAAAAGAAAAGTAAAGTAATAGTTTTTACATTGAACACTTACCTGTCTTTGTTAGTTGCCTGTCTTAGTTCGGTATAATAGAATACCGTTGTGAACAACAGAGATTTGTTTCTCACAGTTCTGGCTCTGGGAAGTCCCAAGATCAAGGTGCCGGCAGATTGTCTGGTGAGAACCTCCTGGTTCATAAACAGCTGTCTTCTTGCTGTGTCTTCACATGGTAGACAGGAGGAGGGAGCTCTCTGGGGTCTCTCCAATAAAGGCACTAATCCCATTCAAGAGGCACCCCCCTCGTGACCTAATCACCTCCCAGAGGTGCCACTTCCTCATACCATCGCCCTAGGGATTAGGTTTCAACATAGGAATTTCAGGGGGACACTAATATTCAGTGTATATCATTGCCGCGTGTCAAGCCCTGTTCTAAATTCCTCTCGTGTATACCCTTTCCTGAACCCTAGGTCCCCGGCCTTCGCTGAGTCACCCCATTGTTGTAGCTTTCCATTGTCTTGACCCATCCTGAGGAAACAATTAGCTCAACAGTTGCAGAAAATTAAGCTCCGCAGTGTGCTGGGGCTGTGGTCTGAGCCTGATTAAGTTGACTCTGTCTCTGTCGCCATTCACCAGCTATTACTTTGGGTAAGTACCCTGCCGTCAGAACCTCAGTTTTCTCATCAACAAAATGGGTTTGTAATAGTCCCACCTTGTGGGGTTATTATAAGGCTTCAACAAGATAGGAACTGTAATGTGTTCAGCACAACGTACAGTAGGGTCTTTTTTCTTTTATTAGATGATATACATAATGCTTTGAATCTTGGAGAGATGACAAGGAAGTTTTGTCTGGGGGAGGCCTAGAAAACTCTGATTCAGAGAAGGAGCTAATGATTAGCAGTCCTATCATGTATGTGAACTGTAAATAGTATCAAAATTTAACTCAGGGAGAAGTGGCTATGATGGCGGAACTTAACGCAATGCAGGAGCCCCAAGGAGAGGTATGTGGCTTTCTGTGAGGCTCTCACAGACAGCTGTGGCCTCTGGATAGCTGCTCAGTTGGCCAAAGTTGGCCAGCACCTGAGAATATGTACCATCAGCCTGTCCCCAACTCAGCCACTCATGCCGTCTCTGGTTTCAAACCCCTGTGGAGCCATGTTGTTCTTCCCAGCCACTGTTAGTCTCTCCAGAGTGGGATTCCAGAAGCTTGGAGAGACAGGTGTGTGTGTGTCTGTGCCCTGCCATGACAGGGAAGTTGGTCAGACCAGTATTTGTTAAGATGTTTCATGGGAAAAAGAAACAGGAAAATTCTTGAAGTGCGGATGAGGCTTGCTGGGTTGAGCACCCTGGCCTCCACGTGGCTGGATTGATCCACGTGCCACCATGGAAAATGCCCAGGGAGCTCCTGCCCCACTGTGCTGACAAAGATGGGACTTTTTGTGTGGTCACCACCACTGAAGAAAGAAGGTGTGTGTTAGAGGTGCACAGGAAATCACCCCTACATGACTTTCTCCTCCTGTATGGTTAAGGAGGTACTTCTCCAGGCAGCTTCATGATAAAGAGGGGTCTGCATAGACAAATGCTGACAACTATTTAGGGAGTCGTTATCACATCAGTGACTACACACTGATCTCATGTAACCATGTGCAAAAAGCCATGTGCTATTATTGCCATTTTCCAGTTAAAGAAAGTGAGGTTTAAACCAGTTGAATAACCGGCTCCAAATGCTATAGTTAGTGATGATATTGAGGTACTGACATCCAAATTTGGACAGATGAAGTAATTCAAACCAGTGATAACTGTGCTTCCTAGAACAAATGGATACAGTGCCCTTCTTCACCATCCTAAGTCAAAAGCTACATCCCTCTACCTTCCAGCCAATGTCTAGGACTAATTTCCAGATTTGGAGTGCTGAGATGAACAGGACCCAGAGCCTGCCTTTAAGAAACTCTTGGAAGTTAGCTAATTTAATATAATATGATAAAATCAGACACTTTGGAGTCAAGCCAATCTTGGTTTAAATATTGGCTGTACAGGTTACAGTGAGGAGGGTTTGGACGTTGAGAGAAATTTCTAAGGCAAACTCAACAGGTCTTGCTAATTTAGAGGCTCACGTTAGTTGACATTACCTTAACCTCTCTAAGCCCCACTTTCTTCATCTTTAAAGGGGATAAATACATTGCCTCGAAGGACTGTTGGAAAGATTATGTAAACTAATGTATATAAAGCCATTAGGTGCTTGAAAACAAAAGCTCTCAATAAATAGTTATTACAACAGTTTATGTACACAAGAAAGAATAGACCAGATTAACTCCACCATTGAAAGACAGCCATCAGGAAAGCCTTCACAGTCAAGGATGTGTAAGACACAGCAATCTATGAAAGAGTGCACCATATGAGAGATGATGAGCAACTGCTGTGGGCTGAAAGATGGAGGGTGTTTGGAGAGGTTGGCAGAGCAGAATATATTGGCCATTGGAAGGCACTGGATTGAAAGCAGGGTGTGGCAAAGGCAGATAAGCATTTTGAAAAGACCCCTCTGGCTGCAGAATAGGAAAGTAGAGAGAAGGGGAAGAGCTAATAGCACAGAGACTAGGGATGATAGGGTGGAGTAAGATGAGATGGGATAGGAGAATAGATAAAGGTTTAGGAGGAAGATGAGGATGGCTGAGCTAGGGTTGTTGGCAATAGTAAGGCTGGATCTGAGCAATATTAAGGAGCTTGACTCAATAGAACTTGCTAAGAGGACTGGGGACTTGGATCTTCCCTTTCCCCTCTGGTGCCTGAGTGTTAGAATGGGCAGAATATGAGACATGAAGTGGTGATAAATCCACTTGGGCTCAATGGACAGTACATGGAAGAGTAATAATTTGTATCATGCAGATATGGTAATAGAATATAAGAATGCTGAGAATATCATTTAGCTTTATTTGGAAATCCTGCATGGACCTATGTGTACCTGCATGAATGTGGTATGACTTCCAAATGCAAGTATGTGACCATACTGAGGGGCTGTGTAAAGCCAGTGTAGGCTTGTGGAAAAGAATGTAGACTGAGAAAAGAGTGCTGCGTTCTTCCTCCTCATCATCTTCTCCCTCCCCCTCCTCCTCCTCCTTCTCTTTCTCACTTCTAGTCTTGCCTCTATGGTAGAGTGGCTGTGTGGCCTTTAGCAAGCTATTCACCCTCTGTGGGCCTTGGGTTCCGCATATGCCCCCACCACACAGAAGAAGATGTGTCATGGACATGAGGGATTATATTAGATGATAACATACGTACGAATAACATTTTTCACTTCTCTCTCCCTTTATCTTCACTGCCTTCCATTGAAGTTGACAGTGGGAGAATGAGTGGCTCCATCTGGCAAGTCTGGAGAGGGTTAACGTCCCAGCAAGCCTGGAGCTGAGTCTGGATTCCCAGCCATCTCCACTGGCCTAAAGACAACTCAAGTCCCTCTCACGATCATACAAGACACTAATTGTTCAGAGTCCAACATCCTTGGGCAAGTGACAACCTCTGTGTGTCTTGGTGTTCTTCTCTGCCAACTAGGGGAAATAATAGCAGCCCTCATAAGATTTTAGTGAGGATGGGTCAACATATGTCAGATACTTAGAGTAGTACCTGGTGTGTAAGAAGTACTATACAAGTGTTAGTTATTGTTGTCATTCTTGTATTCAACACCCTACTTTACAGCCACACTGAAAAAAATCTCAAACAACGTCCTCTTACACCTTCCCTCTCAGCCTTTGCATGTGCTGTTCCTTCTGCGGGGATTGCCCTTCCAACTTACGCAGATCCAGCTAAAATGTCTTTCACTGCCTCCCTAGGACTTCTTGCCTCCCCTAGAAGGAGTTGATAACTCTTTTCTCTGGGGTCTTACAGTGAGGACTTCCCTGCCTCCATTCCAGCATTTTCCTCTCTCAGTGTCATTGTCCTCCATAGGACAATGAGCAACACAAAGGCATGGTCTGGGTAGGATTCTGTTTGTACCCTGGAGTCTTTTTTTTTTTTTTAAAGATTTTATTTATTTATTTGACAGAGACAGAGACAGCCAGTGAGAGAGGGAACACAAGCAGGGGGAGTGGGAGAGGAAGAAGCAGTCTCCTAGCAGAGGAGCCTGATGCGGGGCTCGATTCCAGAACGCCGGGATCACGCCCTGAGCCGAAGGCAGACGCTTAACCGCTGTGCCACCCAGGCGCCCCTGTACCCTGGAGTCTTGCATTGGACCTAGCTCATAGCTAGTATCCAGCAAAATTGAGCTTGATGCCTAGAATGAAAGGGACCCTGAGGGAGGATCCCAGGAAGCATATGGCTACCCAGGATCCCTTGGGAGCCGTGACCTTCTGATTTGCCATCACTGGAGCATATGTGGGCCTGGAGAGAAGGCTGCAGCCAAACAAAACCCATGGGCTTTGTGTGGGGATGTGCTTTTTAATTAGCCTCTGCCCATAAAACTGCCAGACCCTGAAAGGCACTCACTGTCTGTCTGTCTTTGGAAACTTCACTGCGTGTGTTTGTACATGCTGTAGGCTCAAGTCAAGCTGCTCTGTTTTCCTGTTTACAGGAGTTGGCAGCATGAGGGGCCACAGGTGTCCTCTGCTGGACAAGTGTGTGGGGTGGCGTCGGTGGGGAGAGAGAGAGAAGGAAGAGAAGTAAGGAAGGGAAAGAAAGAGACACAGAAAGAAAGAAAAGAAATGAGTGAGAGAAGAAAGGAGAGGGAGGAAGGGAAGGAGGGAGGGAGGAAGGAAAAGACAGAGGCAAGGGAGGAGGTTGTCAATTCAGGTAGCAGTGAATGTCCCCTGGGAGGTTAAGAATTCAGAATCTGCTCCCAGCACTGACACTAAAATGCTGTGGGACCTTGGGCCAGTCTCTCCTCCGTCTTACCCTCAGGGTCTTTTCATAAACAGATTGGTGGGACTGGAACTTCCCTGAAAAATCCTTCTGCTCTACTATCCCAGGATTTTCAAGTCCTCAAGGCCCGCAATGGGAAATGGAGGGAATAAACATTCCTGTGTGTTTGTAGAAGACACTGATATTTTACCGAGCACACTCCCACAGGAGATGTGTTATTTATTTCAGGAAAATTGCTCTGACCATATACCCCAAATTCAGGATGGGGCCTCCTCCGTTTGGTTCTTACCATCCCCAGACACTTATGATGCTTCTACCTAACCCATCAAGTTCTAATTATCCCCTTACTTTTTGTTTTCCCCTAAGATGTCACCTCCTTGGTAGAGCCATGTTTTATATCTCCTGTGCCCACGTTAGGTTGAAGCAGATGTTGGGTGCTCAGGAAATGTGTGCTGATTAGAATCTTCTAGGACAGCGTTCATGAAACCTGTTCCACGCAGGCTTTGTACTTCGGAGAGAGGAAACCGAGGCTGGATTTGTGTTCACACTGGGTCTCCACACCAGAGCAGGTCTTTGGGTGTCTCTCTTCTGACCCCCAGAGAAATCCCTTTAGGCTATGCCAGGAGGTCCACTCATGAGGTGACTGAGGAGCCCTGGAGGCCCAAGGAGACCACCTGGGAAGGAACTGGTGAAGTCTGTTCAAATGTGAGGCCTCTGCATTTTCCCCTTGGTCAGAGAGGCTGGTCTTTTGGAGATTCAGATTAGAATGACCAATTACAATAACAACAAGAGCAATCATTACCATTTGTTGAGCATTTTCCATAGCCAGGGTCTGTGCCAAGCGTGTTAGTTGTAGTATCTCATTTAGGTGTCACTTACCTCCCGTAACCCAGCTGTTGGCATACCCATTTTACAGAACAAGTCCTGAAGTACGGGGAGGGTAGGTGATGTGCCTGGAGTGATACCGTCAGTAGGGAGCTGGGATGGAGTTCTCATTTAAGGTGTGACTCTGCAGCTCTGTTCTCATAACCACTCCAGAGCATTTCTAAAATTCTCCCGTTTTAGAAATAAGACCGAGGGCCAGGAAGGAAAAAGTACTTGTCCAAGGTCATGCAGCTGGCAAAGCAAGAGTGGAATATTCCCTGATTTTTATCTCTAGTACTTTCCTGACCGCTGGGCAACCCCAGGCCCATCCTCTTTCCTGACGTCTGTGCAGGTTGGGAGTGGCAGGGAAGGAAGGCTTAACCTCTGCTCAAGAAGCGAGGCCAGCACCAAGTGTGGCCAGCCTTCCCAGGAGGTTTTGTAGTACAAATACCAGCCTGGTTGCAGCTCACTAGGTTTTATGATCAGGGATGACGTAGTTTCTTCACTCACTTGTAAGCTATTCTACTCCACAGTCCATGATCGGCCTTCCCCAGGGCAGAGGGACAGGCGTGTGTTTAGAGGGGCCATCTACGGGGATCAGCAAGGCTGGCCTTGCCCTATCAGAAAGTAAAAGCATGACTGATTGGCTGTGTGGCTTCGGGATAATTTCTTCCCCTCTTTGGATCTTGATCTCCCATGTAATATAATTTGGAGCATTGGACTGAAACATCTGAAGGCCTGGGAGCTTGGGGGAAATACGGATTGCTGGCTCCACTCATTTAGTCTCCAGTTGAGTAAGTCTTGGGAGACACCTGGGAATCTATATTTTTGCAAGTTTCCTAGGGTGACTTTGGTGTTTTCCTTGTTTAAGAACAATAGTTCTAGATGATTTTCAAGAACCTTTGTAACCAAAGAAGAGAGTTTGTGAGCTTATATGGAAAATACACTGAGGCTCAGTCTCATCTTCAGGTATTGTTATAGTAAACATGTAGCTGAAGGAATGGGCTCCTTTGTTGGGATTTAAGAAAACAGAGTGGAGACAAGAGGATTTCCCAGAGAGGCCAGTTTTGCCTCCCTATTTAAAAAAGAGCTGTTTTTTGTATATGAGGTGGTGAACTTCCCATCACTAGAGAGGTACAAACTGACAGTCAACCAAGTTGAGGTTCAGGTCCCTGTGGCAAAGAACAAAATAACTACAGAAAGAACTGTTAAAGAATAGAGTAATTCTGAGGGATGAATATTGGCCTCCAGAGTCAGACAAACTTGGATTTAAATTCTAGCTTCCCCAAACATGGGAATTTTACAGACCTGGAATTCAGTTTTCTCACCAGAAAAACAGGAATCATCAGTTTCATCTACCTCACTAGGACATTCATTGTAGGGAAGGCATTATCAACAAATGAGAAAGGCCCAGGCATAGGCACACAGTAGGTGCTCAGTAAAGTCTTGTGTGTTTTTTTTTCCTTTAGTTTTAAGTTGGTCATTCCGTTGGCATCACTATTAGTTCCAAGAAAACCTAACTTCAGGGAGAAAGCTTCTCACCCAGCCATGTGTTCTGTTACATAAGACACTGGGGCCTGCACTAAAAACAAAATCAACAAACAAAAACACAGCAAAGGATGATTATTGGGCAGCAGAGTTTTCCGTGGTTGGCTAGGGGCATGGGGCATGGGCCACAGATGAGAAGTTTTCACCCTTGTTCCTTTTAAGTCTTCAAGTGAAACTTCCGGTTGGGGATGGGCCAAGCGCAGAGCCTGCTCAGCACATCTGTAATTGGGTTAATGGTATTTGGATGTGTTTAATCTATTTGTCCCAGTATCAGTGGGATATGTAACGGTCACGGAACATGCTGCAGCCCTTGATGCTGGGCAAAAACAACACACTATTTCCAAGCAGTGATGACACGGACAAGCATGGTACTGGACTCTGTAGCCTCCCTCATTGTCCCAAGCACTCCACAGCGCAATTTCAAGTTTAAGTATCACCATATTGTGGCCCTGTTCATACCCACTTCTTTTTTTATCTCATGGCTTATACCCAAGTAATGCCAAGTTTCTTGAAATTCCTTGCCCATTCCTTATTTTTCTAGACCTCCATAATTTTGCTCATCCAGCTTCCATGTTCACGGACACTCTTGACACCTTTTTTTTTTTCCTGCCTAACTCGGTAGGTGGTTGGAATATCTTTTTTGGCTGCTCAACAGCAATTACTCCTCAGCAACAGCCCCCTTTTTTTTTTCAGGGAGAAGGGAGAAACAACTTCTGCCCCATCGGGTATGGTCTTGGTGGAACTGAAACCGTTATATCTCCCACTGAAGATGGGAGCATGTGACCTGCACGTACCAACGAGAGTTTCACTCCCAGAACTCTGAGTCTTGAGCAGAGTGTTACTGGAGAGGAATAGTTGGAGTTTGTAGAGCCTAGACACAATTTTTAAGCTCTTCTTGCCACTGAGCCCATGAAACTGCCTGGCTTTCAGACTCTTTTGAGTCTTCTTTTCCAGCCTTCCCTCACAGATAGAAACCTATGGGCTGTGCTCACCCAAATGCTTGCAATGAGGTCTTTCTGTGCCAAATTCTGTTGCTGTCACTTACAACCTATGAATCCTGGCACATATATTCAATCGTGCTCCATGAGTGTTTTCTTTGGGAAGTCTTCCTTGAACTCTCAAATAGAGGGCTCATTTATTCATGAAATTACTATGGAAGACTTAGGATGTGTTTGCTTTTATGCTGTGGTCAGGCAACACAAAGTCTAGTACTTGTCCCCTCCTCTGATATCCCCAAGTGCCTGGGATCACTTCTATGTTAGCCCTACCAGAGCATGTCAGAAAGCTTTGGGTTTTATGACTATCTCCCCAAAAGTTGCACTGTCTCCAGCAACAGTGAAGTGTTTCATTCACCTCTGGATCTCTAGGGCCCAGCGCAGTGCCTGATGCTGAATAAATGTGTATTGAACTGAATTGACTTGCTTTTGGGGATTCCTTACAAAGCAGTTTCAGCCTTAAATCCAAAACTGCTTTGCATACTAACCCAGACAGTGTTGTATTTGGGAAAGCAAAGAGAAAAAATGGTTGGGAAAGAATTGCAATGGATGTGTGTTTTGATTCAATGAAGCATTCTTTTGCTGGTGGCCTACTTAAAAAAACAAACAAACAAAAAAAAACCTCTCACATTCTAGCGGTAGCCATGACCCACCAAGTGCTTTGGTGACTGGACGGAAAGATTTCATCTAGGAGTGCTTGTAAAAATCCCAGTGAAAGGGATCCCCATTCCCTCCCTCTCTCCACACCCTCCTCTCTTCCCATAAGAAGCTTAATGGACCCTCTGTTCCACCCTGACATGATGGAAACAGCAAAGATATGGCGTTTCCACACTGGAAAGAAAATAGAAGAATGTTATTCCTCTCGCTCCATCCCTGGAACTGGCAAGCTGCCCCCGGGTGGGAGAAGGGGCTGTGAGGAAAGAAGTAGAGCAGGAGAGGAAAGGGCAGCAGGGGTTGAGATGATGGAATGCCAGGCCTCCAGATGTTTGTGCCTTGCAGATGCGCCAGCCATGGCTTGACCCACACATCTGGGAGCTAATCATCACCACGGCTTACATCTGGAGAGCACTTCACAGGTCATGGAGTCCTCCCACCGATGTCTCTGGTTGGATTCCCACAGCAAAGTGGGCAGAGCAGATATCATTAGCCCCATTTGACCAATGGGGCTCTTAAAGTTGTCACGTGCCCTTGCTTTAGGCTATGATGACAAGAGCAATGACAGTGATAATGTGGCCAACACTTACAAAGCACTCGCTGTGGGACAGGTACCGGTCTGTTGCATTTTGCCTCTATAGTGTTGGTCATTGACTCTACATGGCATTTCTCCAAGATAGATGTTTTTAAACCCCCCTTTACAGACAAGGGGAACAAGTCGCAGAAGGGGTTAGCAATTTTCCTAGGATCATACAGAGAGCAAGTGGCAGAGTCAGGATTCAAACCCAGGCAGCTTGCCTTCCAGATCAGTGTCCTCAACCATCATGTCTTGCCTGCCTGCCTGCCTGCCTGTCAAGGCTGGGGAGGGAAATGGGTCTGACTCCTAATTTCACTTCACTGCTTGTAGCATTATGTGAAGATCAAAGTATGGTTCTGGTAGGAGACATTCATTCACTCAGACAAATGCTGGGTGACTACAGCATGTCTGGCGCTGGGTTGGATGGTGGGGACACAGTTGAGGGAGAATGGTTTTCCCATCCCATTCCAGTTGTTTATAAGTGATGTGAACATGGTGGCCATTCTCTCTTCAGCTCCCAGTGGCCCATTCTGGGCACCCTTCATCAGTATGTGTTGAATGAGTAAGTTGTCCCTGCTCTTGAGCGATTAATTGACAGTCTGAAGCAGACCTACTGATGGGTGGGTCTATATTCATTTTTATTACATCTTATATACTCATCATTACATATTATGTATGTTACAGAGTGTTGAGAGCTACAGTGTGGTCTGGACATGGAATGGATGAGCGTGAATGTGGGAGGTTTTCCGGCAATGGCAGTAGCTCAGCACGCCTGAAACAGAGAGGTATTATAGGCGGAGTACCATCAGATAAGGCTGGACAGGTAAGCAGCGACCTGTGCTGAAGAGTTGGGCATTGTCTTACAGGACAGAGACCAGCACACTTTTTTCTTTAAAGGGTCAGAAAGTACATGTTTTAGGCTTTGTGGGCCACATGGTCTCTATCACAACTTTTCCCTTCTGCTTCACAAAAGCAGCTGCTGTAAATGGTATGGAAATGAATGAGCCTAGCGCTATTTTGGTAAAGTTTTATTTACAAAAATAGATGGCAGGCTGGGTTTGGCCTGTGGGCTATAGTTTGCCAATCCCTGATGTGGTGTGTTGGGTGATGTTGATGCAGTACAATCAGGTTAGGTCTCCCTCCTTCCTTCATAAGTACTTACTGAGTGCCTACTGTGTGCCATGTAGAGTAGCAATTTCTTCACTCTTTTTGCTTATGTTCCAGAGGGGCAGAAAGAATCCATCATAGCAGCGTGACCAGTGCTGTGATGGATGGAAACAAATGGGGTCATGAGGTTGCAGAGACTCAAGTTTGGGAAGGCTGACCACATACCACACTATGCCAAGGAAGTAATATCTGAACTCTGGCACAAAGGTTGGGTAAGAGTAAAATAAGTGAAAAAACTGTTCTAGTTAAATAAAGTCTGGGGAGTGACAGAGGACTTGTAAGGTTAGAAGGACTAAAAGGAATTCAACGTACCTGGAGCCTTGACTGTTGTAGAAAGGGTGACAGGAATTGAGGCTGAACATCCAATAGAAATATATGTAATTTTAAATTTTCTGGTAGCCACATTTAAAAATTAAAAAGAAACAAGTGAAGGTAAATTTAATAATATGTTTTATTGAACTCAAAATCTCCAAAATACTATCACAACATGTAAGCAATATGAACAGCAGTTAATGAAATTTTACATTATTATTATTGTTGTTGTTATTATTTGGTACAAAGTTTTTGACATCCAATGTGAAGTTTCCACTTACAGCACGTCTCAATTCAGACTGTACGTGTTTCAAGTGCTCAATAGCCATAGATGTCTAGTGGCTGCTGTGTTGGACAGCGCCAGGCTAGGTCATTCAGAGCCCTGTGCGTCGTCCATGGAGTCTGGGCGTTAGCATAAGTGCAGTGGGATTTTTATGTATCACTCTGTGAGCAGGATAGTTATCTTTAAGTTTTTGGTTTCCTTCTGGCCAATTGCATTGAGGTAGGGGGCTCAAAGAAGAAAGCAAAAAGCAGAAGAAAGGAAGAAGGGAGAATGGCCAACTTGCATCGGAAAGAGAAAGAGAGTATGTCACTTATCAGAAAACCTGTGAAATTGAAAATAAAGGAACCAGATTTTTAAAAAGTTTTTATTTAAATGCCGGTTAGTTAACTTACAGTGGACTATTAGCTTCAGGTGTACAGTATAGGTGTACAACTCAACACTTCCGTATATCACCTGGTGCTCATCAGCAAATACTCTCCTAGTCCCCATCACCTGTTTAACCCATCCACCCCCCTTCCTTTTGGTAGCCATCAGTTCTCTATAGTTAAGAGTCTGTTTCTTGGTTGGCCTCTTTCTTTTTTTTCCCCCTTTGCTCATTTGTTTTGTTTCTTAAATTCCACATATGAGTGAAATCATATGGTGTTTGTCTTTCTCTGATTTATTTCACTTAGCAAAATACTGTGTAAATGTTAAGATCTCATTCTTTTTATGGCTGAGTAATATTCTATTGTGTGTGTATACACACACACACACACACACACACACACACTACATCTTCTTTATCCGTTCATCAATCAGTGGACACTTAGGCTGTTTCCATAATTTGGCTATTATAGATAATGCTGCTATAAACATAAACATCAGGGTGCATATATCCCTTTAAATTAGTATTTTTGTATTTCTTGGGTAAATAACCAGTACTGCAATTGCTGGATCATAGGGTAGTTTTATTTTTTAATTTTTTGAGGAACCTCCGTACTCTTTTCCAGAGTGACTGCAGCAGTTTGCTTTCCCACTAACAAAAGGGTAACCCTTTCTCCACATTCTTGCCAACACCTCTTGTTTCTTGTGTTGATTTTACCTATTCCAACAGATGTGAGGTTATATCTCATTGCAGTTTTGATTTTCATTTCCCTGATGATGGTGATGATAAGTGATGTTAAGCATTTTTTCATGTTTCTGCTGGCCATCTGTATGTCATCTTTGGGAGAATGTCTATTCATGTATTCTACCTATTTTTTAATTGGATTATTCATTTCTGGAGATGTTGAGTTTTATAATTTCTTATATATTTTGGATACTAATCCTTTATCAGATAGGTCATTTGAAAATATCGCTCCCATTCAGTAGGTTGCCTTTTAGTTTTGTTGATTGTTTCCTTTGCTGTGCAGAAACTTTTTATTTTGATATCATACCAATAGTTTTTTTTTTTTTTTTGCTTTTCTTTCCCTTGCCTCAGGAGACATATCTAGAAAGAATTTGTTGTGGCCAATATCAAAGAAGTTCTTGCCTGTGCTCTCTTCAAGAATTTTTATGGGTTCATGTCTCACATTTTAGGTCTTTAATGCATTTTGAATTTATTTTTGTGTGTGGTGTTAGAAAGTGGTCTAGTTTCATTCTTTTTTTTAATAATAATTTTTATGATATTATGTTAGTCACCATACAGTACATCCCTAGTTTTTGATGTAAAGTTCCATGATTCATGACTTGCATATAATACCCAGTGCACCATGCAATACGTGCCCTCCTTAATACCCATCACCAGCCTATCCCATAGTTTCATTCTTCTGCAAGTTGCTGTCCCGTTTTCCCAGCACCATTTGTTGCAGAGACATTCTTTTTCCCATTGGATATTCTTTCCTGCTTTATCAAAGACTAATTGGCCATATAATTGTGGGTTCATTTCTGGGTTTTCTATTCTATTTCATTGATCTACATTTTTGTGCTAGTACCATACTGTTTTGATTACTACAGCTTTGTAATATAACTCGAAGTCTGGAATTTTGATGCCTCCAGTTTCTATTTCTTTTTCTTTTAAGATCTTTAAGATATCTTTTTTAAAGATTTTATTTATTTATTTGAGTGAGAGAGAAAGAGAGAGCATGAGTGGGGTGGGGAGGAAGGCAAAGGGAGAGGGAGAAGCAGACTCCCCGCTGAGCAGGGAGCCCAATGAAGGGCTCAATCCCAGGACATTGAGCTCATGACCTGAGCTGAAGTCAGATGCTTAACCAACTGAGCCACCCAGGCACCCCTGTTTTTCTTTTTCAGGCTTGCTTTGGCTATTCTGAATCTTTTGTGGTGGAAACAGATTTTTAACTGACCTAGACAGGGTATGGTGGAGAGGTCAGATGTCTGGGTAAAGTTGGTCACACAGTGAAGTCTAAGCCTAGGAATCTGTTAAATCATCAGCTCTCTGAACTAAGTGGTAACCTCCTTTAGAACCCAAGGGTGTCAAGAGAGGAAGGGCAGGTCAACCCAGGATACCACCTCATTTTTCTTGCTGCCAGTTGGAGGTTCAGGCTGTAAAACCCATCCTACACTGAGGCAGAGGACTTTGGCAATCCCTCACATCTGAGTCTGTGAAAGCTGAGACCCATCTTCACATGAAACTCACTAGACCTCCAGAGTTGGTGGGCTGTAGTCTTGGTTTTACCAACCCTCTTTCCTGGTCTCAGATGTCCTTATGTTTGCTTAATTTCCCAACTGACATCAAACTTGTAACATAGCTTTCCACTCAGTCAGCCAAACTCTTATCCAGATTTGACTCTATTTTAAACACAAGCAATTGAGATGTACTAAGTGTTAGAATTACTGATTATTATTTTTCTAATTAAGCTTTCTTATCTCTATGCATTTGCCCATCATAGGAACCCTTAGCAATTGGAAGTCTTTGGGACACTTTCTTTCATGAATAAATGAAAAAGATTGGTAACTGACACATGATTTTTGTGTTACCAGGCATTATCGAAGTGCTGAAAAATTTTTTCTTTTAATCAGTTTAGTTACAGCCTGGGGTTTATATCACTAATTGGATTAACATGTGTTTTCTTGTGAATGGAAGTAGACTCAGCCTCTGTTCAATTTATTTGTATCTTCCTTAAACAGTCACAGACCTGTGAGCCAGGGGATACAGGTTGAATGGGAAACAGCTTCTATGTGTTTTTGAAGAATGGAAGAAATAAATGGACAATTAATGCAGTATGGTTAGGCAGTTTTGCAAGTAATAGGGGCTGGTGGGGACTCACAAGACTGCTAGGCTTAGCTGAACTTGGAGAAGGCTTTAAGGAGCACCATTAGACAGTTATGTTCAGAGTGTTCAGAATCAGATTGCCTGGGTTCAAATTCAGATTTTGTCCCTGACTAGTCATTACAACCTTGGGAAAGTTATTTACAATTTCTTACCTTGATTTCCTCATTTATAAAATGATAGTACTGATAATTATACCTACTTCTGTGAGTTATATGTATTAAATAAGTGATTGCATGTAAAGTACTTAATTTCATGTCAGGCACATTGTGAGCTTGCAGTCAATGTAAGCTATAATAATAATTGCTAATACACTGATCATCTAAGCTAAGACATAAAGAATGAGTAGAAGTAAGCTATGCATAGTTAAGGGAGAGTGTTCTAGATAAAGGGCAGAGCCTGAGCACAAATCTGGGAACTAAGGAAACATGGCACGCTAAAGTAACTAAAGGAAGTTCGGTTTGGTGAGAGCATAAAGTGAGGGGTGGGTAGGTGATGGGAGGGATGGGAGCAAAAGACAAGTCTGGCAAGGCAGGCAGAATCTACAGTGAAGGGTTTAGGCAAACTAAAACTTTGATGAGCTATATTCCTAAGAATTGAGCCTATTGACGAATTTTAGGCTCTGAAGACAACTTCAATTTACAGATGAATGGAGTCCCAACCGCTGATGTAACCACAACATGAGTTACAGGAAAGCTACTACATGTTTGAGATGAAAACATTTGGCAGGTAGCTTTGTGGAAATATTTGAAAAAGATCAACACAGAGAAAAATGTGTAATAACCAAAAGCCATTCTCCTAGCAGAGGAAGAATATCAAGGTTTGTGTTTTGGTCTTGGATGGTGTACTAAATGTCTGGAAGCTAAGTTCTCTCTTTGGCTCCTTGGGAAGAGGTTTTGAGGTTGGAAATTGTGCCTCCCTGGCCTGTGCTGGTAGAGAAGGGGTGAGCGTGTGTGTTTGTGTGTGTGTGTGTGTGTGTGCGCGCGCACGCACGCGTGCACATGTATGGGTGGGTGTACATACAGATGAATGGATGGATAGATGAATTATATCTATTTCTCAGGGAATGGAGAAAACAGGGTGTCTGGTCACTTCCCTTCCTACACGCGGTGTGTGTTACCTTAATGTGTTTTTAGTCCTGGAAATGAATGTATTCCGTATGGCACAGGGTATCAAGAATGAGCTGTTCCTTTTCCATGCAAAGCCCAGACAGGCTTCTAGCAGGAGCCATTGGGGAGGACACTACCTCCTAGACAAACTTGTGTGAAAGGATGCCACTTGTGTGCTTCCTCATGTATTTGAAGGAGAAAGAGGAAATGAGGAAGACAATATAGAGTTCTAAAGTCAGGTGGGCATGAGTCGTTCTCAGCCAACTATCCTTCCTTCTTTTTTCTAAATTCCTACTGGTTCTTTAAGGCTCATCTCTTGTGCTACCTCCTCTAAGAAGTCCCCTAGGTTCTTCTCCAGCCCTTTCTCTTGTGATTGCCTCCTATCCCACCATATCATATGGAAAATGTTTAGAAATGCAAATGCTTTTTTTTTTTAAGATTTTATGTATTTATTTGACAGAGAAAGAGACAGCCAGCGAGAAAGGGAACACAAGCAGGGGGAATGGGAGAGGAAGAAGCAGACTCCCAGCGGAGAAGCCTGATGTGGGGCTCCATCCCACAACGCCGGGATCACACCCTGAGCCGAAGGCAGACGCTTAAGGACTGCGCCACCTAGGCGCCTCTAGAAATGCAAATTCTTGGGCCCTACTCCAGAACGACTGAATCAGAAACTCTGAGATGGGGCCCAGAAATCTTAAAAAGCTTTTCAGGGGATTCTGATACATGATAAAGTTTGAGAACCATTGATCAGAAGAGGGGATTGGACAATGATGATAAGAATGGCATAGTTCCTAAGAGGTTCCATTGACCCTAGCTTCAGCAGAACTCAAGGTCACCATTCACTATGGACAAAAAGTTCTTTACTCTATTTGGAGGTTAATCCTGGGAACTCTAGACAGTTTTCTGTGGTTTTAAACCGTTAAAAGGACTTATGCAAAAATCCATGTCTGTCATATTCCCTGCACTAAATTCCCCTTTTCTATAAATAATGAATTGCTGGGGCGCCTGGGTGGCACAGCGGTTAAGCGTCTGCCTTTGGCTCAGGGCGTGATCCTGGCGTTCTGGGATCGAGCCCCACATCAGGCTCTTCTGCTATGAGCCTGCTTCTTCCTCTCCCACTCCCCCTGCTTGTGTTCCCTCTCTCACTGGCTGTCTCTATTTCTGTCAAATAAATAAAAAATCTTTAAAAAAAAATAATAATGAATTGCTATGTATTTGACTCCTCATGGTCCTTATATCTTTTCTGGCTATTTTTTGGCCCCTAAACACCCTGGAATATCCAGTTGTCTATGGGAAGTGTGTGTATTCTAAGTAAATCATGCTATCTCTTTTTCCCCCAGTCCTCAATACAATTAATCAGTGATGCTATCCTACTACTTCCTACAACTCTGTTGGTCCCAACTACATTTTCCATCATTGCCTCATCACCACTAGGTTATTTCTCACCTGGTCCACTGCTCCAGCCTCCATCTTGGTCCCGGTTTTCTCCCGCAACTCTTGTTCCACACCAAGAACTCTACCTCAGAATTAAAATTTGTTCCTGACCTCCCTTTCCCCGAAAAGATTCATGTCTTTCCATTGCCGTCAGAATGATGTCCAAACAGTTTAATGCTGCAGTCGATGTGTTGGAGGATTGATGCCCGAGGGGAGTCCTTCAACCAGGTACTGATGGGAGTTACCAGATAAATACCCCAACTCCCTAGCATCTCGGGTAGGGTAACTCTGAGGCTGAGTTCCCTGGGAGACTGAGCTGCAGTTACTCATAGTAGCAACATGTTTGATAAGACACCCTCTTTTGGCTGCCTTCCCATTCTTGTTTCACATCCGCTGTTCTCTACTGGTGGTTACTGGGGTGACCATCAACATAAACGACTTGTACTTGAATCCTTGATTCAAGATCTGCTTCTGAAGGAACCCAAGTGAAGACACGCATTTAATGAGGTTTTGGCAATCCGTTATCTACATGAATCCCTCGTATTAGCTGACACCTTTCTCCCCAAATGTGGTTTCTCAGTTATCCTTAGCCCCAGGTCAGATCCCAGTGACCCGAACACTTGTATTCCCCAAACAAGCTATGCCCTGTTTGACCCCCTAGGTCTTACACACTCTGTTATCTGTGCCTGCACCATTTACCATTTTTCCTCTGGGATGATTTCCCCCATTTACAGCACTGCCCTCCAATGAGCCGATTGCTTGCCTCAGGCTATAGCTGGTTGATAAAATCTGAGGGCCATAACAGCAGCTGTCTGTCTTGACCAGCAACCTTATCAGTGCTCAGTCTAATGCAGTGCACATAGTAATGCTTAATAAAACAATTATCCAACATTTAATTGGATAAATGATTATATTTGAAAGTTAGCAAATGTATTTTGTGAAGTATTAAATGGTGCGTATATGGAAGGAGCTATTTGTACAATGATTTCAGCAAGTTGACACCCAGACGTTGTCCAGGGGACTTGGTCACCATATCTGTATCCTCTGGGAAGAGTACTGCTTGGCTTAGAGGGCCACAGGTTAGAAGGAAATGAAAGCATTCAGCCAGGCAGGTAGCCCAGGCTGGAATATGCATGGTGCAGCCTCAAAGTATTATGGGAATAAGAAATCCCCCACTCCCAGGAGTGGACAATGGCCAGGCTGCATGTCAAGGAGAGGGAAGACAAAGCATCTCAAAAACCGTGGGCCTTGACTGCCTCCAGACCCTTGCTTCATTTTATCTCTGGGCATGGAGCCCAGGCTTTTAAAAACCCACAGATACCCAGGTAGCAGCAGAGCAAGTTAGGAATGCTACTTTGTCCTTTGGGCAGGTGACAAGTCCAAGTTCTGATGGAGCCTCTGACAATTTCACCATCTGTAAAATAGACTAGATTAGGTTAGTTGCGTTTACATGAGGTTCTTTGGAACCACAAAGCTCTAGGGAGTTGTTGCTGAGGTGATCCTGGGCTAGTTAGAGAAGATAGGCGTGGGCCAACTAGGGCAGTCCCTCATCCCCTCTTTGATTAAGAAAGAAACTCCTTTTTTTTTTAAGATTTTATTTATTTATTTGACAGAGACAGCCAGCGAGAGAGGGAACACAAGCAGGGGGAGTGGGAGAGGAAGAAGCAGTCTCCCAGCGGAGGAGCCCGATGTGGGGCTCGATCCCGGAACACCAGGATCACGCCCTGAGCCGAAGGCAGACGCTTAACAACTGAGCCACCCAGGCGCACCAAGAAAGAAGTTCTTTTGACTTGTTGGCATTTCAAATAATATTGCACTTGCCCAAAACGTTTGAGACTCTTTGACCTGATTACATCTTAGCCAGTTTCCCAAGGATATGAGGCAAGGGAAGGAAAGGCAGATCAAAATGGAATAGGTGGTGGCTTGGGTGCATTACTATTACATGGAGGATCCTGGAGGAAAGCAGATTAAAAACTGCTCTAGCTCTGTTTGGGGTAGGTTGTGTTTCCCAAGGGAATGAGCACCATTCTTTTGGCCCCTTTCCACCCGCTTCTCCATGACATTTCTTGCATTTCTGTTGCATTATTCAGTTTGAGAGCAATAGACTCAGACCAGCTCATTTCATCTTCTTCTTGGTCATTATTATGCCCAGTGCCCAAACGGGGAATCCTGAGGTTCAGCACTGAAGTGGCTTCTCTGTGGTCAGATAGTGCTATAAAGCTGAACAGCGGAGCTGGAGCCCAGGCTCCTGACTACCTGCTGTCCCACAATACCAGCACACTGCTTCCTCTCCCCACCCAATGTGTAGTCAAGCTTTGTTGTGCTTCAAAGAATCATTGCTAATTTAGGGGAAAATGTGGATGACAGTGTATGCTGCTGAACTGAAGTGGGGTCTTACTCCATTTCAGAAGAATATTCTCAAAAAATGTCTTCCTTCTAAGGGAGCGTTTTTGCCAGTGAATCTTTTTAAAAAACTTTGGTATTGACATAATATACATACAGAAAACTATGCACACTTATAAGTACTTGATGAATTTCATAAACTCAGACATGTGTAACTAGCACTCAAAGCAATAAACAGGACATTACTAGGCCCCCAGAAGCTCCCTTTCTTTTCCCATCCAGTGACTACCCTTTCTACCTCTCCTAAGCATCCCACTTTATCCTGATTTCTATGGACATTGAAGTTTTTCTCCTCCTTCTTTGCCTCCTCCTCCTCTTCTTGCTCTTCCTCGTCCTCCTTTTCCCCCACCTCTTTGTTCTCGTCCCCATCTTCCTTCTCCTCCTCCTCTTTTCTTCTCCTATTATTATTATTATTATCATTATCATTATGTATTTTTTTTTTGCTATTCACATTTGGGTTTTTTTCCCAGTCTCTTTATTTTTTTAATTTTTTGAAGATTTGTTTCTTTATGGGAGAGAGAGAGAAAGAGAGCAAGCACCAGCATGGGGAAGGGGCAGAGGCAGAGAGAGAGAGAGAATCCACAAGCAGACTCCCTATTGAGTGGGGAGCCTGAACAGGGTTTGATCCCAAGACCTTAAGATCTTGGCCTGAGCTGAAACCAGGAGTTGGTTGCTTAACAAACTGAGCCACCCAGGCACCCCTCCAGTCTCTCTCTCTCTCTCTCTCTCTCTCTCTCTCTCTCTCTAAGATTTACCCATCCATTTGATAGAGAGATAGAGAGAAGAAGTAGGCAGAGCTGCAGGCAGAGGGAGAGGGAGAAGCAGGCTCTCTGATGAGCAGGGAGCCCAACGTGGGGCTTGATCCCAGGACCCTGGGATCATGACCTGAGCCAAAGGCAGCCGTTTAATCGACTGAGCCACCCAAGTGCCCCTCTAGTGTCTTTAAAAAAAAATAATTTATTTGGGTGAAATTCGCATAACAAAATTAATGCCTTTATTTTTTAAAGATTTTATTTATTTGAAAGAAAGAGTAAGAGAAAGAGAAGAATGAACAGGGAGAGCAGTAGAAGGAGAGGCAGAAGCAGACTCCCTGCTGAGCAGGGAGCCCAATGCGGGCTCCATCCCAGGACACTGGGATCGTGACCTGAGCTGAAGGCAGACATTTAACTGACTGAGCCACCCAGGTGCCCCAAATTAATGCTTTAAAATGAACAGTTTGGTGGCATTTAATATATTCATAACCATGGGAGACCACCACCTTTATCCAGTTCCAAACATGTCCATCACACCAAAGTAAAACCCTTTACCCAGTAATCAGCTTCTCCCCTTTTGACTCTCCTCAAGCCCCTGGCAACCACTAATGTGTGTCTTTCTTCATGAATTTATCTATTCTGGTATTTCATATAAATGGAATCATATGATATGTAACCTTTTGATTACTGGCTTTGAACACAAGATTTTGGAGGCTCATCGACTTTGCAGCACACATCAGTATTGCATTCTTTTTTTATGACTGAATAATGCCCTTTTGTTTGTGTCTACCACAGTTTGCTTATCTTTTCATTTACTGATGGACATTTGGGCTGTTTTGTCTATTATGAATAGTGAAGCTACAAATGTGTGTGTACATGTTCTTGTTTGAGTAACCTTTTTAAATTATTTTGGGCATGTACCTTGGAGTGGAATTTTGGGATCATATAGCAATTCTACGTTTAACTTTTTGAGGAACCAACAAACTGCTTTCCCTGGTGGCTGCACCATTATATGTGCCCACCAGCAATGCACAAGGGTTCTAATTTCTCTGCTTCGTCACTAGCACTTGTTATTTCCCATTGTTTTATTATATTCATCTTTTGTCTTTAATCTTTGGAGAAATGTCTATTCAAGTTATTTTTTTTCCATTTTCAATTGGGCTCTTTGTCTTTTTGTAATAGTTCTTTGTATATTCTTTATAAATGATTTAGAAGTATTTTTTCTAATTTCTTGATAGTGTACTTTGAGGCACAAAATTAATTTTGATGAAGTCTGATTATTTTTTTTTTTTTGTCTGTTGTTTGTGCTTTGGTGCCGTATCTAAGAATCTATCACCAAATCCAAGGTCATTAAGATTAACCCCTATGTGCTTTGGTGCCGTATCTAAGAATCTATCACCAAATCCAAGGTCATTAAGATTAACCCCTATGTGTTCTTCTAAGAATTTTATGCTTTTACCTTTCATATCTAGGCCATTGATCCATTTTGAGTCACTTTGTATGTATGGTATGAGATAGGGATCCAATTTCATTCTTTTGCAGTTGCCCCAGCACCATTAATTGTGCTTTGCTTATTTTTGTACTTCATAAAATGGAAATCCCAGAGTATGTATTTTTCATGTCTTACTTCTTTTGCTTGACATCATTTTTGTGGGATTTATTTGTATTATTGCATAAAGTTGTAGATCATTTGTTCTTACTGTTGTATAGAATTTCATTGCATTAATATACACTGCTTATTTGCCCATCATACTGTTGATGGGCATTTGGTGAGTTTCCAAGTTTGGGCTGCCATCAGTAGTGCTACTCTAAACATTCTAGAAGTTGTTTTTGGTGAATATATGTATGCATTTCTTTTGGGTGTACTCTTAGAAGTGGCATTGCTCGGTCTTAGGGCATTATCTTTGGCATTAGATACTGTCATAGCATCCTCTTAATCAGGAAAATACGAAGAGTCCTTTTAATGCCTCTTTTTCCTCCCTGCACCATCCCACTTCTGCAAAGTGCAGCCTGCCATGGGAATCCTATTTAGTCAAAGATGGGGTGGAGAATTTGGGAGGGCAAAAGAGGAACAGGCAGCATATACCGAGACCTACTATATAGCAGCGTCCTGCTGAGTGCTTTACTTAAATTATGATACATTTTCCTCAGTGTAGCCCATTTAGGACAGAAATAATAAATCCCATTCTACAGACAAGGCAACTGAGCAGGTAGAGAACTGTCCAAGACAGCACAGGATATAAATGGTCATGATTCCAGATCCCATCTCCAAACACTTCTTCAAAGCCTTCCACTCTTATCTTAAGACTTCACCACAACAAACCACTGAGGGGTCATCAGGAATATTACTTGAATTTCCAAACTTACACACCTGATCACATGGCTTTAGGTTTCTATACTTTCCTGATGGCTGACCCCAGGAAATCACTAGATTTCTCAGTCTCTCATATTTCACGATTTAAAAAGAAGCCCAATAGGAGCTCTACTTTTTACTCAACTTTTCTGTAAACCTGAAACTTCTCTAGAAAAGTAAAATCTATTAATTGAAAAGAACCTCTAAAATCAGTGAATATCTGTGGTCTGCAATGACTTTCTAGAATCACATAATGGTGAACACTAAAGATTATTTTGTCCAACCTCACCATCTAGTAAAATGGAAAACTCCCCCACCCATTCACTAGGCCCACTGCTGTCATCCGAACAGTCATCATATCTTTCCTGAACTACACAATGTCCTCTGACTCCCTACATCTGTTACTTCTCTGCATTTTCTCCTTCAGACTGCCATCAGAGGGATCTTTCTTAACTGTAGATCTGACCTTGTAAATCCCTTTCCGAAAAACCGTTCAATGACTCCACATTGCTGTTAAGATAAAGCCTGAAATTCTCAACATGGTTCATGATAACTTCTCCATCCTCTTGTTGGTCCACTGGTACCCTCTCTTTCTACTTCCTAAATGCATTGGTCTTTTATTTAATTTCTCAAAGGTGACGTGCTTTTTCTTACTTTGGATGCAGCACCTGCTAGTCCCATTTGCTTAAACATGCCACCTGCCCTTTTCTCTTTGCCAACTCACTGCACTGCTGTTTTCCACCTCAAATCACAGTCCTTTAGAGAGGTGAAGAAGGAAGCCTCCTCCTGAGTTAAAGGCTAGAGAGGCTATGCTTTTGTCCTAGGTTTTTATTTCTGGCCCTGAAGGTTAAGAACGGGATAGATTTACCAATGCCAATATAGCATGACAGAATGTGGACCCTATTCTTCTTCTTCTTTTAACTTTAAAACCAATTCCTTGGTTAGGCTCTAGAATGTGGATGACAAATATAAATAGATGTAAATGCTGAATATCTGCCTGTTTTGAAGTGAGAAGGGAGTCATTTTCCCATTCGACAGATTAAGCCGCTAAAACCCAGTAAACTTTCTCCACTACCGTGTGTGTGTGTGTGTGTGTGTGTGTGTGTGTGTGTGTGTGTGTTCGGGTTAGAGGAAGAAGGGAGAAGACAATAGATCTAATATCTTCTATCTACCAAGAGAAATCTCTGCCCCATGACTTTGTCTCTGCAGACAAAACCAAGGAGTACAAAAAGCCATATGAAGACTTTTTCTCTCTTCTCTCTTTTCATGAAATTATTTTTTTAAATCTTGTTTCAGTCTTCACAGTGAATTGAAAAGAACAGAGTAAAACATTCTCTTTAATCATTATTTCTCTTTGGAAATAACCATTTATCTGGCAGCATTTAGCAAGATTTTTATTTTATTCTTTGGTGCCTTCCCTCCTGTCTCTCAGTGGGTTCTGCTTGTAGACAGCACAGAAAACCTACCATGGGTAGTTCTTGACTTCTCTTCCCGTACCCTTGCATGTAATTCACCGTATGTTTCCAAACCGCTCTTTTGCGCAGATTCAAAATTTTGAGGTACCCTCAGATCAATACATATTTTGACCCGTCTTGCATTGGTACTGCCAGCCGAGAGCTAGGGTACTGTGCTAACAACTTTACTCTGTGGCCATGCCTGTGCAAGGGCTTAATGATTTGTTACCTCTTGGTTTCATTCTCTTAAAAAGTAAGTAGATCTCAGAAAAATCCGTGTATTATGAATAGTTGTCATAAGCAACCTGTCTCATCATAATCATAACAAGAGTTAATATACTCTGTGTCTGCTGCCATTCTAAAAACATTACATGTTTATCTTATTTAATTCTATCATCAACAACATCGTGAGGTGGGTCCTTTTATTAGTTTCATTTTACAGATGGGAAAATTAATCTTAAAGCAGTTGAATAACTTCCCAAAGATCACATGGCTACTCAGTGGTGATAAGATGAAAAACGAGATCCCGTAGGCAGATCAAAAACAGCAGAACTTCAGTCTCTGCTGTAGGTTCATTGGATGAACTGGATGACTAAGTGTTCAATTATCAAGGAAAAAACATGAAACTAAAGGATATGCTGGAAGTATGTTGTTGAAGATGGCATCCAAAAGGTTAGATAGAGCTCTCAGTGATATTTGTTTCTGTTCCCTGAAAACTGAACTTTTTTTTTTAGCATGTAATAATGTTTTTCAGTTTTTGCATATGCAAAATGTAGATGTTTTTCAGGACTTATTTGTATAGAAAATTGGGTGTATATTGAATTCAACCTCATGCTACCCTTGATCTTCTTGTTTGAGGCCCTGGGGTTCCCTTCCCTATGAGTGTGTCCAGAGGAGAGTCCTTCAGATTTCCACAACAGACAGAAACCACACCGCTAGACATTGAAGCATACAAGCTATTATATATTTTCATAATATATAATTTTAAGGTATAGTAATCAACAGTGGCAAAATATTTCTGTCTTTAACATCATTTTTTTTTTTTGTGAGATCCAACCTGTAATTGAGACCAGAGAAAACAGTATGGAAAAACAAATCCACGAGAACAGGATAAAAATATCACGAACAGCAAAATATGTCTGAGTATTTAAAACCGTATAGAAAAAATAAATTAGATGAACAATTGTGTAAATATAAATTAAAAAAAGATGACATTCTTAATAAATAAAGTTTACTATTTACAATCTTATATATTGCTGAAGGACTTAACTTAGATCCATAAAAACACATAAACAGAAAAAAAAATAAAACCCAAAATAGGAGCAGCAAATTTATGCGCGTGAGGTACAGAAAAAGGATTAGAATTGTGTTTTGTTTTTGGTGTTTAGATTTTTTTTTTGTTTTGTTTTTTAAATAGTAGTAGGCCAGTAGAATTCTCATGAGAGCAGGTTTTAAGCACTTCAATGGAGAGTCATTTTTTGGTCGTTTCCAGAAGGTGCCAAACAGATTTCAACATCATAATAATTAGAAATACCCATAATAATTATAACAATAATAAAAAGGTATAATATGATACATAAATATGGAAGAGCAGTTTGTAATATGAATACATTTTCTCTAGACGAGATCACAGTTTTATTTTGTAAATATTACATTTAAGTATATATATACACACATATATGTACAACTATATATACATGTGCATATATATGTAAATTTATATTTATATATAATATCTTTATATAGATAGATATCTGTGGACAGGTTATTGATTATAGAGACCCAAGAAAGAAACTCAAGAATTATTCAAATTTCTCCTCACTGACTGCTGGTGTATTAGTTTAAGAAGCCCCGAGTTGTCTGCACTCAGAATGCTGTATCTTCTTTTAATGGAACATTTAATGTGGAATTTTAAGTCTGAGAAGGAGAAGGGATTTTAGTGACTCCCTTCCTCTGTGAGGTTGGAAATGGCCCCTAAGTCTTAAACAGACCACACAGTAAACTGACTTTTACACTGGAAGATGTAATTGGCTTTTAATCAAATTCTAGAACTGGTAATGGCCAGAATAGGGGGAGAAAATCTAATTTGCTTATGAGTGAAATATTCCCAAATACAAGCCTCTCTCTTAAGGTGGATTATAAAATCCAGGAGCTCCATCTTAATCCCTTGAAATATCAAATGAGCACCCCCTGTCTTTTGTAAATGGCCACTGAGCCTGTGCATTCTTGAAAAGGAACCCATGGACTTTGTGTCTGTCACAGATTGCCACAGCCCCTTTAGAACCTCAGGGCCTCACCATCCCCTGCCATCCCGCTGTGAGGTAGGTAAGTAATATCATCCCCATTTTGCAGCTGGAGAAACTGAGGCAAATGGAGAAGCTCTTTGTTGACTTGTTCAAGATCACTAGCCAAATGCAGCCTGGTGTCAAGAATTCCAGGTTCCTTCTCTAGAGACATAACTCCTTTCTCTTGGCTATCATTACAATGCTTTTAAAGATCAAACAATTGGTAGAAATTTGGCAAAAGTTGAATAAGTTAAAAGAATAAGATTTTATTCCTTTGCTATTCAGTTTTTACGTTTGCTTGGTTTGTTTTTGTGTCATTTTTCAAAAACCAGGGGAATTACCTGTCTGGTCATGTAGCAGCTTTTTAGCAAAGTGGACGGTGCAGTGTGATTCTGAGTGCAGTCTTTAGAAAGCCCAGTGCTCTACTGGTAAATACAAACATTTTATAACGTGAAAAGCACAACACACTAAGTCCCCTTAGTATCAGGTAAAACCAATTTTAAGCCCTCCCCACTCCCCACTACCACCGATTGCCACCAGACATAGACAAAATGCTCCCCCAACAACTACATATCAAGGGGGAAGATGCCTTATTTCCTGGACCCTACCACAATGTACAGAAAATAACAGCATTATAAAATCCTGCTTTATGTCTCCTGCTAGGGAAATTTTTAGGCTTGTGTCTACCTACTCAGCCTGTAGAATAAACAGTTCCCTTTAGGAAGCACAAAAATAGGTTGTTTTTTTCTTAATTCTTATTTTTAATCATGCATTTTTATTTCCCTTTCATCTCTTTGTCTTCTATCAATCTCTATCTGTACAGCTTTGTTACCATCAATTTCTCCTTTTTATTTTCCCACTTGAAGTAGTTCCAGGAAAAAAAAACACACACACAAAACACAAAAACCTCAAAACTGTTAACTTGGATTTATGGTTTCCTTTCTTCCTCTCCTCCTTCCTGTCTTTGTCTTTCTTTCTTTCTTTCTTTCTTTCTTTCTTTTTCTTTTTAAAACACAGGTAAGACCTATAACAAATTGACAGTTACAACCAAGTTAAATTGAACCTGGAAGGGAGGTAGCTGAAATCCGTCTCAAAGAATTATTTTCAACAAATAGCACTGAAGCATGGGCCAAGGTGGGAAAAAGTCCAAGAGAACTGTCTAGGCAGTAACTCAACATGTTGAAGCCAGGAGCAGCAGCCGATACCCTCCATCTTCAAAACCCTGCTATTTATGACCATCGATCGCTCCCTTTCCTAACACCCTAATTCAGCCACCAAAATGAACTTCCCAGGGACTGTCTTCCCTTAAGAGGTGGTTGGCACAGAATATGGGGGTAAAACAAGTCCTCTGGGCATGCAGTTAGGGTTGTGGCTTGGAAAGGCTCCCCAAAACAGAGTTTGCAGAACCGTCTTCCTCATCTTTTCTTTCTTGCTGCCAACAGGCTAATACTTCTTCAGACCCAGAACCCCCAACTGCTTTAGGGCCCCTGAGCTGCTGATAGACAACAGTGCTTCAGATCTGCCTCCTTGTGAGTACTCCATGATCCTAAACAGGAGATAACCGAAGGGATAAGACAATGAGTTTACTCCCAGAAAGAAAAGGAAGCCAGAAATCAGTGCATTGCACAAATAGAATGGAGTCTCTTTCACTGGGTTTTGAGAAGGGCCTTCCATGTGGGCATGCGGCTGGCCACCCGTCAAGTAGCCTGTCTTGCCGAATATCCTTGGCAAATACGAATTTATGAGTAACAGGTTTGAATGACGGTCAGAAAGAGACTGGGTGGCTCCTTGCTTGACTCAATCTGTGAGTCTGAAGATATAAGTCAGCCTCTAGGAAGCTTTGGTCAGCTGGACAGTGTGGGCACAGATTGGGTGCGGTTAAAGGAAGAAAGAAGGTGAGGGTCAACTGAAGGGAAGCTGGTGAGGTGTCTCTGTGGTTCCTGCAACCCCATTATCAGTGATGGTGTCTTTGGGTCTCCAAGGCTTTTTGCACTACTTATTGGTGTGATAAAGCAACTGGGAGGGCCCACATGGTTACCTTTCTAGTTCGTATCTTGTCAGCTAACCACACACGTTGGTAACTCAGGGCAAAAGAGGGGCTTTACTAGTTGGCAAGAGTTCTAAGGTACTGGAGGGAGTACAAGATGGGATCAGTTCTTCCATTTTTATGATTAAGGGTTAGCCCTGGTAACTATAGAAAATGCTCTGAATATAAACGAGATATGAGTGTGTAGAAGAAGGAAACATAAAGGATTTAGGCCTGTCCTTAACCACAGTGGCAGCTTCTCCATTCTGGAACCCAATCTCAGGGTTTGGAAGATGGTACGAGCCATGCAAATCTAAGCACTACATCCTAATTTGTGGGCACCTGTGCAAAAAGCACCTTGGTACATTGGCTTCTCAAGTGTTCTTGGTCAGCAGGTAATTACTGTTGGGAGTAATATAGTAAGAAGGGTCCTGAAGTTATTTTTGGTCCCCAAAGGAAAAAGGACTAAGACTGATGAACAGCGCCTGCCTCAGGTACAGGAATGAGGAGGGTCAGCACGTACGCCTGGGGTTGCCCATTCCTATGCTAGACTTCGTTTCCGTTGGTGGTTTTCACTAGATTTGAGATGACTTGATTTACAGCAGTCTTTATGTGATACCCTCCCATGGCCTCACTGTCTCAGTCCCAGGTCTCAGAAATTATGTCCAGCTTGACCATTCTCTCTACCTCCTTCTGTATTAATTTCTTCCCATAGTAATTCAAAAGGAGTGGACAAGTAACTGGTAGAAAACAGGCAAAGAGGACCCCAATGAGGTAGGGGCTTCCACGTGCATTGGACTACCCTCCTCTCAACTTTTGGAGGCTAAACATTGGAAAGAGGGAAGGATTCCCCAACCACAGGTCTGGATGGAAGTCCTGGTAGCTGGAAGACGATGTAGAAAACATGATGACCATGTTGGGTTGTTGGGGACTGAGTCTGTGAACTCTTGGGCTTCCCTCTGATAGCCCTCGAGAACACAGTTTAGATGGATCATACCCAAGATGATTCTCTGTTCTAGAATTATAGCTGCTCAGGGCCACCGTGAGGTCCTCAGCACCAAAGCCTGATCTAGCCCGGAGGACCAGGAAAGCTTGGATAAAGATAATAACTCAAGAGTCCCCACTATCCCAGCAGTCTCTGGATGGCCCCAACATCACAGACATTTAACACTGGTCCACTTGATTATAAAATCTAACACTGGCTCAGACATTCTGGACTCTCAGTGAGGGTTTCAGCATCTCCAGTTCCTCTACTCCCTTCCAGGATGAGAAGCCGACCCGTGGGGGATTTAACTTCTCACCATGTGGGCCAATGAGGATTTTTCTCTTGCAGAAGGGCTAAGAAGTGAGGAGCTGTGGGAAAATGTGGGTCATTTTTAAGGCAGACTGTTTGGTTGTGTGGGGTTTTTCCTAACCTAGTCCTACCATCTTGGGGGTACTCAATGTATAGGATAGAGCAGCAGGAAAAGTAGCAGCGAATGTGGTCCCAAGGCAAGATTTGGGGAATGGGTGGGTTCTGGAGGGATATTATGGCCTCAAGCAGGGGGCTGTTATAATACCTTGACACTGCAACCCTACGCCATTTCCAGCTTGGCCTCAAACCCTGGAGTTGGGGTAAAATCCCCCATGGCAGCAGAAGAATTTGGGGGCTTTGCATACCTTGGATTCTTTACCTCGTCCTGGGTTCTACTTCCCTAGAAGGTAGGTGATCAGAGACCATTCAACTTCTAATCCCAAAGGACTGCACAACTGTGCATGTCCTACATGTTCCAAGCCTCAGAGTACAAGCTAGCTTGACATCTCAACACTTGGCCTTGGCTGTTTCTGCAACTCTCTTTCTCCCAAGGACAGTATTGGCTAGGAGCTTGGGAAAGGAAGGACTGAGTGTGTTCCAGTCTCTCTCTGCTCAGTCTCCCAAACTGCCCTCACGCAGATGTTTGTTTGGGTGCATACGCATGCATGTGTACTAACCACATATGGGCACACTCCTAAATATAGAACATGTTTCTTGCAGTGGTTGTGTGACAAATGATGCGAATTTTAGGCTCTGGGACTGCACACTTGTATATGCAATCCATCTAAGACTTTGGGATGGGATTCCATTCCATCATCCAACACGGCGAGACTTGGTTCATGCGCCCCTACTATGAGTCCTTCCTGGGTGAAATTAAAGGCAGACCGGTTGGGTGCTAAGGATCCCTGGTGTGGGGAGGCCATTCCATTGAGCAGCTGACTGTGAAATCAATACCAAAGGGATGCGGGTCCTGGCGCTGGGAATTCTTTATCAACTCCTTGTCCTTCCTTAGCCATGGCTGTATCCCCGGAAGTCTTTCCGGCTGTGTTCTTGGGCCTGAGGGTCCCGACAAGCACAGTCACCTTGTAGGTCACAGGACATAGGGAAGGGGGTGACCTGCAGAGAGAGAGAGAAGAGGTGAGCCAGGTGGTTGGGTCTGATATAGTAATTTTCAGAGAGGCAGTGCAGAGCAGAAGGATAATGACTGGATTGGGGGGTCAGGGTGGGCAACATATTCAAGTTCAAGTCCTAACTCTGCTTCTTGCTAGGCCTGTCATAACTTTTATCAAAATCATTAGAATAGCAGCTTTCATTTTCGAGGGCATTTGTGATGGGTCAGGCAACTCTGTAAGATAGGTACTAAAACAATCACCCTTTTATAGACAGGGAAACTGAGGCTCTCTGAAAGAGGCAGGTATTTGCCCAAAGTAGTAAGTGATAGACATGATATTTAAAATAGGCAAGCTACTTCTAAGCCTAGGTTCCCAGCTATAGAACTAATGTCCCTCAGCCCCACCTTGCACTGGGAACTCTAAGGACTGAAGGAAATCATGGGTGAGAAATTTTAACGTACTGTACCAGAGCTGGTTGATAAGACTGGCACAATGGAATCACCTAACTTATAGGGCCGTCGTGGTGGCCAAGTGAAAGAAAGTATATGAAAGTGTCTTTTAAGAAAGACATATGCTGGGAATTTGGGTTTGGGGAGGCAAGGATGGAAACAAGAGCAAGTCCCAGCAAGCTCAGACCACCTTCCATGGGGCCTGAGCTCTCGGTAGGGGATATTTCACAGAGAGATTTTGCATAAGGTTTGGCTGAAGGCTCTCAGAGCCTTCTGAAAGAGATTTTGAGTAAGAAAGGGTGAGGAGTGTACAATGTGATTTGTTATCCACATATATTACAAAAGCTGGGGAGAAAACATTTTTAAGTGGGGGAGGGGCACCTGGGTGGCTCAGTCAGTTGAGTATCTGACTCTTGATTCCCGCTCAGGGGGTCTTGGAATCCAGCCCTGCATAGGCTCTGTGCTGGGCATGGAGTCTGTTTGAGCTTATCCCTCTCCCTCTGCCCCTCCCCCCTCTCAAGCGCCCACTCCCTCCCCCGCTCTCTCTCAAAAAAAAAAAAAAAAGCAGTTGGGGAGAAGCCTGAATTTTGGTCCCCGTCCATCCCTTCACATGCTCTGTGACCTTGAGCTGGCTTTCCTTTCTAGAAACTGAGAGAAAGAGCAAACGTCTTCTCCATGCAGCAGATGATCTTTCCAAAGAGCACAGTGCAGTCCCCGCTTGAGCCCCAGCCTGAGCTAACGCAAGCGGCTTTCAGATTTCACCTCATTGCATCATGATATTTGCATATAACTTTTCCCAGAGGGTCCCCCATCTGCGCAGATGGATTTAATGACCTCATTCGCCTCCTGCCTAGGCAGGGTCTCCAAGTGTTCACACCATCTCAGAGAACATCTTTGTCCTCCTAGTCCGTGGACTCATTCTCTGTATGGAACTCTTCTCTCTGCCTCTTGGCCTGCCTGCCTTCCCTCCCTCCCTTCTGTCCTTCCTTCACTCTCTCCCTCTCTACCGCTCTCTCTCCTGCAATTTTGCAGTGATTTAAAGGGAAGATGGAAGTATAAGCCCCAGCTCTCTCTCCTACTCCTGTGACCTTGAATGTGTGAGGACTTCTCTGAGCCTCAGTTAATTCATTCACTAAATGGGAAAAATGAAAGCATCCACCTCCTGAGGTTGTGATGAAGGATCAGGGAACAAAAACCATGGAGCACACAGTTCTTGGCATCTGCTCCACACAGAGATCAATCAAGTGATAGATCTCTCCTCATCTCTCCCTCAGTGAGGCACGGACCACGTCAGTCTCGTTCATTCTTGTTTCCTCAGGGCCTGAGCCTTCGAATGAATGAATGTCTGTTCATTTCTCCATCTCTTACTGACCCTTTCCTTATACTCATGACTAGCACAACTCTGTTTCTCTTTTCAATTTAAATTCATAAAGCATTGACAAGCAGGGTGAGCATTCTCACAGATGCTTCTTCTAAGCCATGCCCGTCCTCCTGCTTACAACTACTTGCTGTCCCCTCTTCAGGATATTTACTTCCCAGGCATCATGCCTTTGTGGAGGCTCTTCCACAACCTTGGTATCTCTAAGAGAAGCAGAGAATGTTCGAATTGGAAGAGACATAGAGGGAAATCCTCCAGTCCAAGTGGGGACACGGATGGCAGAGCCAAGTCCAAATCTAATAACCGAGAACAAGTGGGGAGAGTACCATCATGGGAGCCAGGAGGCCTGGACTGGCATCCTTGCTTGACTGGTAATCACTGAACAATTTTGGGAAGATCCCTTCACTGTCCTGACCCTTCATGTCTATATCTATAAAAGGGTGATTTTTAAAAACACTGTATTTTGTATGGTTGTGAAGATCAAACAAGAATAAACAACCAGAAGCCCCCTCACATGGTCCAACACTCAGGAGATGCTGGATGCTGAATATGCATGTGCTGAATCAAATTCCCCACCGGCTCACGTTTCGCCATCTGTGACACCTCTGCTGTCTGTTGTCCCTCTCTCCCACCTCCCTGACTTCAGCTTCTTTGTCCTCAACTCAACCCATCCCTTTATCTGTTCTCTTCTCCTGCCCTTGCCCATATTCTAACATTAGAATGATCCATTTACCTCTAACGTCCTGTGCACACTTCTTTCCAACTCTGGGACCCGTTAGAGGTAGTTTCACATCAGATTTAGCACTCAGGCTTTGTGCTGCACTCACATAGGCAAAAAATGAACAGACCTCTTAGAATAAGACCCAAAGTCCTTACCATGAGATCAAGGCCTTGCATGATTTGATCACACACACTTCTTGAACCTCTCCTAATTCCCTTCTCCTCCTCACTCTCTGTGGCTTATTTATTTCTTGGTTCCTCAAATACTCCAAGTATTTTCCTACTTCTTTTTTTTCTTGCCCATAATCAAAACTTTACTGAAACACTGACACCAAAATAGAAGATCACTGTTGTATATCTTACAAAAGTAAATATAATTACATTATCTTGGTAGATTAACTGGAATTGCTGAACTGATAAGGCTTTCTGTGATAGAACACACATTCAGGAGGTTGTGTGGTTCATTAATGTTGCTTTCTTCTCTGTGAACACTCTTCTGTGAGTCTGGCTTTTCCTCTGTTGCCTGGCACAACACTGTTGAACAGCCTACACAAAGAACCAACATCTGAGCAAGTCTCCAGCCATTAACGTTCCTCTGCCCTCACTGCTTTTTCCTGGCCAGCTTTTCTTCCATTTTTTAGGTCTCATCTCAGGTGTCATCTCCTCCCTCATTGGTCTGACCAAAGATGGCGCCATCACCAAGTTTCATATCACAGCATCCTACGTAAGCCCTTCTTGTGCTGAAATGCTCTGTACTTGTATGCAGGTCAGTCTGGGCAAGGAGCCTGTCTGTTGTTGACCTAGGTCTCCATATATCACATAACAGGCATTCAGTGGACCCATGAATGGAAGAACAAATGAATGCATGAATATATACCCAGAATCCAAGGCAGGGAGCCTCTGCTCTTGCCCTCACTTACTATGTGACTACAGGTTACTTCCCTTCTCTGGGCTTCAGTTTCCCTACCTGTACATTAAGATTCAATTTTAATGGTCTCTACCTTCTCATCTGTCTGAAAATCCTTCTCAGCCTGAGAAAAAAAAAGCAGAAGGCAAAAGCCCTGGCCAGAAAGGATGAAGGAATTTAGACTTTCTCTCACAAGCCCCATCTTGCACATTCCCCTTTCCACCACCCCAAGTTCCTTCAGCTTCTCCAAAATCATCAGCTGGCAGGGCCCCACCACCCGTTAGCTTCTCTGGCGGGTCTGGCCACCCTGGCTAAGTGGGCGTGAGGTCAACCCAGGCAGTTTTGACATTTTCCCAAAGAAACCTGTCTGGAAACTGAAGGGAGGAACCCCCATCAGAATACAACAAAGTCTAGAAGGTTTGGTCTCAGGAGGCAGAGGGGGAGCCTATCTTCACTGTGTGCTAGTACACGCAGCTGCATCTACTGAGCCCTTGCTAGGAGCTTAGGAGGCAGACAAGCCTGGGGTCTGGTGTGGGCTCCACACAGGCACTGCTTGACTTCTGGCAAGTCCCTGGCACCCTGGGGACTTTGTCTCCCCATCTGTAAGGCAAGGGTCCTCAGAAAGACCTCACCGAATTCTGGTGAGGAGTCAATGAAATAATGTCTCCAGACCAGCTCCCAGAGGTCCTCATGCAGAGGAGACGCACAGCGTCTTGTTTCCTCCGCCTGCCTGCCTCTGGCGCCTCCGCGAACTGCCTGCTCAGAGCCTGCCCCAAGCCTGCCCCAGGGTCTCCTCTTGTCATAAGCTTCCTCCCTGATCAAGGGCCTACCAGCAGGAGCGGAAGGGTAGAGACTAGAACTCTAGCTACTTCCCAGGTGTTCCTTGGTCTGACTTGGAAGAGGCAGGTGCACAGCAGTGAACATCAGTTGAATGCATATGCACGCGCGCGCACACACACACACATACATACACACACACACACACACCACTTCCTGAGTGCCTTCCACGTGCCGGGTGATTCCTACCTGCTGGTTAGTCCACTCTGCACAACCCTGGGAGGCTACTGTTGTTAGCGACCCATCTTGCAGATGAGAAAATAGAGGTTTCAGAATGTTTAGAACAAAGCGAACTTGCCCCTGGCCTCATTACCCATCAATAACTAGATGACGTAGGATTCCAAAGTCCACTCCAAACGCTGAGAGCTTTACAGCCAGTGAGAGTAAGAAGTCTCCTCCTTTACAACCTTGCCAGGCTGGCTGCTGCTTTATCTTTCTACAGCCAATAGCCTTTTATCCCTTTATTATGTGCCTGGCTGACTTCACCCAGTGTGCATTATCTCACTCCCTCTTCCCAGTATCCCTAATAAGGTAGCTATTCTCACTAGGCCCATTTTACATCTTAGAGGAAACTAAGATGCACAGAGGTGAGTCACATGCCCGGCAGGTGGCCTGGGATCTGCATCCCTGTTTGTCAAGACTCCTTGGTACTGACCCCCCACCCCCCTGGGAGGCAGGCGGAGCAAGAGTCAGGGTCCCCTTTGGACAGGAAGAAACTGAAGCATGGCAAAAAGGGCCACATCCTGGTAACGTCAGCTCTGAGCCAGATTCCCAGATTCCCTGATTCCCCAAGCAGCTTCCCACCTTCTCCCCCAGATGGCTTCCCAAGAAAACCTACCACCCACAGCACAAACGCCATGGTGGCCGGTTTACATGTGGGATTCCCAGCACCATGCGGCGAGGCTACCCCGTAAAGGGCTTGGCCACCCACTCCAAGAGTCTGTTAACAAGCCCAGGTCAATGACTAAAGGCCAGGATTCTCTCCTTTTTGTCCTCTGGGCTGGAGATGGTGCTCAGGCATAGGGGTTTCTCCTCTGGGTGAGTTGCCCAGGATAACACCTCCGTGTGTGTGTGTGTGTGTGTGTGTGTGTGTGTGTGTGTGTGTGGAATGCAGCCCAGGCAAATGCACCACAAGGCCCTGGCTGCAGGTCCTCTGACGCTGGGAGACAGGCAGGGGCGAGATTCTGACTCAGACTCAACAGGGAGGTCACAAGCAGAGAGAGTAAAGTGCAGAGAGCAAGAGGCATCCTATGCTGAACGTCAGAAAGCCTGGACTGTCCACCGCCCAGTGGGGGAGCTTGGGCAAGTCACTTCACCACTCTGAGTCCCAGGGACTTCATCGTGTTGATGGAAAGACTGAATGAGATCAAGTAGAGCAAGGTGTGATGTCAAGTACAAGGACTCCGTGTGAGCTGCGTGGAGGTAGGGTAGATGCATGCCTGGCACAGGGCATGGAGGAGTCCATGAATACAGACGCTTGTTCAAATGTGGACACAGTGCTCATATGGGGAAGGGGAGGGTAAGGTGGAGCAAAAGGAATGAGATTTGGGTTTGATTCCTTGCCCTGTTAGTCACTTAGTGTATGGCATTAGGCAAGTTCCTTTCCTTTGGGGGGCTTCAGTTTCTCTGTTTGTTAAATGGAGGTATTAACAGTCCTGGCCGTTAGAAGTATTTTAGATAAAGTATAAAATTCAAGTAAAGCACTTAGCATGGTAGATGGCATATAGTATGTGCTCAGTAAATCCTGGTGGTGATGATGACGATGGTGACGGTGATATCGGTCATGCTGATGTTGGTCATGATGATGTTGAGAATAGTTATACGGATGGTAACTCTGGGGGCAGAATGGTCTGATCCCTTCGTAGGATCAAACTAAAATGAGTGTCGAATTCAGCCACATGAAAAAGTCAAAGCTACACTTCAAATAGGGAAAATCATAACACTCCAGAAGCCAGTGATTTTTTGGGACAAGGAGGAATTAGTGTAGTCTGTTTAGTCATCTTCCTGTTGTCTTTTACTAATCTTCCAAGGTAAACATGTCTAGCCCCTCTTCCAGGAAGCCTTCTAGGATCCTGTAGACTAGTTCAGTGCTTAGAATCATTGAACACTCCTACGCTCTGTGGATAAGGTTCAGATTCCCTGGCTTGATTTAAAAAGCCTTTTCAAGGCTCATTTTCATACCTCTTACTACTTACATCCCCTCTTATCCTGTGCTCTAGCCACACTCAGGGAATTGTGGTTTCCTTAATATGCTTCCTATGTCTGGGTCTTTGCACAGACTGTGCCCTCTGCCAGAAACACTCTTTTCTCTCACATCCTAATCTCTGGTCTTCTATCCCCCTACTCCTTTTACCTAGCTAAGACCTACCATGCCTTTCTTATCTCACCTTTGGTGTTTCCTTCTCTAGGAAGCTTTGTTGACTCTCCTCACTGGCTCTATCTCTGTTAGCACCTAATATACTCTCAATATGTGGCTACTAGGCCACAAAACATGAACTCAGCATGGTTGGGACCAGGTCCATCTTGCTTGTGGCCTAGAACAGGGTCTGTCACATAGAAGGCACTCAACAGTGGGGTGCATCAGAACTAGGGATACCTCACTGAACAGACAGATGCACATTCTTGACCTCATGAAATTTTCATTTGATCAGCAAGGGTGTAGGGATTATGAGATAATACATTTTATAGTATGTGCCAAGGTGATCTGATTATAAAGGAAAGAAAAGTGGAATCCGAAGCAAATGGGTGCATGAGTGCCAGGGGTGATGTAAGGTGGGTGGTCAGGATGGGGCTCCTTGAGAACTTGACACTTGGGCAAAGACCTGGAGGAGGTGAGGAAGTGAGTCATGTGGATGAATGGAGAAGAATGTTCTCAGATAAAGGAGAAGCCAGTGACAAATTCTGCAAGGTAGGAGGACACCTGGCTGGACAGCTGGAGTTAAGTGAGGGAAGGTACTGATAGTAGGGGGTGAGGGCAGAGAAGTAATGAGGGTAGGCAGAGCACATCGGGCCTTATAGACCATTGGGAAGCCTGGTTTTTACTCTGAGTAAAATGGGGAGACACTTGAAGGGCTTTGCACAGGGGTGTGACACCACAAGACTTGTTTTAGGAGGACCATTCTGGTTGCTAAGTTGCGATTTAAGAGCCATTGATGGACCTCACTAGCTCTGCAGCCCAATACCCAGCCCTTTAGCATGGACCACCCAGTGGCATAAAAGGTTGCTGTCCATCTCATGATTTTTAGAATCACTAGACTCCTTAGACCGATGGGCTATGTTTGGGTATGTCTTTTCCTAAGAAACCACGTTTTCACTTAGATTTAGCAAATAAATATTACAGCCCTACACTTAATGCCATCGGTTAGGCATGTCATCCTACGCTGAGATGTTTCTGGGATTGCTTCCTAATCTTTACCGGTCTCTGCCCCAAATAGCCTTCAGGTTCTCACCAACGGCCAGTTCCCTCAGGAAGCCACATGGCAAATCCTTAGACATGAATATAATCCAAATGTCAAGAGATAAAAACCAAAGGTGAGACTGGCCTGCCCAGGGTCACAGAACTAAGTCATAGAACTGGGACTACACCCCAACTTCCCAGACATCTTCCAGAATTAGTCTCTTAGCAGCTGTCTAAAACATGACCATAACTAGTGTTCCAGGCCACCACGCCTTACAAAGCCTCGCTATGCTGAATAAGTTAAGGCTGTTTCCCCTTCTTCCCTTAAACCTCCAACACATGCTTCCTTAGGATGATTCCAATTATAAATGAATTTTTTTGTTGTTGTTATGAGGGTAAATTATTGAAGCCACCATTCTGGAAGTCTGCTCTGTATTCAAGACTCCTCAAGGCTCCAACAGGAAAATAATAAACTGACATGCTGAGGAGCTGAGTCCTGCCCCTTCCTGTCTGCCTCGCACTGCAGACAGGTGTCTGGATGGGAAACCGGTCACCCCTGTCAGACGGAGTTTCCTGCACTGTCTTGCTCTTGTCTGCCAGCCGGGCCCAGGTCACCCCACAGGGCAGATGTGGGGAACAGCTGGTGTCTGGACAAACAAGGGAGGAAGGATGAAGGGAGCAGACAGACATCATTGTGGGCCAAGTGACCAAGAGGCCCCAGCCTGGAGACTGGGAAGAGGTTAAGTTAGAGAGTTGGCTAGAAGGATGTCTGGGAGAAGATGCTGTGTGCTTACCCCTTGGCCTTGAGTTCATACCCGGGACTCCTGTCCAGGAGCACTAGGAAGGAAGAAGCCCACCCACTAGGGGAAGGGCAAAATGCCTGGGCAAGATGCAAGCTCATTACAACTCAATGTTCAGAATAGGGGTTAGAGGCAACTGCCTCGTGGCTTAGACTCACGAGGTTTCCCTTCCAGCTCTACCACTGGCCCTGGGACCTCAGCCCTTCTCAGCCTCAGATGCATCGTCTGTAAAATGAGGGTAACAAGACAGCACCTACAATAGGGCGACAGTGTGATGAAAAGAGATGACACATGCAAAAGCAGTTACCACTACGCTTGGCACACCGTAACCCCTCCATAAATAGTGACTATCGTTCGGAGCCAGGAAATCCTAAATCCTACAACCAGCTCTGTCACCTCGTGCAAGTGAGTTCATGAGTTCACCTCTCTGAGCCTCCCCTGCATCTACCTTGTTGGGTTTTTCTGGGGTCTCAAAGTGAGATAATAGGCACAGAGCCTCCAAACCATGGCCAGGCACACAGTATGTGCTCCATTAATGGACATTACTGTCACTGAGGAAGGTACACATGAAGCAAATCTGCCCTATCAGCGAGCTTCTGAGTGCTAGGCCGTGTGCTTGTGGACAGGGAACTCCCCACAATGGGTGCCTGGGGCCAAGAGTCCAGGTAGGAACTGACCAGGACCAGCAGTACAGAGCAGGGAATGAGGGGAAGGAAGCCAGCCTCTGGCCCCTCTCCTGCCGTAAGAGGCTTCCTGCTGGGGAAGCTGGAGACAGAAAGCAGGACTTTTTTCCACTCAGAGGAAACTGCTGTCTGGGACGTCAGGGATGGCTGGCAAGGCTGAGAGCCTCAACCACTCCCCACCCTGTCTTTGCTGCTGGGAAAAGCTGCTTTCACCTTTGCCAAGGGGAGGGGGTCCCACAGCCAAGGTTCCCTGCCAGTTGGGGGTCATGGTGAATTGTCTCCAACAAGAACTGGGAGGGTTAGGCCCAGGCACACTAAGGACTCGGCCCCGTGCACAAGAAAGAGCTGGGCTCGTGAATCAGGCAGGCCTGGGTTCGAATCTGGACCTTGGCACTTGTGGCCAAGTGAACTCAAGCACAACCTGCAAGTGCTCTGAGCCCAAACTGGTTCACCTGGGCAACTGGGCTCACAGTGACCTGTCAGACTTGCCACAGGGATTCACGAATGTGATGGAGGAAATGTGTCTGGCAGGATGTCTGACAGTTGCGGCAATTCACTTAGGGGTGTTTTTTCTTCTCTATTTCTCCACCTGCTGTCTCTATAAACCAGTCTACTGCAGGAAGGAGTGTTAGAGCATTCGAGAAGCTGGAGTTTATTTAGCAGTTAAACTGGGGAATTTAAATGGTAGGAAGTATGAGTTTAATCTGAGATTCCCTTTCTCCTCCAGAAGTCAGACTCCCAGAAATCTCAAATCCAAAATAAAGCCCCAAACACTGAATAAGAAACAACTCTTGGAAAGCCGAATGCACCAGAAGAGAAGCCAGTAGGCTCTGTCATCCACACTTCCCACATGGTGCTTACAGGCCTCTCCATCCTGTCTTCAGCCACCACTCACCTTCTCCAGGAAAGCTACTCACTCTTCAGGTCTCAGGGTAAACATCGCTTCCTCAGGGAAGGCTTCCCTGACCTTCACACTGGTCTCCGTAAGCTGCCGCCCCTTTCCTTTACTGCCCTTTGACAAAGGCACTACAATGCATGGTTGGACACCTCACTGCCTGACGCCCGGCTCCCCTAACGGACTGCGAGTTTCACAAGGGCAGGTGCCAGCCTGCACTCTGCCCAGGGCGCACAGCTCAATACGGCACGGGGCCCACACAGATGCTCAAGGAATATGCATCTCACCACAGGAAGGAAGCTTGGCTCTCTGCATTCTGCAGCCTCGGCCGACAGTAAGGATCACCAGTTTAAAGTGGAAGAAGGGGATCTTTTAACCCAAAAAGCCAAAATTATATATATATAGTGGATAGAAAAGGAAAGAAAAAAAAAGAATAGGAAGCATATTCAGAACTAGCAAAGAACTGACTCTGGGTCCCTTACTAAAGAGGCAGCACATAAAGGCCCTGACGTCTGAAATTGTTGCAACCGAACCCAGTATGCACAGTTAAAATGGCCATTTGGGGTACAGATATATTTTTTCAAGTGACTGTAATAATTTGGAATCTGCACCTGAACTTCAATCTCATGACGTCATGTTCCTACCATGTGCTCTGTAGAAACAGCACTCCATTTAAGGAAGTCTCCCAATAAAAATAAATTAGGGGTTTTTTTTTATGTTTTTGTATATAAGTTATAGTTTGTAGGAAAATTCTTTTAATCAGAGCTGCTCTTGCTCCAACTGATGGTGTCACATGAATACCGCGTCCTCACTCTACTCAAACTTCTATTTAAAGCACAAACTTCGTTGTCCATTCACTTTCGAAAATGGTGGGCTCCCACAAGTGACATCGACACTATTGTTCACTGTATTCATTTGGTACCAGGCATCAAGACACTTAAATGCTCACACCTCTTATCCTAGTCATTTCAGTTCTGAAAGGCAATTGTAAAGGAATAGAGCTGGAGAAATATTTCCCTGCAAAGATATTCACAAGCCTCATTATTTATCATTGTGAGAAACTAAAGTAACCCAAGAGTTAAGAAGAACACCCTGAGGTACACGGTTCTATAAAACATGATACATCACAACCCTCTAATATATAATAATAGAGCAAAAACTACAGCTGGAAATTTTATAAGAATATCAGATCATTCTTATGTGTAAGATTTCCTGTGCTAAGTCAAAACAGAAGAAAATAGGATCCCACACTGGAAATACAGCGAGATATATACACAGGCACAAATACCCACACACTTAAACACACAGTAAAATATGGCAGAAGGAAAAGCAATGGCTTTCCAGGTTGTACGATAAGCAATGATTCCTTTGTTCGCTTCTGCTTTCCGGATTTTCCAAAAAATAGAATATGCATTGTTTCGTAATTGGGAGAAAAATAAAATTCAGTAATAGGAAATGAATTTTATTCTACTGTATTTGAGCAGAAAGTATTGACCTTCTGTGTTTATTAAAAAAAAAAAAAAAGGAGGGGGTGGGCATGCTAAAGTTTGCCCAAACAAAACTGGCTAATCCCGGAGAGCCCCAGCAGCCCTGCTCATCTCTCCAAAGATGCAGTCTGAGTGTGTTCCTTGGGTCTTGCCTTGTTCATCCCCACATTCTAGGGTCAGAGCATCTTTCTTAAAGGAACTAATTCTTTTAAGGATGGTGTGATATAAAGGTACTTGGATAGCAAGCCGGGAACCTTGCCCTGTTTCTGTCACTCACTCTTCCACTGTGGACAAATCATTTCTCCTGTATGGGCCTCAGTGCCCCCATTAGGAAACAAGAAGTTCGGAGCAGATAATCACCGACAGACTTCTGCCAAGACTGACTACTACCAGTCTCAGGAACCCAGTTCCCCCTTCTTTAGAGAGAGAGAGAGATTAGCTCAACGATTTTTTGATTTTCCAGCTCAGACTGTAGAGGAGTACAAAACCGGAAATAGTTCCCCATTAACTCGTTCATCACCAGAGCACTCCTCAACCCAGGCTGCCCAATCTGACCACCTCTCCCACAGCTCTCGACGGGGATCCCAGCTCTCATCAGGAAGAAAGTGGGGTGGCCACTCTTTCCGTGAGTGGTGGGTATGCAGCATAGTCAAATGTTCCAGTTTTACTCGAGACACTTGAATCACTCCTGTTGCACCCTAATTTGCAAAGGGAGAAAATCACATCCGAGACCCACTCCCCCTAATTTTACAAAGAGATTATAAAATAATCAAAGGCTATGACTTACCTTGGTAAGAATGTCCCATCTTCTCTCTACCCCTAGATTTTGGCCATACTCCCTAAAAATGCAAGTTCTCCCTAGGATTTTACGAGCTAGTCTCTTGCCCCAGAAACTCTTTTCCTGGCCACCTCCCCTCTCCTTCTCCCTCCCCCTTAAGTTTCAGTGTTGATGCTGATCCCTCAGTAGAGCCTTTCTCCAGTGCCTGGCCTGGGCCCTCGAAGCGCTCTAGCCTCCCCTTCTGAAAGTATTGATTACACTTGTATTTGTCAGCTTCCATACCCGGCTCCAAGCTTTGAGGGTAAGGACCACACCTGCAACGATCATCCACGAGCCTGCCCACCCAGCTCAGGGCCCAGTCCATGATATTAGCTGAACTACTGCCTCAAAGAATGAAAAATACAATACAATATAACACAGCTTGTGGGCAAGAGCTGACACAACCAGGACAACAGGTTGTCCAGTACGCAGGGAGCTCCTAGCTAGGAAGCTGGAAAGGCCTGCAGGCGGTGCCTGCCTGGGGGGCTTACCTTCTTGGTCTTGACCGTAGAGGCACAGCAGTCCCCACCATCGTAGTTGCAGAAGGCTCGGTTGTTGATGGCATCACAGTAATTGTCTCCCATGAAGGGCTGCAAGTGGGGAGAAAGGCAGAAGGAAGGTGGCCCATTAGCATCCAGGTGTGGGTGGGGGATGGCCCTGCCATTGTTTAGCTAGCTCGCATCCTCTTTAAAACCTCTACAGACAGCCTACCTGGCTTCAAATGCCAACACCCCCTTGGACAAGTTATCACTTCTATCATTTATAAAAACTTATCTAGTCAAGTTTTCTGCAACTTAACTATGGTTCTGCTGGTAGACACGCTTGTAGGCTGGGGTATGCAAAGCCACAGGATAGATCACTTATATCTTCCTAAAGTAGGGCTCATCGTACTTGAAGAAATGATTAGAAAATTTGAGCACCATTCCCCTACTTTTCCCAGTAGTAGGTAATTAAAAACATAATTTATATTACACATAAGCTGAATGTAATCTGCCCAAGAATTGTCAAGATTAAACACAAGAATTCATAGGACTTTGGCACAAGGGCCTGTGGGCTCCCTCTCCTCTAGCACTAGGGTACAGATGTCCTTGCTGTGACATGCTTCACGTGTTTGTTGTCTTTTTTGTTCTCCAAGCAACATATCAAGTAAGCATTGTTATTCCCACTTTGCAGATGAAGATTCTGAGGCTCAGAGCAAGAAAGGGGCTCAGCCAAGATCATCCTCGCAGGGCCAGAGCAGCAATTTCAATCTAAGTTGGCTTCCTATTTTTTCTTTGCCCGTCTAGTCTGCATCTAGCAGATAATGATGTGTTGCTTTTCTTCCCTGTGTTCCTCCAACTCTGTGGTACCCCAAAGATGAGGAACCTCCCATGTGGCAACCCTAACCCCAACCCCTAACCCTAAGTTATTACTGATCTGAACCCAGAGTAATCTTATGGGAAAGTCAGGAGTGCCCGCAAACCCCCTAATACTTTTTTGTCCCCATCCAAGCACGAAGCACACTATTTTTTCTAATGTCTGCTTATGAACCTGCAGCTGGTGTAAGACCGTGAGCTCGTTGAACACACGGTCAATATCCAGTTCCTCTTTGTCTCCCTATCACCTAGTTTAATACTGGGTACAACTTCGGCTCTTAGTAATGTTTTTGAGATTGCATATATTGTATCAGCATAGTAGAAAGACAACTGTCAGGGGTTTAGAAAATCTGGGTTCTAGTCCAACAAACCTCAGCCAATTGGAGGGGTTACTTGGTGATTTTGATTAAGTGGCTTATCTTCTCTGGGCCTCAAGGCTCCCAGTTGTGAAATAAAGAGGCAGAATTAGTCCACTGGTTTCTCAAAGCAATAAGCATACCCCTCCGCACATCAAAAGCAATACTGTGTGACCCTTTTATAATATAGAGGGCAGATGAAAGTAAGACCTCTCTGATTAAAGTTACGTTGGGCTCTCTAATGCTCAGTGACTCACTGATGGGAAAGATGTCATCAGTTGGCTAAGACCACAGCATCTCAGCACAACCCCTGTGATCCAGTGGTCCTTCCTTCCCATCCTGACTGTTATGGGGAGAATCAAGCTCACAAGGAGTCCCTCCCATGTGGCATCCCTGGCTTTTGCATCTCTGCTCCAAATTCACAGAGCCTTTGTGCTCCCAACTCACGATGCCAGATTCCATTTCATCACTATCCTATAAGGGTCTAAAAAAATATCTTAGCAAGACAGAACCAAGAACAGGCAAGAGCCGTGTTCAGGTATCTATGTGCAAATGTGCATGGCTATGAACACAAGCATGACTCTGACGGGTACCTGCAATAATGAACACATTATTTACATTCATATCCGAGCACAGAGGTACAAACAACAAACAAGGGATAACCCCTTGGTTTTGCTCTGTGCCTTTGGGATCTGTTCTTTATCATCTTTCTTATGTCATACAAAACAGAGGAAGGAAGGCAACCAAATGTCCCTTAGAATAAAAGGAACTGGCTTGGAAAAGGAGTAGCTGGAAAAGAAGAGGAAGAGGGAAAAAAATAAATGAAACTTTTTTTTTGCCCCTGAAAAAATCTCCAGTCTCATCACCAGCTGTCCTCCCCTACATGACCTTTCCTGCAGCCACATCCATGCCTCCATCCACCCCTCTAACCATCCACCCTGTACTTAACCATATATACTAAATGCCTGCTACATGTCACACATTGTGCTAAGACAAAGCTGTAACAGTGAGTCAATACACATGGAGCTCCGACTCCTCCAGACCTCACGCTTCAGTGAGGAGGCAGACTTTAATCAAATAATCACACATCTAATTGGCCAATTTCACCTCTGGTAAGAGTGATGGAGGACAAGTACCACAAGGCTGTTAAGGAGTACGAGGACTGGACCTCATCAGGGAGTTCTGTGAAGGTGTCCCTTAGGAAATGACCTTTCAGCAGAGATCAGAAAGGTGAGCAGGGGTTAATTAGACGAGGGTGGAGAAGAGAGAATTTCGAGAGAGAGCAAATAACATGTGAAAAGCTCTGCCACTTAAGAGATTTTTCCCATCACTGGTATTTCTCATGGCTACTAGTACTACTAAGGTGTTCAGGCAAGCAGTTCACCCTTCAAGATCTAGCTCCAGCCTCAGCCCTCCAAAATGCCTTCTCTGATACCCCTGGGATGTTCTGTGCTTCTGTGACTTCCTGTGCTTGGTTTGCTTACAGCTCTTGGTGCATAGTTTAGAATTCTTCCTTCAACTGCCTATCTCCTTCACTATACTGTGAGTTCCTGATGGACAGGACTGTGTGTCGTCCATTTTTGTATCCTAGATTTCCTAGCAAAACATGTGGCGATTTGAGCAAAACTTCACCAAACATCTGTTCTTTTCATGTTTATTCAGTAAAACGATTCGGTTCTTCATGGGTGGATATGTGGATGCATGGATGGACAAGGGACAAGAAGATACCACAGATGACTCGGGAAGAGTAAAATTACTGTTTGCACTTGCCTGAGGTCACTGTGGTCCCAGAACCTAGAGTTGTGTCGGGCACATAAGAAGCATCAGTGAAGTTTGACACACGAGAGAGCGAAGTGACCACTTTGGACACAGCTTGGGGTAGAGGGCTCAGGAGTCCCACAACCTGTGCTCAATCTTGGCTACCTCTAGACATTCCAGGTTGACAGCTCCCCCCTGAACTCAGCATTTGTATCTCTCCCAGGCATTCCTTTCAGCCCCAGACATGAGGCAAACTATTAGCTCTACACTACGGAGGAAAGGAGATCACCTGCAAGGGCAAAGGCGATAAGCATCGTTGGCAGGGCTCAGAGTCTGACAGGTGAGGGTCTCCTAGGCCCCGGTGCTGAGTCAAAGGAGGGATCGAATTCTGCTGTCACACTGGCTGCCTAGACCGCCGACTCAGCAGAACAAGGACCCAGGTAATCCAAGCTTCTTTTTCTCCAAGTGCTGGGCTGATCCGGAAAGATGGAAGGAAGCAAAAGCCACAGGGCCTTGGCCTTGGTTTTGCCATTCCAGGCTGAACCTTGGGAGAATGGGGGGCTCTTAAAGACTACAGTGTTGAGTGCCCTGAGAAGATGCCACAGGGAGCCCTAGCCAATACATAGAAAGAGAAGTGTGACCCAGGGACTGTCTTGTGACACTTGCAGCTCAAGTGTGGCTCATGGGTGGGAGGTGGCCTAATGGAGGAGAAAAAGCACTGGCCTGGAGTCAGGAGACCCAGGTTCATGCTTGGTTCTGTGGCTTTTATGCTGTGCAACCCTGGGCCAGTCCATCGCCTCTCTGATCCTCGCTTTCCACTCCATATAACCATTGAGTAGGGTTAGATCACACTAAGAACCCTTCCCATTTGAGCATTCCATCAAATTTTAGATCTGGCTACAGCTCTAAAAAGTCAGGCTTAAATCAGCTGAAGAGCATTTCTGACTCTGACATTCTAAGAATTTCATCAAATATAAAGTTTTCTAGAGCACAAGCTAGTCCCTCTCACCTGCATTTTCGGGCTCTGGGGGGGACCAGAAATATTTGTGCATCCACCTGGATGAGGTTTGGGGTGTCCTTTTCGTTGCCAGCTGAGAAGACCCACAAGGGACTTGGGGTGCACAGAAATATCTCCTAGCTCCATAGACAGTGTAAACCCTTGAGAATACAGATGACATTCTAAGTACCCTGCCCCTTTGCCTCCCTCACTGAGACACAGAAACATCTCCATAAAGCCAAGTTCCAGGGAAGGGTTCAACTGTGAAGTCAGAGACGACCTTCACTTTCAGCTCTAGGGTCGAGTCTAAGGTGTCCATATTACTTCTGGGTTGCAGAAAGAGTGAATGACAAATGTGTGGCAAAAGGAAGTGAACTGCAAGTAATGGTCAGCAGTAAAATAGGAATTGGAAAGAAAAAAAAATGCCTCCTGTGGTTCTGTAAACATTAAATGTGATAATTTTGGTCAAACGTCTGGCATGTTATAGATGCAAAATCACTATGGCCTCCCTCCCTCCCTCACAGATGCAGTATTATGTTGAACATAGGAAGCAGGAACACCTGTCTTGAAATCCTAATTCTGTTATCTGTGAAATTTTTTTATGTTTGTTGATATCTCTGTGTCTCAGTTTCCCCATCTATAAAATGAGGTTGCTCATTCCTGTCCAAGAAGTCTATTAAAGGGATATTTATAGCACTTTGTAGGTAAAGCAAATGGTAGCCGTGATATGTAAGAACAGCAATAATGGTGTTAATAACAGTAGGATCCCTTCCAGGGACTCACCTCACAGCCTTTGACGCAGTGAATCAGAGCAGGGTGAGGATACCACTTGAGACCAGCCGTGCAGACAACTCTCTGCAGAGAGAGGGAGAGAGCAGTCAGATGGATTTGGGGCTGGGAGGAACTCATCCTTTGTCACATTCAACCACCCTACCTCTTCTTGGATCTTCCACGTCCTGACTTCACCCTGGCATTTACATGAGTAATTTGCCCAGCTACTTGCAATAACAGGAGCCATAAGATTACAATAGTATTTGTGTTTGCTGTAGGTATCACGATTCTGTATCTCCCTGGCAGGAATAAGGACTGAAGAACAGAAGCATTGGAGGATGAGGACGCCATCAGAAAGGCCCTTCAGGAAATTCTTTGCTGATGTTTGATCCACAGGTGGAGTTAGGAACAAGGTGGGAGGAAGGAGGAAAGGCAGAGTGGATGTACGGCTATAACAGGAAGATGGCAGAATAGTGTGGAACAGGGTTTCCCAAAGCATGTGCTGAGGACCACGTTCATCAGGGTCACTGTGGGAGCTCAAGAAGGCAGATACTTCAGAGCCACCTTGGATCTAATGAATCCAAATCTCGCTCTAAGGCCAGGGCCTGGGATTCCACATCTTAAAAACAAGCCTCCCAGATGATTCTGATATGCACCGCAGTCTGAGGGCAGCGGACTGGTTCAGAACCCTTGGAGACCTAGAGAACCCTTCCTGCCTCCACCTGCCACCATGCCATATGGGCCTGCTCCCAATTCCCTGACACTGTCCACACTGCCATACCCCTGCAACTTTGTTCTTGCTGTTCTCCTTCCCTGAAATGCCCTTTCCCATCTTGTCTCCTGGAGAACCTTTAGTTATCTTTTAAATTGCTGCTTAAGAGTTACTTTCCCTGTGGTGCTTTCCTCAGCCCTGCTCAGAGCTTCTAGGTTTGCATGTATGTATTTATTTATAGCCCCCTTTAATAATAATTATTATTACTATGATGATGACAACTAAAATATATTGAGTTCATCCGTGGTGCTAATTACTTTGTGCATTTATCTTATTTATTAGTTGTTACCATGCAGGGGAGTGGACATTAATCTTGGGTCATAAGGAGAATAAATTCCTCGGTCTTCATAGTTGTTTCGTGAAGAAACCAGGATTTGAAACCAAGTACTCGTTTTGGAAATTATTTAAGGCAGCTCATAACATAAAATCCAATATGAGGATAATTTTTAAAGAGGTGAAGAGAGAAAGATAAAACTAGGAAGGTAAATAGCATCAGGAATGGGGCCAATATGATGTTCCTAGAAGCTCCTTTCTCTATTCTGCCATAGATGCCTTGCTTTTCATGACCGAATTACAATGATTTTTTTAAAAAATAAAATGAAAATAACCTGGAGGCAAATGCTTAGATCTGCAATGAGAGGTAAGTGTCAGGGACCAGCCATGGGAGGATTTGAAACCGAGCACTCGTTTTGGAAATTATTTAAGGCAGCTCATAACATAAAATCCAATATGAGGATCAGGCTTGCTCTCCTGGATGATTGCCCCCTGATTAATCTTAATTATGAAATGAACAGTCATATGGGCCAGAACGTGGAAAATCATGTGACTAACCCAATTTCTCCCTGAAGGCAGACCTATATGAGAACCCAACTGTCATTAGGTTTCTTGGTGAGCTTGGAACAAAGGGAACCACGTGACTCCAAGATGGGGCTAAGACTGGGTTGGTGCCTTTCTTTTCTGCCACACAGCACCCATGGTTCACCCTTGGATCACCCACGCCTAGAAGGGCGTCTGGCACATGGAGGATGCCCCATCAATGTTTTTGTTATAAATGAATGGTGACATCTCGAAATAGAGATAATTTTTATCAATGGGCAGTGTTTACTTGTCTTCCTCCCTTCTAGAACATCAGAAGAGCCCTTACCATGCCTAGCACGGTGTCTAGAGGACCAGTTTAGTGTAAGCAGAATTGAATTAAAGTCTTGCACAAACAACCAGTCTGACAACCAGTCTTGCCATGTGAAATCTACTATGTAGCCCCTCCTTCCCCCTTCTGCCTTTTCCCAGTACAGCTAGACAAGGTGACGTGGGGAAGACCTGGGGCATGGGGTATGTCAGATGTAGATACAATTCAATTGGAAATTGCTTTGTAAATTTCCACTTTGAGGCTTGGTTCTCCTGTCTGTGAAATGGGCCCTGAAAATCTCATCATGTGCTTGTGATGAAACATGGAGATGAATGGTACGGGAATGATTAACCAGGGACCCGGGTTTTAGACATCTCCGTCTTTCTCTGTGTCTGGAGCACAGCAAACAAATACATGTTGACCAGATGAAGGAATGTGAGTAGCTCCAGTGCCCCTTTCTTCCAGCTTAGCTACTTTGGTGCTCTCTGCTTCCCGGCCGCAGGGCCAGAAGTGGAGAGAATCACCTGCTTTCATTCTCTGGGAGACCTTAACCCAGGCTTTCATCTCTGGGTGTGAGAGTCTGTTCCCAGCCAAAATCCAGGGATGCTGGAGGGACCCTTGGTAATGGCTCAAGTAATAGAACACAGCAGGGCTGGGATCCGCAAGGGATTTGAGGCCCATCCCTCCCCCTGTTTATCTGCGAGCTAATTTAATCCGTCTGTAGGAGTGTTGTGGTGTGGTTGTACAGGTTTCTGTCAGCCAAGGTTTACCTGACGTGAGTTCAGAAAAAGGACTTTTATACTATCCACGTGAGCCTATTTATCTTTCCAAGGCTTTTGGATTTTCTACTGTTCCTTAGGGCTGCACGCCCTACCTGTCTCACTACAGGGCCCCTCTGTATGTGAGGAGAACTGGAAGGGGGCACGCAGCAGGAGCAAGGAAAAGCTAGGCTATTTACACTACAAACTGGGAGATCCCAGATGGGGCTCCTCAAATGTCAGCCTTGTTCCTCTGCAGCCCAGTGAGACCTCTAGCCCGGTGAGAGCACTTTCAGACCAAGTTTTGTAAGACGGCTTTCATTTCCTGCCTTGGTGCATAAGAAGGATACACTGTCCTTTTTTCCTGGCTGCAATGACCATCAGCATCACCACCGCCACCACCACCACCATCTTCTTCTTCGTCAACTTCAGGAATGGGACCAACATCATCATCAGACATCATCGCACTTCCACCAACCCTGTCATAGCTACCCTCATCCACATAAGCCCTGTCCTCAGAACTTCATCTATTTAACTCTTATCATAATTGCAACTGCAGGTACTATTTTCGAGTCTGGGTTATACAGGAGGAAACAGACCACAGAGAAGTTAACCAACCTGCTCCAAGCCATACACATAGGCAAGGCCAGTCAGGAAGTAGCCCATAGCTCTCTGATGTCCAGGTCTATGTTTGAACCCTACACTCTCTTTCACATACCCCCTAGCCCCCGAAACTGTAAATATCAAATAGTTTACTCTTTGGCCTGATGGAAAGACCAAGGTTCAGAAAGGTAGAGGCTTTAAGAGGAAAGTAGGTGGGGTGGGTGGGGAGGCAGAGTGTCTCCAAGTTGAATCCCAGGGAAGATGAGGCCCCAGGCAGAACTGAAGACATTTGAGAAAACATCTTAAGAGAGCCTCTCCATCCTGAAGCTCCAAATGGACACCCCTTCTGATACCTTCTAAGATGAGGCCTCTTTTCTCCTTAATTCTTCCCTTGATGTATAGGACTTCCTGTGAATGAACGGTATCAATTAACTTAGGTTCGCCATTCATTATCAGTTATGCAGCTTCTAGCTTACTTTAAAAGCCTAGGCACTTTCCACCCTGAATGCCTGGTGTTTGAAGGGTGCCTGCCACTTAGAAGTACATCAGTGTTTTTGAATGAGTGAATGAGAAATCACTAGATGCTGGACACACGGTATCTCCCCTCTCTCCATCGGATAGACCAGACTTCACGTGCACTCAGAACCATTCTACCTCTGACTTTAGACTCTTGACAGGGCCTTCCATGGCGCTGCCTTCCCTTCAAGGAAGGAATTCTGCATCCTTTGCCCACAAGTCTCAAATTATGATTTATAATATATACGGTGGTTGCCTTGCAAGACACAATGCAGGAGAATTAGCCCTGGGTTTAAATTCTGATTCAACTGCATTAGTTACGTGAATTGGGCAGTGAAAACCCAGTGAGAAGTTCAGCTTCTTCATGTGTAAAATGGTGATACTACTGGTCCCATCGGAGTATGGTGGAGACAAAATGAGGTGGCATATTTGGACCTGCCTAAAAAACAGTGTCCGCATGTCATAATAAATGGTGACTTCCTTTTCTTTTCCTCTTAAGTACCTCACTCCCTTTCTTCTTCTCCTCTCTTTCCTCGCTCCTTCCATCCTTCTCCCAGAAGCCATTACGAAATCCAAGGTCCCAGCTGCCCAGAGGAATTACGAGCCTCTGAGGTTGCGAGCTGCATTTGCCATGAACAAGTCGAGGTGCAGGGCAGACCAGGGGTGCTCCTTCGGAGCTGGGGACAGAGAGGCTGCTACCCTGAATTCCCGATGCCCAGGGCTAGGAGTCCACCCCATCCAAGGGTTGCGAGCCAACAGCTTCCAGGCTATACAACCCACAGAAATGTTCGGTTTGGCACTCAATGTACTTGACAGAAGTCAAAATTATTTGCCAGTATTAAAAAAAAATCAGAGATTTTATATTTTAAAGACTTCAGATTTCTTATATTCAAGACAAAGTGGAAAATCTAGCCATTCTAGGCACACATTTCTACGCTGCCACACTTGCCTCGAGCTGCCCCCCTCGGGAAGCAGGATGTGTTTTCCTGAGTTCACCACTGTCTCCACCTTTCCCTGTAGTCTCTCCAGCACTGAGCCCAAGAGACATTGCCATCTGTCACTGAATTTGTACTGTTTCCTCTATTAGATGTGAGGAAGATTTCTCCGTGTCCCTATGACTTCCAACAGTGCATGAGGGGCGGTGGGAGCCGGGGAGGTGGGGGCTTTCAAAGGAGAGAACTTTAAAAAAATAAAGGGACAGAATGTTTTTCTTTATGAAAGTAAAACTAAAAACTTTAGTACACCTGAAACTAATATAATTTTATATGTCAATTATACCTTAATAAAAAAAAAATAAGCCAACCCAGTAGATGTTATCTTGGTGGCACAGCCGTGGCCTGGCACGGGAAGGGGACAACCTGGGGAGCCAGAGATCCTGATGTGGTTTCAGGAGTGGCCACAAATAGGAACACTGATCAAGTCTTCCATGTAAGATCAGCATATGCATTATATCTTAAGAAGAAAATTGAGAAAGTCATTTCTTAAGTTGGGCTGTATGTACATGGGTGTTGTATTCTTTTAAGCGTATCTGTCTGAAATATGTCTAGTACACCCTGCTACTACTATTACTAATCTGCCTAGGTACTGAATATACACAATGACTCGCCTGGCCTGCTTCACCCATTTACCCCCCTGCCTGGTTCCCGTGGGAGTCTGACTTTGGGCCTTTTGATCCAGGCCTATCTCTCATTCCACAGATGGGCAAGCTGCAGCTTAGAGAAGTGACAGGATCTGTCCAATGACAGGCCGCAAGACGATGCCTGGGCTTGAAGGAGAACCTTGGTCACCTGACCGTACAACCCTAAGTATTTAGCGAGCTCCCACTGCGTGTTAGGCACGAGGGGAAGTGCTGTGGTAAATGCCGTGGTAAGTGCGCCTGCCTTCGCAAAGGTCACCATTCTGGTGCGCTCACCACGGCACGGGGATCTCGTTGATCTCCCACTCATCTAAGTAGGTGCTGTTCTCGTCATATAGGCCGATATGTGTAGAGTACTTAAAATAGAGGCTGTCGTGCGACACGTGCCAGTGTGGGCTTCGGCCGGCTCGCGTGGGCCCACGAGGAGCAATGGTGCCCATCCCGTCCCAGTTTTGTGTGCAGTGAGGGCAACCTGGGAACCAGGACATCGGCCATGGGCGGGGGGGGAATATTGACACCACGGTAATTGGCAAATGCTACAAGTCAGAGTTCTAGACAGTGGTTGTTTTTTTGGGGGGGGGGTTGCTGGGGGGAACGCAGAGAGCCTGTGGTTAACTGTTCAGCGGCATATTCCCTGGGAAGCGGTCAGTTAAGGGTTTGCCCAGTTTGCCTTTATTATTATTGTCCTACGTTCAACAGAGACAGCACGGGGAGCCGGAGAACACTACACATTTGACTGGCCAGGGGCTCCCTCCCCTGCTTCTCAGGCAAGGGGCTTCCCTCACTGGCTGCTTCTGAGATTCCATTTCCTCCTCTGGAAACGGGGGAGAGACTGACATAGACCTTCCAGGGGGTGTGGGAGGGGAAGAGGTGTAAAGGAAGCATGACCCCGTGCCCGATTCACAGGAGGCGTCCATGAAATGTCAGTTCTGGGCCCGCGCTTCCCTCCCCCAGGACAAAGGTAACCGGGAGTTGGAGCAGAGCCCGGCCCCCGCCCATCTGCTTGACCGGGCCCTGGGAGGCGGCCGCAGAACGCAGGGCTCCCCGGGCCTCGGGCCTCAGCCCTGGCCTGGCAGCGTCTGCTCCGGCAGCTCTGTTTCTATGTCGCTCTCACCACACAACGGGCAAGGGTGTTNGCAAGGGTGTAGAGGAGGCCAGCTTTTCTGCCTTATTCCTGGAAATCATCAATCTCTGCCCTTCACCCTCCTCCCTTTTTCTACCACATTTTTTTCCTCCTGGATAATGAGGCCTCCGGAGACCGGTGGAGGTCTGAACCTCGTTATGGTTCTCTCTCCGTAGGCCGGCATCAATAAAGGCCAGCAGACCAGGGAACTGGGTGGGGGCTGGGGCAGCCAGGCAGCGGGTGGGCAACTGGGGAAGGGGGGCTCGCAGGCTTTCAAATCCCTGGATTTATTTCACAGTGAATTATAACTGAACTCTTTAGTGCCCAGGGCTCACAGAGGGAAGGGTGGGAATTCACCCAGGGGGCAGAGAAAAGGCCTGAGTGGGAGCTGGGCCAGGGGAAACTGGTCTGAAGCCCAAGCAGAAAGACCTCCGGTACTGGGGTATGAGGGAGGTCTCCTGTGTCTGCTCTGTGTAGGAGTGTAATTCCCCTGTCTTAGGGTATTTGGAGCAGGGCAGGGTAGAGGGAGGGGAGGGGAAGGGAGGGGAAAGGAAGGGAGGGGAGGGGAGGAATGGCATTGCATAGCATGGCATGGCACGGCATGGTCCTGGCTCTGCTTCTTGTGTGACCCTGGCCTAATCCTCTCCCTCTCTGCTCCTCAGTTTCTCCATCTGTACAATGAGGGGCTTGTACTTGATCTCCAACTTCCTTGAGATTCCGATGTGGGGCTTCTGTGCGTGCCCTTGGGTGTGGACAGCACACCAGCATTCACCAGGGCATTCAGTGAGGATCCGTATGGGGACGCTGGGTTAGCAGTGGAGAAAGGCATGCCGAGGGCAGAAAACAGATGAAGAGCATGAGGTTAGGGAAACGGGGCTGTCTAGGGTACGCATGGGGGAGTCAGAGGCAGACGGAGGGGAGAGAGAGTATGGGTGGGCGGGAGGTGGAACAAGGTGGTAAGAGGTCTTGGGAGAGGGGAGAGAGACACAGAGTGGAGACAGAAGCAGGCAAAAGGGACTCAAGTTGGAGATGGGGCAGAGGGCATCTGGGGCGAAGGAGGAAGGGGAGAGGAGAGAAGAAGAACGCTGGGGTGCACCGGGGAGCAGAGTGGGTGTCCAAGTCCAGCGCCAGCGCCACAGGCCGAGTGCTGAGTAAGCCCTCGCAGGCATGCCCTCAGCTCATTTGAGAAATAGTACACCTCGTATCGGGTTCTGCCTGGCTATCCAGAGCGAGATCTGCAGCAGGAGGGCAGACTGCGAGGCCCCCCGCACCCCAGGCAGAAAGGCTGGCCGAGAGGGACATCGCTGAACACCACCCTGCATGCCCTGCTTCCCTCTTTCACTTTCTCCAGGTTGAGCCAATGCCCAGAACGGACACGTGAGGCCTGGGGTCCGCGCCGCCCTTGAGAGCAAGAGTAGGGTCCCCCACCAGCTCTAGGGCCACCAGTGGATCAGGTGACACATAGACAAGTGGGAGTGGCCAGCCCCCAAGTGGACCTGGGAAAGGACAGTGGCTGCCAGGAGGCAGAGCCTACAGGGCCTCTGGCCAGGTCCACGCCAGCTTGACACTGTGGGACGAGCACTGCACTCGGATTCAGGCTCAGGTTTGAGCCCTCACACTGGGCCCATCACTCACTCCTGAGATCTCAGTGTCCCCAAGCAGGGACTGCAGACAATGTCCCCTGCTCCATACAACAATTCTGAGGCTTAAATACAATCTTGTGTGTCGAGTGCTAGGCATGTGAACGTAGTGGGTGCTTCATAAGCAATGGGTGTTATCGGTTCCCCAGATTACGTATTAATTGCTTTCCACCAAACAAGTAAAGCAGGGAGAAGGATACCAGAAATCTAGGCCATGGAAGGAGAAAGGCCTTCTAAGTCCAGAGAAGTCAGTCACGCTATCCTTCCAAGTACAGACTTTCCGGTCAGACAGACATGGGTATGTGACCTCAGTCTGCTTTGTGTATGTTCTCGGTGCCTCTTTGTTTTCACCTCTGAACTGGGGACAACAGTCCTCTTATTCCTAGGCTGTCATCAGGATTCAGTGGAACAGCAAATAAAAGGTCCCTCTGCACAGGCCTGGCTGAGGGCAAGTGTGAAATGCTGGAAGCCTGGAGAAGTGATTGTGAACAGTGCCCACCCCACAGAACAGGTGTGACAAGTCAATGACTGAACATATGCAAAAGGACTAATTCAGGACCAGGGCACAGTAAGTGTCCAGTGGTCACGTCCCTCCCCTAGCCACCAGGGACGGCCCTGTCACTCACCTCCACCCGTGTGGGATTCAGCCAATGGGGGATGTCCCGTATAGTCACGTTCACTGGCAGGATGATGGACTCGCTGTTGTGGTCCAGGCACGAGGTGACACACTCCGACCCTGAGGGCAAGCACAGTGTGAGGCCACAGCTCACGCCCAGTCCCCTGATGCCCATGGACTGCTCTCCCACGGTGCAGGCCCTGTCATTCCCAGTCCCCAGTGGACCGGGCCATCCCGGCCTTGAGGACAGTGAAGAAGTGAACTCCCAGTGTGGCGGCCTCTGGTCTCCCTGACTCTGTTCTCATCTCATCTCCAAACTAGCCTGCACCCACCGCCATGTTCACTGGGCCTGAGCCCTGTTTGGTCATGCCCCTCCTCTGCTTGAGAACATTTCCAAGCTTCCCTACAAGCAGAACAAAGCGTAGTCCCCTTTGCCTGGCATCCATGGGCTCCCATGGTTGAGTCAATCTCATCTCCTATTAACTATCTTCATGCTTTGGGTGGTCTAGCCAGATTGCCCTAGGTTTTCCACTCGAGTCCCACAACCCCTTGTCTCTGTATTTCTGCTCCCATTCGCCCCATCCCCCGAATCACCCCCATCTGCCTTCTCAAGGTCAAATCCTATCAGTCCTTCATGGCCCAGTTCAAATCCTACAAAAGCCTGCCCTAATTTTTGCACCTGAGTGGGAGCAGTGTTCAGCCACGATGAGTCTCTCAGTGCTGGCCTTACGCCCTCCCTGGGCCTACCTTTCCACAGTTACAGTGAGGCGCTAGATGGACAGGCATGAGGGGGCGCATCTGTGAGCCTAGCCCGGAGCCTGACACCCAGCCACTGCTCAGGGTGCATCAGCCCGGGGCGTGGCGAGCCCACGAACGCAGCACCACCTCTTAGTCCCTCGCTTTCCGCTTGCACAGGGCTTCCGCACACGCCTCCCTGTGCCTTTAGACCCCTCCTGCTCTTCTTCAACTCGCGTGCTATTAATGATCCTGGAGACCTCAATCCAAGTGCTGCCTGCTCCGAGGAGCCCTCCCCGCTTTCCTGACACGCCAGGCCCTCGCATAGGCACCAGCCCCTTCCCACGGCCGTGGTGACTGTTCTCTCGATGGCTCTCCTCCCTGCCAGACCGTACACCCCTGAGGCCAGGCCTCCCTGTGCTCCCTGTTCCCACCCGGCGCCCGGCACCCTGGATGGCAGCAAGTATTCCTGAAATGAGTGAGGGACACGGGGTGAGCGGATGCATCCACGGACAAGGGACTAGGAGTGGATGAACACACAGGACGACGTGGGTACCCAGATGGGGGAGCGAATGAATGCAAGACTGGATACGTGGATAAAGGAAACACTGAATGCACTGATGATAAACGGGGACAGGCGGGTATGCAGCAGCCACCAGTGAGGGGCAGCTGACTTTAAGCTGTGGGTTAGCATGTCGACGATAATTTGGTGCTTTCATGCTCTACACTGACCTCACACGTTGTGACCTCCTGAAAATCAAGCCTATCCCATGAGGTGTCCCCAGGACTCTCAAGCCGTGCTCGTTCATGTGGGCAAAGAACGGACTTGTCAGAGTCAGACCAAGGCTCGAAGGAGGTCATTCCCCTGCCTTAGTGCTAAGACCACCCTTGAACACTAAGTGGATCATTAGAGACAGCCAACTCGATTCCAGTAGCCATTCTAAAGGTTGTGTGTGTGCGTGCGTGTGTGTGAGATGTCTGTGTGTGTATCCCCCCACCACACACGCACATATACTTATATATGTATATATAGTTTATCAATCAGGGCCCTTATTGTTGCCATCTTGTCATCCTCTTCAGTCTGAGAGACTCACCAGGACTGAAGAGGGGACAAGGGTGGAGTGGCAGGCCTAGGCCTGTTTAAAAGCTCTTCACTTTAGACACAGGGCCCCCGAACCCAGAAGGGGGGGGCAGATCCCTGGCCATGCAGGTGGTTTTCATATGTCACTCGTTCTCCTGAATATCCCGTGCTGTGTGACAGGTTGTCATCACACCCATTTCTCAGGTTAGAGACTTGCACAGAGCTCAGGTTACAAAGCAGGCTATTAGGGGCCCATGAATTAAAACCCAAGTCCCTCTGCCTTTGGAGCGCAGCAATGGATACAGGGGAGACCAACAGAGGAAAGAGAAAGGAAGGTAGAGGACAGAAAAGAAATGTGGGGGGGGTTTGCAAAAACACCAAAAAGGTGAATGATGGGAATAAGGCGGGGGGAGTCACGAAGCAGCTGGAGAAAGTCAGTGCTGCGTGTCTGTCATGAGATCAGTTCTAAGGGAGTATTTAGGGAGCCAGGTAGAAGCGAGGCTGTGATGATAAAATCCTCTTTTGCAAAAGCAAGAGGCTGCCTGTAGGGGAAAAGCCAAAGGCTCTCTTCTCCCAGGAGGGGAACAAAGGGGAAAATATGGTCAAGGCAGGAGGCCATCCCTGCCTGCAGAGCAGCCCCGGCTCCCCTTCCTCTTCTCTGTGGCTCCTCCCCTGCGCTCTCCTCTCCCACCCACGGGGCTGGGGTTTTAGGACCAGGCTGCTGTGTTGTGATAGATGAGCCCGAACTGGCATCATTACAGAGGGTGATCTCACCAGGCCCCTGCCTCTCCTTCCCTGGGACGAGGAGGGAGGGTGGCAGCCCCGGGGGCCAGTAGCAACTTTCTGAGGGCTCCTAACTGGCACAGAAGCTGGCCTGTGCTGCCCGGGGAGGGGCCCACAGGGAGCTGCGCTGGGTGGCTCCAGAATGTGTCCTCCAGCCCCCAAGCCCATATGAAGGGACATGCACCTCACCCCTGACTGTAAGGCCTTGGATCAAATCCCCTCCTTGGTGAGGTGGGCTCTCCCCAGGGAGGGGCTCAGCCTGGGCTTCTGATCTGGGGGTCTTCAGAGGTGAGGAAGGGGAGGGACCTGAAGGTCAGGGGAGAAACCTGCTTTGCCTCCTTCCCCAAGGTTGTTTCCCAGTGTCCCCAGTGCTGCCTTTGCTCTCTTAGCTCCCACATATGCCCACCGCCACCATGGATCACCGTATTCACACCAGGGGCATCTGCATGGCAACAGGGAAGTGGGTACAGGGAAGGGGAGGACATCCAGGTTCCAGTGCTGGACTGACTTCTTTCCCTTTCTGCTTGACCGTGAACAAGCCTGGTGGGCAAAGGAATGCTACAGCCACACGTCCGGCTCCCCCTAGCTGGGCGAGCAGAGAGCCAGGCCGTGTGCGGTTGTGACATGTGTAGGCAGTGTGTGCACACAGTGGCCATGGGGTACATTTGTGCAGCTTTCTGGGTACGTAACATGTTTCAGGGCATGAGACTGTCTGTCTCGTGACACGTGTGATTATATGTCACACACGTGTGAATGCTACAGGTAGCTGTGTGTGCGTGTGTGTGTGTGTAAGGTGATGTGTTTGTGTGGTATTTGGCTGATGTGTACCTGCCAGGCATGAGTTTACGATGCGTGTGTTTGGGTCTGTTTGGTTAGTAAACTTTTGCTTGTGTTTATTTTTGCAAGTGTGAATATATTTGAGTGTATCGTACCTGTGGATGGAGATAGGCAGGAAGTCTGTTTCTGTAAGTTTTTTTTTTTAAATAAAAGTCACTTAATCAAAAAATTTCCCTCCCAGGGCCACTTAATACCAGTCATGCATGTAACTGAATGTTCACTTGTATGTCCTGACTGAGTTAGGGGTAGGGACCCTATCACAGACGTATGTGTCTAGAACCACCCATCAGGAATGATGGAGAGAAGAAAGCATTGGCTTTGGGGTAGAGCAGCCAATGTTGTTGATCATGGCTACACCTGTTGCCCCAACCTTCTAGAATGCCTATACTGGCAGATCGCACAAGATACCACCCCTCTGCAACCGTCCTGGTCCAGGTCCTTCGGCTTGGTGGCTCTGTAGGAACTTAAGTACCTTCTGAACCATTGGAGAGAGCAACCTTGCACTGGGAGGGCTTTCTCACCCACGCAGGAGTGGGTGCTCTGGACTCAAGGCAGGAGCGCCGATTTCTAATCTGCTTTTAGGTGAAGACTGTACGTGCACTCTCAGCCTCTATGTTTCCATCTTTGAAAGGAGGTGGTCAGAGGCCCCATGCACCTCCCCTCTCCAAGCACAGGCCTCGCTTCTGGACAAGAAGTGACAGCTCCCGTTTTGCTGGGTGCAGAACTTGTTGGCTGTGTGTGACTGGGAGTGAATGTGTGCGTGATAACCTTCTGCTCCAGACATCCCTGCTGATTATCCCATAAATCACACTGGCCATGAGAAAGAACATCCAAGTCCCTGGGCTTTTCATCATGGTCAATTAGGGAATCAGCCCAAGAGGTCAGCTCCACTGCCCTCAGCTGAGGTCAGACTCGATGCACGTCCAGTTCCCCAGAAAGCCTCGGAGCCTGTGATTAACGCATCTGTCCAGACGCCTGGTTTCAAACAGGCAGACCCGTGGCACCCGACCCCAGGCTGTCTCCCCTCACTGCGAGCACTCTGTGAGCTAGCCTATCGCCACACAAATAGTATTCGGAACACGCTATTTACCCTCTCCGCTGGAGGCAACGGAGATGCCAGGGAAAGAACTCAGGCTTCAGAGTAAGAGAGATGTCTGGATCCAGGGAGTGTTCTGTTATCCCTTCAGGTCTCCATCTCCTCACCAGTTAAGATCATGGAGCAGATACCATGCCTCTGGAGTGCTTGCTGCGGGGCCCGGCCGTAGTAGGTACTCACGAAGGGTTAGTGTTATGCACAATTTAAGATTAACACCGGATCACCACCGCCTTCCGAAATATGACGTGTGCTTCGCATCTCCTTCCCCTTTGCGCCGCAGGGTTCCTTCTGTCTGGAAGGCCGTCCCCTGCCCAATGAGCTCTTTCCAATCCCTACAGAGGCATCCCTTCCCCAGGGAGACTTCGGTGTCCCCCGACACAGCGGGGAGCTTCTCTATACTCCGGTACGACCCTCTACACTCACCGACCGTTTCTTCATCAACATCCGTGCCCTCAACTCTTTCTGGGAGCACAGCACAGGACTTGGTCTCTTTCATCTCTGCCCCCCTCCCATGGGGCATCACGAGTGAGAGGTGCCCAGTCACCCCGCGAGGCACTAGCCCCAGGCCCCCAGAGGGACCTGCCCCTCCCACGGCCGCCCCCACGCACCCCCTGTACCTATGGCATAGCCTTCCGGACACTGCAGTTTGAGGTTGCTGTTGAGCGGGTCCGGGGCTGAGCACTGGCCTTGCATCTCCTGGCAGACGTGGAAGGAGCCGCTCCAGGTGCCATCTTTCCGGCAGTGGATGACGTTGCTCCCACGTCCCTGAGCACCACAGAAGAACAGTCAGGGCGACTGAGAGGGACTGTCCCTCACCATAATAAGACCCTCAAAGTAAAAGAGGAAACCGTTCCTCATCTCCCCAGAGCCTTGGAAATGTTCCCAAAACAATTTCTTAACAATGGTAGAAACACTGAAAGGAATTGTGGAAAAGATAAAAAAGAAAAGAAAAGAAGAAAAGAAAAGAAAAGAAAAGAAAAGAGAAGAGAAGAAAAGAGAAGAAAAAAAAAGAAAAAAAAACGAAGAGGAGAGGCGAGGAGAAGAGAGGAGAGCTGAGGAGGGGAGGGAAGACAAAAGAAAAAAGGAAGGAAAGAAGGAAGGAAAGGAAAGGAAGAAAGAAGGAAGGAAGGAAGGAAACCCAATTACCCTAAATAGAGGCACTGTTAACATCTCCGCTTGACAGATGGGGAAACTGAAGACTCAACTGGGGAGGAAACATGCTCCGAGCTCTCCAGGGAGCCTACCTCCCAGGTTTCCTGAACCCTAGCTTCGAGCTCTTTCAGATTTCAGTCAGAGGGATTTGTTTTGTGTGTTAATTTTTTAACTGAGAGGGTAGGTGACCGAACACACCCCAGCCCATACAGTAAGTACGAGCGTGGGTCCTGGAGCTGTTTGTGAGAGGGCAGGCATTCAGCAAAGCTGGTTTCCCTCAACTGGTGAGAAAGCACCCCACGGGACAGCCCTGCCACACGCGAACTGGGCAGGTCAGAAGCTTTTCCTTCCAGGGCACTTCCTTCCTCTCCTTTCCCTTCCTTCCTTCCTTTTGCTCCATTCCATTCTGTTCCAGCTGTAATGGCCCCTGGAGGGTAGTGTGGGGGTCCTTCTGTCCGTGCCCTCCACCCCATTTCTTTAAAACAGGCACTACACGGCTTCTCGATCTTCCGCAAGGCGGTGGGCACATGCGGCTTACAGGCACAGTCCTCTCTCTGAGCCTCCTTTCGAAGTCTGGGATCCTAGTGGGATGTCCCGCTCTGCAGATATTTAGAACCGCCCCTGAATCCAAGGACCATTTCTTAGTGCCCAGTCTGTGCCCAGCCCTGTGGGGTCCGAAAGTAAAGGGAGCTGGCACCGGCCCCCGTGAGAAAGACAGTCATGTGGGCAGGCACCAGCCACGTCAGTGCGACGGTGCTCGGTGCTCGGTGCTGTGAGGACACAGGGAGAGTAATCGCTTGTCAGGGGCAAGCAGGGAGGCCCAGCAGAGAAGGTGATAAATGGAAGAGCGTTTTCAAGGATCCACAGAATCACAGGCAGAACAGGGATAGAAAGACCTTTCTGGAAGGCCAAAGGGCATGTGCAAATGCAAGGAAGTATAGGGAACAGCAGAGAGCTCCCCGGGGGTTCTCGTGAGTCAAGGGAGGATGAGCTGGTAGGGCAGATGCGGGGTGGGGCCTTCGATGTCAGCTTATGGAGTTTGGACTCTACCCCTTGAGAATGGAGAACCGTGGGTGGTTTCTGGACTGGGGTCCCTCCATCATAGAACAAACGGTGTATTCTCTCCCTCTTTCAAGTTCGGATAAGAAGAGAAACCCTGTATGAGGCCAGGGGAGCTGACTGTCCTCTACCAGCATGAAAATCTATGCCTGGGCTCCCGTGCCCCTCAGCTTCCCTTCAGCTCCTGTGCCTGGCCTCCAGAGCCCCGCGGCCTTAACTCCCGCTAATTCGCCATGGCTTCGCTCCCTACAGCACCGCCACCAACCTTGAAATTGGTTTAAATCGCCCGCATTCTCAGAGGCACCATATGCCATCTCCCGCCACCAGCTTCTGCGCTCATGCTCCTAGCTGCTGTTTCCCTCCCCGCCCTGACACCTTATCTGGCACAGACGTCCCGTCCTGAGGCTGCCCTAACTCCGCAGGGCGCGCTACCTTATGGTCTCTGACACGCCCTGCCTCTTTGTTTATCATCCGCTCCCACCTAGAGGATGAACTCCTCAAGGCCCAAGACGGTGCCCCCTTCCCCCCGCATCCCCGGGGCTTTTCCACAGCACATCACAGGTCCTGACCACGTGAGTCCATTCATTCATCACTCAGGAGACATTTGGGTTCACCAGGAACTGTGTGACAGGAGATGGGGTGACCAGGTAGAGAGTTAGGGAATGAATCTGTTCAATAAGCAAGAACATAATGAAACGTGTGGGTGAGGGGATACATGCACGAGTGACCAACGAAGACATGGGCGAACGAGGGAATAAATGAATGAGTGCGCGCAGGAAGAAAGGCATCGGCTGTTGAAAGGGCTGCTGCAGGCTGGACCTCCCCTGTCTGAGAAAACAGCTGCAAGGAGACAGGATTCAGAAGAGAAAAGGGGGGCCATCTCTGGGCCTCTCACAGGCCTTTCCGACTGCAGTGGAAGCCTCTGTGACCAGGGGACAAGGGTGGCCCATCCCAAGCACGCAGCTGCGGGACGTCTTGCAGGGCCCACCCCCAGAGGTTCTGCGTGAGCTCAGGGAGAGTTTAGGCAGCTTCATGTGGCTTCAGAGAAGCGACTCTTCCTCCTGGAGCCCCAGGCCCCAGACCCCATGATTCTGCTAGGCCCTCGGGAGACTAGGAAATTGACCCCAATTTCCTGGAGCCTTGGCCTGGGCCTATGATGCATTTGGCCTCCAGCCCCTGAAGGGCTGCAGACCTCAGCACTACGTGGGCCAGAGTTGGCTGGGGACCTCGGTGTGCAGCAGAGAACGTATTAGAACTAGCTGGAATCTGCTCAGGGAATTTCGCCATACAGAAATCCACCATAGAAGCCTCCACCATAGAAAAGGGGAGCATAAAGGCAGGGGTCTTGCTGCCTCCAGCCTCTCTCCCTCCTGCCCAGTTCGTCGGGCACTTTCGGCTGCTGATTAAATCTGCCTTTAAAAAGTATGCCATCCTTCTACTAAGGCACCGTCACCTTCCAAACAAGTCATCCTTGTGGCCTGGCACTCCAAGGCCTCCACGGTGGAACCCAGATGACACGTCTAGCCCCATCTCTTGCTCTGCACCTGTCTTTCCTTCTAGTCTCATGGTTAGCTGGTCTCTCCCGCACATTTCTCTTGCTTCCCACCTCTGCACCTTTGCCCTCACTGTGACCAGTGCACAGCGGACTTTCCAGAGCCTTTCTGGATTTCCGAATTCCCTTTTAGGACCAGATCTTGGTGGACTCGGGGCTTACCTACCAGCGAGTACAGAGCCTCGGAATTAACCTCTGATGTTAAGTCTAGTGTGACCATGGAACACCTGACATTGAGGATGCCATCCGAGAGAACCCAAGAGCACTGGGCACGGGGCCCACGGGTACTCTCGGCTCCGAATGCACAGTTCTGTGTGCTAAGGTGAAATCTCTTCCAAGAGGGCTGAGCATCCCTCCGCAAAGCAGTCTGCCTCTCTGTGCCTGTGAATCCGTCTGTAAAAAAGCACGTGTACTCTCTCAAACTCTCTTTAGTCACACAGGCCCACAAAGTGCTAGAGGCATACAACAATTCTGTCATCAAATATCCATGATGTGCCAAGTGCCCTACAGGCATTTAAAAATCCTTTTAATGACACAGTAATCATTTCCTTGTTACAGATTCAGAAACTGAGGCTCAGCTAGGAAGCGAAAAGGTGAATTTTTAAATGATGTTAGTGTAACAGTTAGGAGCATGGACTCGAGCCAAACTACACAGATTCGAATCCCAGCCCTGCAACTTCCTCGCTGTGAGTACTTGGGAAGCTCCTTAACCTCCCCGTGTTCCTTAATTTCCTCAGCTATCAAACGGGCATGGGGTCCACCTGACAGAGTCCTCACGAGGACTGAGTAAGTTAGATTATGTGAAGCATTTAGAGCTCAACACACACACTGGGCTCTCTCGGTGTCAGCGAAGGCTCTAGGCTGCTCTGCTGCGGCGTCTCTAGGGGGACCTCAGAATCCACTCAAGCACCACCCACGTTAAAGAAGTGGCAGCAGCCGCCGTGGGAAGGAAGCATGCCCGAGGCATGGAGATCGCCAATCCCAGAGGCGGGTCTCCTGACTAAGCCTCTGTCCCTTCACTACAATGGAGGGGTGAGGCAGGGAGAGGAGCGGAGAGGGAGAATAAGATTTGTTCTCCTTAGCAGAAATGGAAATAGACAGACTAATGGCAGAGAGACATGTGGCAGCCTCAGAGTGGGACAGGACTGGGCAGCGCAGTGGGACATAAAGGGCTAAGCTTTGGAGGTGGGCTGACCTAGAACAGGAATCTCAGGTCCACCACTCCTGGCTATATCACGTGGGGTGAGCCACCTTAACTCACGGAACCTCAGCTTCCACATCTACAGAATGGGGCAGTAATGCCAGACAGGTGCTGTGGGGCTGAAATAAAGTGGTCTGGGTGGAGCACTTAGCCCAGTGACTGGCAAGTAGCAAATGCTCAATAAATCGCCCCTGCTATTAATTACTGGCCTCGCTCCCAGGCAGTGCCCTTATATGCACTTCGCATCTTCCAAGTCAGGTACAAGGGTGCCATGTAGCCCTATGTGTATGAGGAAGCACCGGCAGAAAATCTGGTGTGAGCAATGACTTGGTTAGGAGGTGAGAGACGTGGAGACCTGACTCTGCTGGTGACTTGCTGTGTGACTTGGGGCAAGTCTCTTCCCCTCTCTGGGCTCCAGTGGTCCCATCTAGAAAATAAGTGGGTTGCAGCAGGGGATCTCCTAGGTCCTGCCCACCTCCTGTAACGTTTCTAACTTCCTCTAGGAAGCCCAGAGTGCCCAGGCAACCAGAAGCCACCCCTGCTTGGAGAGGCACTGTATGTGTGAGAACTGGGCTGTATCCACAGCAGAGCCCATAAACACATGAGCCACATGCATGCCACCAGTGGCAGAAAGGCTTTTACGGCCACCTCTGTGATCCATGCACTGAACTGGGTACATTACTGATTCCCCTCCCACCCTGCCTGTCCCGCTCCCTCTGAGCTGCTGGTAACCCTGGTTAGAGTACTCCTTCGTCCGCAAGCACCTCTAGCCTCTTCCTCTGCTGTGCAGTCCCCGTGCATGCATCTCCCACAGACTCTGCCCCAATCACAAGACAGCCGCTCCTGCCATCACCTACAAATGCCGCTCCCCCCGCCATGCTTCTCTTGGGGAACCGGGCCTGAGTTATCACCTCGGACAGCTCCGGAGCATCTGAGCTGGATTAAGTGTTGGGGCAATCAGCACTTCTCCCCAGCTGTCTGGGGACGGAGTTCCTGCCCTCCGCCACTAGCCTGTCCTGGAAGTGTTCAGGGGCAGTAGGAAGAGCAGGGCACCACCCACTCACTCGTAACCGTGGGCAAGAACTTAGCCTCTGAGACTGCTTTCCTCATTCGAAAAAGGGGATTTTGGTTTCTTTTTCAAATGTCTGGTGGGAGGTCTCAAAATGAAAGTCCGGGGCACCAGTCTGGCATCCCAGAAATACTGAAAAGTAGAGAAGCTGTTATTACCAAGGTTCTCTGTCTTAGTTTACAGAAATAATAACACTATAAATTTGAGAGCTGAACTCTCCAATATGGTAGCTGCTATATTCACGTGGCTGTTTGCATTTAAATTTGAACTATTTAAAATTAAATAAAGGGTAAAATTTAGTTGCTTGGTCGCTCGATCCATGTTTCAAGTACTCCACAGCCACATGCAGCCAGCGGCCACCATACTGCAAAGCATAGATTGGGACAATTTTTATCATAGCAGAAAGTCCTACTGGGCATTGCTAGTCTAGACAGTCCATATATTGTACAGGATTATTTGAGCAATAAATCAGGTTTCCCTATGGTTCATACTGGTCTCCCCATCCCATCCTGTGGCTTCATGCATGACAGCTGCCCCCTTTTCTGACTTTCTGGGGCCAGCCACCCACAGAGGGATAACTTTCAAGCCACTGTCTTTGTTTCCAGATTCTGTAGGAGCCCACATGGAGCATCAGGGATTCTCTCCACTAGAAGTGACCTAAAAGGGAATCTAGTTCATCTGTGCCTTCCCCAGGGCACCATGTATGGTGGCACAGGTTGCACACTGCACAATTTCAGGGGTTACTCATAGACATGCGGTACTTTCACTACCTTATTTAATCCTCACAAACCACTGGCAGGTAGTATTATATACCCTCCCCCACGAGAAAACTGAAACTTAAAGGGTTAAACAACTTGCCCAAGTCCACCCACTGGTAAGTGGTGAAGTCAGGATTTGAACTCAGAATCCGGATCCAGCATCATACTGGCTCCCAAGGAACAAATGACCTGGACGTTTTATTTGTCAATTTCCTTTTAGAGGCAGTGGGAGGGAGTACGTGAACTTCCCCCATACTAGTCCCTGTCCTCTTCTGCCAGGATCTGGAACTTGTTTGGAAAGCAAAGAATTCCGGCTCCATACCAGCTGTTTAATTCAAGATGCTCTGGGCCGTAGGTTTCTGCTGTGTTTACAGGCAGCAAGAGGGGATCTGAGGTGAATACTAGATTTGGCTCTCAGGCCCCTGGTCTGAGGGTAGAGGAAATTCATTTTCGGTACAAACTAGAAACGTCAATTGTATTAGGAGCCCATTTGGCACGCGTCCCCTCATTCTTTGAGCTGACAAGCAATACTCCGCTTCTTTGCGTCTAGCCTCTCCGCCAGTTGCCAAACAGAACTGCTTGAGTCGTCTGATAAATTTACATTTTCCTCTCCTTTAAATACAAACTGGCCATGAAAGGTACTTGGCAGGCCCCAGGCAGACTGGGTTTCAGTTTGATAACATGACTGTGGCCAGAATAGTTTTTGGCTCAGCAGTTTGGGTAACTGTTAGCAACAGTTTTATGTAAGGGAGGGAGAGGGAAGTTGATCAGCCTGCGTGAGGCCATGGTGATCTCTGGCCTCTGCTTCTTCTGGCACCGGTTTCTGCTTCCCCGGCAGGCAAGGATGGGAATGAGCTGGGTACCCAGACATCTAAGCGTGTACAGGATGAAGGATTTTCAGGGGGTGCCTATTGGATTCAGTCTGTCCACAGTTGGGGGGATCTAGATTCTGGCTCAGGCAACACCAGCTGTGTGACTCTGGATGGTTGAATGACTTCTCTGAGTGTGAGTTTTTCTTTGACTCTCATGGCTCGACATTCCCTGAGCACCTACTAGGTGTCCCAAGTGCTGAAAACTCAGGGCAGATGAAAGAGGTGGTCAAGCACTTCACAGCCTGAGGAAGGGGGCACCTGAAACGAGTTACAGTGCAGTGTGGCCAATGCTGGCTGGGGGGAGGGGGAGGGGGAGGGGCACCTCAAGGAGAGGCACTGAGCCCAACCACACAGAGGACCTCAAGAAAGAGTTCCTGAAACTGATGGTTGCCAAAGGGGAAGGGGTGGGGGGATGGGAAACACAGATGCAGGGGAGTGGGAGGTACGGACTTCCAGTCATGGAGTGAATAAATCACAGGGATGAGAGGTACGGCACGGGGAAGATAGTCTACAGTAGTGTGATAGAACTGAATGGTGACAGATGGTAGCGACGTGTGTGATGAACACAGCACGACATACAATCTTGTCCAATCACGGGGTTGTGCACCTGCAACGAATGGTATGTCAACCATCCTCCAATAAAAAAAGGGGTTCCTGGAGGAATGGGTGCCTGGGCTGGCCTGGGAAGGAAGATTAGGAGCGAGGCAGCTGGAAAAGGGAAGAGGAACTCTTTCACTGACGATGCAGAGGTGAGAGGGCGTGCAATCACCCTGGAGGCCTTGGATCCACCCCAAGGAGTGGGAGCTTATCCTCCGGGGGATGGGGGTCACTGGTTCACGAGGGGCTTTAAGCTGGGGAATTGGGATAAGATGTGTGCTCTGAACAAAGTGCTTGGGCTGAAAATGCAGAGCTTGCACTGGAGGGGGGCAAGGGCATGAATGCTGGGAGATAATCAGAAGGCTGCATGTGGCTCAGGAAAGAGATGATGGTGGCCTGAATTAGGATGGCGGTACTAGCGACAGGTGAGAACAGCTTCAGGAGACATCCTGGAGGCAGAACGGGTAGGACTCGGCGATTGTTTGCATGTGAAGAGCAGGGGAGAGGGGCTGAGGGTGGCGGTTTGGCAGGGCCTGGCACTGGCGGGGCACTAATAAAGATGCATGAGGACCAGCTGCCGGTGAAGCCAGCCTGGGGGCCCAGACGGCTGAACCCCAGCCCCACTGGGCAGAAGGTCCTTGCACACCCTTGAAATATAGGGCTCAGCCTATCAACCCAAAACGGCTGGTTTATCACAGAGTAACCGCCAGGGGATGTACCATTTCCCTTTTCCATTCTAGATTCCCTACCTGTCTTAGAAGGAGTAAGACAACTTTAGTCACAGATGCCTTCAGCAGGAACGGGTGGGTGTGCCAGACCTCCTCTCAGTTACAAGGGGATGGAGATAAGATCCAAACCCTGCTCTCTGCTTCTGGTCCCCCTCCCTTCCCTTGTGTTCTCCGGACTGTATACTGCTAATCGGAACGTGCTTCCTCCTCTCCCCATGCCGGCAGAGCATGTCTTGAGGACACGGCGGCCTTGCGTTTTTAAATACTCTAGGTACAGCCACAGGTGATGGTGGTGGAAAGTTGGCAAAACCACCCTGGTCACTCCTATCAGAGTAACTCAACTGTGATCGTTTTCACACCATGGTATTCCATATATGCTTTCCTTCGTAAGGGCTCTAACATTAACCATTTTGCAAAGCTAAGAATCTCAGAGCCAAAATAGGGTGTTTAGGGAGGAAAACAAGGCTCGTGGAGATTCCCAAAGAAGAGAATGAGAACCCAGTTTCTTCACTTCTGCACTGGTGACACTGCTGTGTCTGCCGACAATCTCCCGAAGGACGCTGTTCTCCAGGTACAGGTGGGTCTTCCATAAGCCGACTGGAGGGGGCCCAAAGCACCGACCTCAAGTTCAAGGAGTCTTACCTGGGCAGTATCGCTGTCTTCACACTTGATTCTACACTCGCTGTTGAACTGGAAGCCATTTGTGCACTGGTAGAGCCCGTGGAATTTTGGCGGAGGTGGGTCACAGGTCACGGGAACACAAGCTCCCTCCTGCCAGCTGCCATCTTGGGTACACTGTGTCTTGAAAGCCCGTCTTCAAAGAAGAGATAAAGGAAGAGATGTCTCAAGGATCAGATGGCTGGACTCATGCCCTATCCAAACACCCACGTTTCTCTGGAGCCAGCTGGCCTCTCGTTTCCCTTTCCCACTCCTGATCCCCCAACTGCCCTGTTGGTTGGTAGGGGGCATGTGTAGGGATTAAAGAAAATTCACTGACTTGGGGCAAGCAAGAGTTTCAGACATTCTCTCAGTTCCATGTGGATTGAAATAAACTCAAGTCCTGCAAACTCTTGTCTTCTCCCTTCCTTGTAGAGTGTTCTCATGGGTGCTAGTACAATGACGATATCCATATCTACCATTTATTGAGCAATTACTACATGCCAGGCACCTTGCAAACACTTTTATATACACATCCTCGTTTATTCTTTACAATAATACTATGCAGTAACTTGTATTATCGTCCCCACCTTATTGTTGACAAGTAGGGGCCCAGAGAAGTGAAGTCACTTGCCTAAGGTCACACAGCCAGCAGGCAGTTACTAACAATGTCCCTGTAGATTCCCACAGGGCAGCATGTGATGAACAGTGGGTACTGCCTCCAACAACAACAACAACAACAACAAAATGAGTGCCTCCTTATAATCAGACAGCCAGACCTGGCTCTCCTCGCCCCCAGAACCTGTGAGTGTGTGTTTCCAGCCCTACTTACTTCTTTGACTTCCGAGAGGAGCCAGGCACGTGATATCCAGGTTTGCACTTGTACTTGCAGAAAGAGCCCACCTTGTGCTTGTTCTCTCGGCACCGGGCCGTCTGCAGGTCTGCGTTGGGCACCGGGGGCGGAGCCAGGCACATGAGCTCACACAGGGCCTCTGGGAAGGACCACAGTCCGTCCTCCATACAGGTGAGGAGGCTGTTGTTGCCTGGAGGACACAGGCGGGCAGGGTTAGCAGACGGGGCGGGAGGGGGTTTCTGAGAGCCGAGCTCACTTCCGGGCTGCCTGGGTTTCATTAAACTAGAAAAGCCAGAGGGTCTTCCTCTTAGAATTCCAGCCCCTTCTGTTTACAACTGAGGGCCCCTGGGAGATCAAGAGTGCTGTGACAAAGAGAAGATCCAAGTTGGGGAGTAACTCACCCCACACCTACAGCAAACCAAAACTCAAGGATCCTGACCCCCGATCTGGAACCCCTTCTACTGTGCAGGAAAGAGACTTTCCCGCTCCTTCCATCCATCCTTCTTGCTCTGCCAGGTGGGCATCCGAGCCCGGAGGCGAAAGTACATCTGCCTTCTAATAACTGACAACACAGGCTCCCATCAGAATCGACTCTGAGCCCTGACAGCGGTGTGCCGTGCGCCCCCGAGCTGCTGGCCGCTCCTCCCTGGGCCCTGCGCCCCTGTACGTCTCCTAGCCCCCCTGGTGCCTGGAAGTGTCGGCACTGTGGTATCTGGAGCTTTGATATTTTTTGCAGGCCCCAGTGTTCAGGGAAGCTTTGCCAGAGCAGCTGAGAAAACAGCGCTCCCCTGTAGCCTGTGCCAGCTCCGACAGATGTGCTGATTGCCACCGGGACACTGGCCTGATGGCGATCGGTGCAAAGAAAAGTAAGCCACACGGCGTCGGCCTTTCCACTGCCAGGTCGTACATCATGGACGCGCAGCCTGCCCCAAACCTCCCCAAGACAACTAAAGATGGACCGGAAACCTGCGTTTCTCAACCTGGCGCTCATCTCCACGGTTATTACTGAACGGTGTTGACAAGCAGGGCTGGACACATGTGGGAGGCTGCGGGACAGGAAGCCTGGAGGGGTGCAGGGGTGGAGGGGTAGGGCCGAAGCTGACATGCGCTGTGTCCTGAGTGCTGTGGGGATGTCATCTGAGTTAGTCTCACAGGGGGCTCGTAGCAGGACAATGCATGCTTGGGAGTAGAGACTGGGAGAGTGAAGTGACCTGACCAAGTCCTCGTAGTTAGTAAAAGGCAAACAGAAGCTTAGTCAGTGTTGTCTACTAACAGAGGTGATTGTTGTTTTCCATGGGCAACTGGCTACCTATGCTCATTAGAGCCTTTTTATCTATTCTGAGGGAGCCAAACGAGAGAGGCAAGCCCCAACTCTCCAACCTACAGGAAGAAAACAATCACGCCTGCCTCTCATGGCGATGAGAAGAGAAAACGAAACATTTACGAAAAGTGTCCAAGAAAGGGCTGTCAGATTCCCTGTTTGGGTCTTCCCCCATCCCTCCCTTCTTACCTCCCCCCCTCCCTCCCTCCCTCCTAACCTTGCCTTTGCTGGCCAATCTGAGGCAGGGGATGTGGGAGTGGCCCTTCGCTCAGCCAACAAGCATCTATGCATGCTGACAATGGGTCAGGTGCTCTTTGGTATGTTGGGACATAGCCGTGAACAAAACAAAGAAACAAAAACCCTCAAACCCTGGCCTCTTGGAGCTTCGATTCCAGTATGATGGGGCGGGACCCAAGAAACTGTGCAAAGAAATACGCCGTTTGGCGTGCTACAGGCAGTAGGTACTCTGGAGACAAACAGAGCCGGTCGAAGACGAAGCAGGGAGTGCTGAGCCCTTTTCTGTAGGCTCCTTGCACCCGACCCCATTCACTGTCTTCTTTCTCCTCCTGCGTCGGTGTGATCCGTCGGTGAGCACAAGCCGACCTAGCGTCGCAAACCCCACAGAGGACCGTGTGCTGATCAGCAGTGATCCTGCAAACTACGCAGATTTCTACATCAAGTGAAGATGATTCATTTGGGTTCCACAGAAGCACAGAGGCTATTTGAACACCAGAAACTACAAACTACTTTTCCCTCTGCTTTTGTGATTGGGGCAGTGTTTTGGGGTGTATGGGCATAGCCAAAGCTATGGGAGAACTAAGAGGGGGGAGAGGGGAAGAGAAGTTATAAAGGACATAGGACAAAATATCGGTGGAAAAAGTGTTAGGACTCCTAAAAGCAACACCCTATCAGCTATACGAATTATACATCGTGGAGTACAAGTCATGGTCCTTTGGTGGCAAGAGAACATAAAAATTGCAAAATGTTCGTCAAGAGAGGAGAGGCAAACCGGAAATGTCCATTCTGGGAGGGGATAAGGAGGAGCTTGCTGTGTACCACAGTCCAAAGAAGAACCACACTACAGCAGCAGCTGGCGGTTCAGGACCATAGACATGGCCCCCACCCCAACTACAACAAAATCTGGAAGATGCAGATGCCGACCTGCACAGAATCAATATTTCCATGACCCAGCTATAGCCACTACTCTATACCCAACCATGTGGCTTTGAAGAAAGCAGGGTATGACACATGCTATCTCGGTCCTGCCCTCATCTCCTGGTCACTGACCTCTATACCCCGAGGGATGGGTGCCATACCTGCAACCCTAGGCCAGAGGCCTTTTGCTGTGGTCCCACATGCACGATCTGCCTGTGTACAGGGCCAGCTCCCGGGCTGAGGCATGGATGCTGCTGGAAGTGGCATGTCACCCGTGATGGAGTTGGTGGGGTAACATGCCAGTTTCCAGAGTTGCCGTAGGTCTAACGAAGATGCTACCCCGTCTCCCACAGCTCTCCAAAGGGACTGAACTCTGGCTGCCCACCGCAGTACCTGGCTCTCAAGGAGACTCTGGATGCTTCTGTCATGGCCAAGCCTCCCTATCTCATTCCCTACCTGTGTTTCCTGGGGGAACATGACTCAGGACAACAGGGGCAAGCATTTCTGAGCCTGGAGCTTCTGACTGGGGATAACAGTGCTGATGTCACACACGGGGTTCCAAAAGGTTATGGGACCCTGTGCCTTCATCAGTTCATCTTTTTAAGTCAGGAAAATAAATCGTGCTCAGCCTGTCTACAAATGTGCCTCAAGAAATTCCAGTCTCTAACGAGTATTAAAATAATTGTAATTGTGCTGTCAAAGAGATATGCCTATTTTTATTATTTTATTCAAAAGATTACCCAGAATACCAAATCTCTTCCAGAGTGCCTTTAAGATCGAAATTAACCCAGGGCAGACTATAAGAAGAGAAATGTCAGGAGCCCTAAGGTCTGGTTTTTTTAATACCTGCCTGCATCCTAAGGCCAGGGAATGGACCTCATTCATTCTTTTAGTACCAGACCCTAGCCTAGTGCCAAGCACACAGTAGGTCCTTAATACCCATTTATTAAATGCATGAACTATTACAAATCTACATGCGACCTTGAACAAGTCACCTAGCCTCTCTGGCCCTAAGCCAAAGTGGTCTTTGAGTTCTTGCAGCTCTAGCATTTTAGGATGTGAAAGAATATTGGCCACTGTATTGTTTTGAGAAAACACAGATGCAGCTAGAGGGACTGGAAGTGGACATGTAAGCCCTCGGGAGGCTGCATCAACCAAAGGCGAGCGCTGCTGGAACTGGAAGGAGGTTCAGTTTCATTGCTCTTGATGGGAAATCGATCTTAACAGAGTTAGAGAAGAGGAAGAGGAGGAAGGACAGGAAGTGCAAAGAGGTCTCTGCGTACAAGGTCCCGGGGCAGGTGAGGTGGGAACTGAGGACATCGAGGATTTCAGGATGGTTATTTTCCCCACCACAGCCAACTGGACCTTCACCCAGCACTCAGGCTATAGCAAGTCAGAGGGAGAAGCCGAGGCAGAAGAAATAGTGCCATCAAGGGAAACATGCAAAGCCTCTGCCAATTTTAGTCCTGAAAGCACATCGCTAGGCTCCCGCAACCCCAAGGAATCAAAGAGAAAATCCAAGCTGGGCTTGGCAGTCCCAGCAAGTACGTCATTTGCTCAAACTGGATTCTCCCAATTCTAGCCGAGGTGAATCAGGTTATATTTTGATTGTTTACTTGTCCAGTTCTCCCCATTAAATGTCTGAAAGGAAGGCTACCAATAACTGTTTATAATTCAGCCCATGAGGAGGACTTACTAAGGGCCATCTTCTTGACCCTCCTAATAATCCAATTTGTCATTACCCACATTCTGTAGGTGAGAAAACTGAGTCCAAAGGAGGGAACACGAGTTGCTCAATCTAGAGTCAGGGCTCCCTCCAGGTCTGCCTGGCTCCTAAGTGCTCTCTTGATCCCACGACAGAGCCTTTACTCATGAGCACAGCCAAAGAACATCTCACGGAATCAGAAGAATTTGGGTGAGTGGAGTATCTTGAAATCAACTGGACATACAGTAAGATTTCAGAAACTCCACCCTCTCCCCAGTGTCCAGAATGGTGCCCGTCACTTCCAAATTTCTTTACCAAGGGGCCCCATTTATCATTCCACATGTTAGGCTCAAAGGAAAGAGGCTGTTGTCAGATGCAGTCACAGTCAGGGATAAGTGATGGAAACCTTCCCAAGAAGAGAGAGAAAGGAGCCTGCAACGCTGGATACCTGCCATGAAGAAGCTTGGGAATGCATATGGCAGACCAAGTTAGATGATTTCACCAGATTGGTGAGAATGGCATGCCTAGCAAGGGGGTACCATTTCTCGGGTCAGGACCCCAGTACTAATGGTAACTCCTATGTCTCCTTGTGTAAATGTTTTCCTCTCTTGGGCCTCAGTTTCCCCGACATGAAATCAAATGATTCACCTTGATGACCCCTGGGCTCCTCCGAGTTCTGATGTTCCAGACTTTGATGGGGCTCTGGGTTGAAAGACAGGCTTTAAACAGGCCAAAGGGCTTCTGAGACAGCAAGTAAGAAGAGATTTGACTCTTGAAACTTGAGCAACTGCTCAGAGTGGAGCAGGAGTGAGAGGAAGAATTATTGAAGAGATGACATCTTAGCAGTGCTCACATCAAAAAGTGGTCTCATAAGGGACAAGTCCCTTTTCTACTGTGACCCTCAGGTCCCCACACATAATCTCAGTAGTGGTTTACCATTAGCACTCAGCAGTGGTTTGGACCCAGTGACGTTCTAGACCATCCTGGACCCTAACCATCCCAGACGCTAGGGTGACAAATGGAGAAAGCAGCATTCTCTTAGCAGTTGTATGAGAATTTCTCTTGGGGTGGGGGGGATGACCCTGTTTTTGTGGAGGAGATGCCCTGATGAGACCCCTGGGTCCCTCAAGGGCCTGGCTTTCTGCTTCTGAGAAAGAAGGAAGGGTCTCCTCCTGAGACAGAAGAGAGAATGTCTAATTTCTACAGCGAGGGAAGTCATAACAGGGTTCTGCAGGGAGAGGTGCTGGGTGAGGGAAGGAGCTGAGGGCAGGCACGAGGATTCACGTGGGGCACTGTGGGATGTGGTCACTCTCTGTGTCCCTCCAGCTCACATCCTTGTCTTCAGTAAAGTCTGAGAAATCAGGAAGAGCTCCATGGTGTTTGGTATATGCTGGAAACAAGTGGATAGTCTGAATTTTCAATCTGAGGTTAGAGAAGCAAAACAGAAAAGCCAACAAAAGCCAGAAGCACAAAGTGGGCCTTTTAAAAAGATCTTTGTAGGAGGAAGGTGTGCTTACTTTATTTTTTTTAAGATTATTTATTTAAGTAATCTCTGTACCCACCATGGGGTTCGAACTCAGCCCCGAGATCAAGAGCCCCATGCTGAGCCAGCCCGGCACTCCAAGTCACACTTGCTTTTAGAAGCCCCACTCCACACTCAAGTGCACCCCATAACAAGCGCACCCAACACAGCTGAGTTGAGTTTGATGAGGTGATATAAGTAATGTGACGTATTCAGCCCTTTAATTAAATATTTACGATTTTGCAGTTTTGTCGTTGTTGTTGAACTTGAGAGTGCATTTTCCCTCGGGTTTTGTAGCTTTTGTCTGTGCTAGTAGTGCTTGCTTGGTAAAGTGCCTTGGCAGAAGGGACTCTGAGGCTGTGAGTTTGCAGGATTTTTGCATACATCTTGAAGAGGGCTCAGAATGTAAGTGAAAGAGGGAATATTCAAGAAAAAATCATTGGGAATAGAAGCAAGAGTGGGTTTGGGGTGTTACACACATTATATCAGCTCCCAGGGGCTACACATAACTGCTTGTCCTGGGTGCTGGGTGCTCGGCTAGCGACATTTAACCTCTGGGTCCTGGGCAGAGCATGGAGGAGGGAGCATGGGTCTGCAGCCCCGAGGACTAAGGCCTCCATGAGACAGCGGTCAGGGCTTGGAGAGAGGCCATGGTGCAGGTTCTCACAAGGGCGCCCCTTGGGGAAGGTCAGTATTCACTAAGCACTTTCTCTGGCTCTGGAATCTTACACATACCATCTCTTTCAGGCCTCAACCTGCCCCTTCAATGTGGGCCCTCCTCCACCCATTTTACAGATGAGAGCATTGAAGCTCAGAGCCATGAAATAGCTCTTCTAAAATCAACCGTTGCGGCAGAGCCAGGAGCAGAATCCCAGTCTGTCTGATTCTAAAGACAGTGCTCTTTTCACTTTAATTATCCTGTTAGGAAAAGCAAAATGAAGAGAGGAAAGGGAAGCAAACAAAAAATGGAGGACAGAAGTTGGGCTATTCACCTCTTTACCCCCTCGCTTGAGAAGGGGGCCATTAACAAGTTCAAGAGAGAGGTAGCAGGGCCTTCACCCAGGCCTTGCTGCCTGCAGACCCAAGGAGAAGCATCAGATCTGGGACTGAGCACCAGACGATGCTGACAACCAAGGTGCATGAAATGCCAGTGGGTCCTAGTGGGTCAGTGTGGCCACCGGAGGGACGCTTGTCTGCATTCTCAAGGGAACAGCAAAGTTGGGAACAACAACTATCAAAATGAGGGTTCCCCCAGGCCTCGTCTCCACAGCAGGGTCACTCCCCCCCTTCCACACAGTCAGCAGAGAAGCAACAGCAGAAGGGTCCGAATCACTTTGATTGAGAATCATTCTTAGCAGGGTGCCTGGGTGGTTCAATCAGTTAAGCGTCCAACTCTTGATTTCAGCTCAGGTCATGGTCTCAGGATTGTGAGTTCAAGCCCTGTGTTGGGTTCCATGCTCAATGCAGCGTCTGCTTGAGATTCTTTCTCTCCCTCTCCCTCTGCCCCTTCCCCTTGCTTGTAAGTGCATGCATGCACACTCTCTTTCTCTCTCATTCTCTCTATCCAAAATAAATAAATAAATCTTTTTTTTTAAAGAATCATTTTTAGCCATAATGGGGCCTGTAAGAATCAATACTGATGTACACACTGCTCCTTCCCAAAGGTCTCTGTTTGAGAGGAAAAGTGTGATTTCTTGGTCTGGAGTCATGAACACGCCCCACATCTGGGCCAAGGGAAGGACTCCGAAATCCTGAAATGTGGAGGGCTTTTGATTTCCACTGTCTCATCACCTCTCCTAGGTCTTTAGAGTACCTCACCTGAAGTGTCCATAGCGTCTGTATTCAAATCACACTGGGTTAAAAATTAGGGGACCTAAGGGCTGCACCCCTTAGTGCTTCCTGTTTTTCTTTTGGGATAGTTTAGGGAGATTGCTTGGTCTTTCACTCTTTTCTTGAAAGAAGCATTTCCTGTAGTCTTCCTTTTATCAATTTTTCTAGCCATCCTGTCAAAACACCTTGGGAAGTCTTATTCAGGGCAGGTTCTGGGCTTGCTGTGAGCCATGGGAAAGTGGATTAGACACAGCCACTGCCCTCCAGGAACTCAGGTCCAGGAATCACTGGGAGCTCTGCACCCCCCTGAAAATCTGGGGGAACTACTGACTCTCTCCAATCATCAAAATGCCGGAAACTCATGAATACATAATATTGCATCTAAGTTCAAGGGAATTCACAGACTTCCCCTCTATCCCACCCGTGTCCCATGGGAGTCCATTAATCCCATTCAGTAGACTAATGGCCAGAACTTTGCTTGATGGTTGGACCCATTTGAGGTAGGACCCGTGTTTGAGGGAGATATCATTTTGGGTATCTAGTAAAGGGACCATGTTCCCTTTGATAAAACAAGGAAATGAGAGGGTCCTAGAACGTCTGAGAAAAGGGTATACAGATCTTTCTCGATATATGATAGAGGTGACATCTCAATAAACCCAACATAAGTTGAAAATGTTGCAAGTCAAAAATGCATTTGTATTCCTAACCTACTGAACATCTACGCTTAGCCCAATCTTCCTTAAATGTGCTCGGAACACTTACATTAGCCTGCAGAGTGGGGCAAAATTGTCTGACGCAAAGCCTATGTTATGATCAAGAGCTGAGTACGTCATGTAATTTATTGAATACCGAAAGTGGCAGACAGAATGATTGTGTGGGTATCAGCTGCAAGGTGTCACTGCCCACCACCCCGAGGGTGTGTGGGACCACATATCCGCAGCTCAGGAGAAGGTCAAATTCAGAATTCTGGGTATGGTTTCTACTGAAAGCACACCGCTTTTTACACCATCAAAAAACTGTAAGTCGAACCATCATAACTTGGAGATCATGTCTCGTCATGTCAAACCCCAGTATTCTGACTGGAAGCCAAGAGCATTCCTTCTAGAAATACCACCAACTTGCTCTGTGATTTTGTACAAGTTCCTTCCTCCCTCTCACTGGACCTCGGTTTTACCATGTTTCCAAGTAATCAGTTATTCTACACAAGCTCTGAGAACCCTTCTGGTCCTGACATCCTAGGTCAGCCAGGCCCGGCCTCTTCTCCAGTAAGCCTGACTGTGCCTCACTCACCCCACCACCCCGGGCCTTGCCCAGGAGACCCCCAGCAAAGCTCTCCTGCCCACAACTGCTCCTCTCCCAGCAGATTCCTCCTACACAGGAACAGTGGCTCTGGTGAAAGACACACACGGCCCCCACGTGGATCCCACCGCAGAGAGTGTGGCCTTGGGCAAGTTCTTTAACCTCTCTGAGGCTCAGGTCCTCCCCTGGGAACAGGGCAATAATAATGAGACATATCTTAATCCTATCCAGTGAACTAGTCACATTGGCTCCAAATGTTACTTTCTTCTAATCTTTTTCTTCCTCCCTCCCTCCCTTCATTCCTTCCCTTCTCTCTTCTGTAAGACTCGCAAGGACCCTGGAGGAGATTTCACTGTCACATTATCCACACTCTACCTTTTCCTTGGCTGCACAGCAAGGCAGTGTGCGTAAATCCCCTCCATTAGTGGAGAGAAATCAGAAGAGCAGATAAAAGCCCGCCGAACCCTGGGTGTTTGAGACCAAGGGGAGGGCCTGGAAGCAGCCTCTGGGTTTCCCACAGAGGAAGCAGGGCAAATGGAGCCAAAGGGCCCTCGTCCATACCTTTCAGCTGCGCAGGGTGACGGCACTGGAAGGAGCATTTGCTGCCAAAGGTGGTGCCTTTAAGGCAGGAGAAAGACGCGGCGTAGACGTGATGCTGGTCTGGGACGCCGCAGTCCACTGGCTCGCAAGCCACCTGCTTGTTCCACTTGCCCTCGCTACAGGTCACCGTGACACTGGGCCCCACCTGGAAGGCAGAGGTGGGGAAAATAAGCAGACAGAACGCCAAATGTGGGGAACACCTCTTCCCCTCCCACGCGACAACTCGGAGTCTTATCCTGGCCCCAGGAGATCCGTGTTGAACTGTAACTGGCTTTTAATGAATTAGGTATCTCAGTTCCCATTCCACAGATGCAGACACTGAGGCTCAGAGACACTGATTAGCTCCAAGTTACACGGCTTTAAAGAGGGTACCTGGGAACTGAACCTAACAGCCGCATTCCTAACTGCTCCGGGCAGAACCTCCCAGATCAGTATTCTCATTGTGCTGATGAGAATCTCGAAACTCGGACCTCCTGGGGCCCGATGCCTCCTTTCATGAGCTAGCCTGTGAACAACGGCACAAGAGTGCTTCACTGGTTCTTGATTGTCGTATCTTTTCTTGGCTCTGCAGGAGTGGGCATTGCCCTGGGATACAGGAGACCCGGATGTTTGTCCTCTGTGCTATGAGACCACGGGCAAGTCCCTTTCCTTATTTGAGATCTCGCATTGACACTGAACCCCAGGATCGCTCTAAGAGCCACTCCCTGCTCTGAGATAGTTGAGAGAGGTAGACGTGAGGACAGAACAAGCCTGGGAAAAGCAAAAAGGGTCGACAGGGACTTGAACCAAACCAGAAGATGGCAGGGGTGCGCGGATGGAAGGGTGAGGCCGAGCTTCAGAGCCAAGGGAGGGACCGCCATGGGCAGCCTGCGGGCTGCCATTCAAGGAGGAAGCCGCCAGATCCCAGGGGATTGGGGATGCCAAATGTTGATCTGGGATTTTAAAAGCAAAGGACATTTTTCCCCTCTTAAGCACACATCAAAGGGAGCAGAGGTCCCTCCCTGCCAAAACAGCCTAATTGTTTCCACAGGAGTTCAGACCTGCCATGTCTGACACGAGGAAGTAGGTGTCTAAGACAAGCAATTGAGGGCCCCAGAGCCCCCAAGTATGACTCTGTTCCAGCCCAGAAGCCCTGTCCCGCAGTCTTCCCAGCCACAAGGAATGTCCCTGGGTATCTGCAGCAGGAGGGTGAAGCCCACCGGCAGGGCTCCAGGAAAGGCTGCATCTAGTGACAGAGCTCTGGAACCCTCAGATCTCCGGGCCTCACTGCCCCGCTCCCCACACCCCCCACCCCGAGACCCCCAGGAGCATCTGGATGAAGCAACACTCTGCCATGCCCCCCACGCAGGACACTGCCCTCTCCTGTGAGCAACCCCAACGACTTTCAAGGGCTCTCCCTGTGACCGGTCTCACTGTCAGATGCCAAGCCACACCCAAGTGGGCAGCCAGAAGGACCTGGATCAACCATAATCCGACCACGTAACTGTCTTCAAAAGCTCTCTATGACCCTAAAGATCACCCTCGAACTTCCTGACCAAGTTAACAGGGCCTTGCACTGGTGGACCTTGCTTGCCCTTCCAGCCTCATTGCTTCGGTGAGTTCAGGGGGGAAAAAATCTGTCTGTGGCATGCTCTTTCTCAGCCACAGGCCTTCACATCCCATTTCTGCCTGTGCCCAGAGCACCATTTCTTCCCCCTCCTCAGCACACATGCCTGTGCCCATCCATCTATCTGGGTCTCTGTTTTCGAGTCACTTCTTCCAGGGTGAGTCCCCTAGGCCTTCACCACAGTCCGCACCTGCCCAGACAGGCGTTTATCACCTTGCGAGGTCATGACTCATGCCTGGCCTGCTCCTGGCAACCGTCCTCCTTGGGAGGAGGACTTAGGTTTATCTTAGTGACATTTGTTTTTTCTCTAGCACCGACTACAGCATCTGGTTCCTGGCGAACAGATGTTTTACAATCTGTTTTAAAATGACAGTGAATGAGTGAACACCTCATTGACGGAGGGCTCACCTCTTTCTAAAGCAGCCCCTTCCACTGCAGCAGAGCTCTGCCATGACGGTTTCCTTCCCAAGTGCTCAGCACGTGCGTCCCCACATTTGCAACCCTCAACAAAGACTCTGCTACGGGCCGTGTGGACCGCGACTCTGCCCAGGAACCAAGGTCTTAGAAATTCCAGATTCGCGGATTGGCGCATTCATTCCACACGTATTTACTGAGTATTTGCTGGGTGGCGGTGCTCTGTGAAATGCTCAACACCCGGTCAGCCCCCCCCACCCCCACCCCAGGGGCCGGAGGGGGGCTTCTGAGCCCAGCCCCTGTGCACACCTGGCTCTTGAGCAGCTCGTCGTCCCGCTGTATCTGCAGCACGTGGCCCGTCCGGCAGCTCACGGTGCACCTGGCTCCATGGTAGCGGTCCGTGCTGGAGCAGTTGAGGGACGCGTTCTCCACGGCCAGCTCGGGGCAGTCAGCGGCCTCACACGCGAAGTGTACGCAGCTGGGGAGGAAAGCAACCAGAGGGTAAGGCGGGGGGCGGGGGGTCTCCCGGCCCGGAAGATCAAAGCTGACGGCATCCCTCTCCAGGATTTCAGGAGGCTGAGCCAGAGGAGGGGAAGAAGGCTCTGCAGGCAGCAACGTCTACCACAGGACACAATTTGTGGAGGCAGCTAAGCCGGGGTTCAGGTCTTGCAGCAAGCTGTATGTGTTAGGAACTGCAAACCTCGCCGAGCCTCAGTTTTCCATGTGTGAAATAGGGGTCATGACGACAGCAAGTGTTCACTGTGTTTCTCACGCGCCAGGGGCCTCTGCATGGTGTGATGGCACTCACTTCCGAGGGGTGCGGTGAGCATTAGAACGGAGAGGGCAGGAGAAGCATGGAGCAGAATTCCCAGCACATCAAACACTCAATAAGCAGTAGCTAACAGTATACACGAAATCTACGCTCTAGGACCTAGAAGCTGTGTGACGTCGGTTAAAGGACGCCACCTCTCCGAGCATTTGAGAGTATGCTCAAACTGGGCCGACCCATAGGGTCACAAGACTCAACGGAGGTGCTGAATGTAGAAGCCTTTTATAAACTGTAAAGTGATTTATGAATTGTTAGTCAGGTTGTAGAGCGATCACGCCTTGCTTCTTGCTGTGGCCACTGTTCTAACCTTCCTGCCAATTGGAATTCTACGCACTCTTCAAGTCCGAGCTCCATGTAAATGTCCCCAGGAAGCTTCCCTGTGTCCCCAGGGGGGCTGCCTGGCTGGCCTCCTGCCCTCCTTCCTCTAACGGGCCTCACGCTTCATGCACTGAAAGCTCAGGGCCCAGGTGCCCACCGTGTGCCAGAATGTGTGCTAACCCTTCAGGAAATGGAGATCTAAAATCCCCATGCTAGATGATTGTGCCCCTCATGTTTCTGTGACCCAGACACTCAGTACCACTAGTGACTATTCACCAACTGCTTATGGACATGAGCTCACTCCATCCTTACAACACCCCTATGAGCTAAGTGTTATTCATTTTATAGCTGGAAAAATCGGGGACCAGCGAGATCAAGTTACTTGTTTAAGCTCCCACCCAGATGTGTGACTCTGAAGTCCTTGTCCTTAACCTTGCCCCCCCCCACCTGGACTAGAACTTCCCTGAGGGTAGAGATAATGCCTGTCCCTCTTGGTATCCTCTGAGTTCAATGAAGCAGCTTTGCATTCAGCCGGTGTTTCCTAAAGGGTGGCGGGTCCAGCAATAGCTCTTAAGGCACTTTGAGGAGGTTGAGACGTTGCCTGGGAACAGTGAGGCGTGTTGGGGGCCGTCTTCTCTAACCTTCGCCTCTCTGACTCTGTCTATACCAGCGCCTGCCCCAAGACCTGCACACAGAGCTAGGAGACAGCAAGCCATTGGTGGCCAAAGCAGCTTCAGAAAAAATGACCCACTGGCTTCCGTGGTGCCCATTTCGGGATACCCCGCTGGGGGCTTTACAGGACGATGGTTAGGCATCTGCATGCTCTCTCCCCTGCTCAGAAGCCTGCTGAGAGTCACGGTGGCTGTGGGGGTGGGGCTAAAAGCCTCCAAACATCACACACTCCCTTTTTTTAAAAACTCAGAAAAGCGGAGCATTCGATGTAGGTCTCGGACCCTCACTGATGTGGGCTTTGCCGCTCCACGCGCCACCCCCCCCCCGAAAGGCACCGGGAGAGGGATAAAGTGACACTTGGGGAGATACTGGATTCTCTGCCCTCCTTCCTGCCCCTGACAGCCTCGCCTGCACCGCGCCCTGTGCCACGGGGAGGCCTCCAGGAGCGTGACTATGGAGTCAACGCAAGGGCTCTGACACCACACAATGCATCTGTTCACGGTGTGTAAGCGCTGGGGGCGAGAGCCACATGGTTCCAATTTAAACAGATTTACTCCACAAGCTACCAGCTCCCAAGCTGGTCTTCTGGCCCATGCCTTCCAGTGTGGCCATGCTCGCTCTACACTCCCGGGATGACAACCTGGGGGCTCGGGGCTGCCCTGGCTATGGGGCCGTGAAGGGAAAAGCAGCACGTACCTATCCCCCTGCCCCATTTCTCTGCACATAAATGTTCTTTGTAAGAAAAAGAATAAACTGAAAAAACTGATTTGCTACAGTGGAAAGGGCACAGGGCTTAGCAACCGGGCAAATTCAGGCTCCAGCCCCAGTGATGCCATTTACCAATTGTTTAACCTGGGAAAGTTACGTAATATGCTGAGCCTCAGTCTTCCCATCCGCAAAGTGGAAATAATAAGCCAATTTATCTCTCAAGAGTGTCAACAGGGTGACATGTCAGCCACTCGTTCATTTATTCAACAGATCTTGAAGAGGGACCTTGCTGCACTGTTCTAAACACTGGGGAGATATAGAAGATGCCTGCCCACCTGTGTATTTGAGGAGAAAGAACATGTACTCCAGAAAAGCCAAAAAGAAGCCTGTTTCAGATAGTCATGTGCACAGAAAGGACACTAAAGGTGAAATTATAGAGGATGACTGTTGGGAGTTAGGGGAAAGACACCGTGTGCAGATGGGTCAGGGAAGGAAGCCTCCATGAGGAAGGGACAGCTGAACTAAGGCCTGTATGAAATGAAGGATAAGCCATGCAAAGGTTTGGGGCAGAGGGAATCCCAGGCAGAGTAAAGAGCATGTGCAAGGTCCAGGACAGAATGGAGCTCAGCATGTTTGTACAATCGAAGGGCCCATGTGCGAGAAATACTTGGGAAACTATGATGCTGCAAGAAAAGATGGTTTCTCTATTCTGGCTCTCTCTGCTGTGGAAGGAAAATATCCCCTGGTCACACAAATTATCTCACCAAAAGGTTTCATGGTCAAAAGATTTAGGTAGCACTAGATTAATAAGCTAGCTTTCTTTAAATCGCAGGACTTCTCAGAACCTTGAATGTTCCAATGCACATTGTGGATTTCCAGAAGGGGCTATGACACACATCATTTTCCGAACTCTGATAACATTTTCCAATGGAACATTTCTGGACTAGTGGCCTCCAGAACACACTGTGGGGACTGGGGTATTCCTGCTTTTTCAGCACATCTGTGTGTGCCTGGCTTACAGGCTTGAAAACAGAGAAAAGAAGGGAAAGGAAAGTCATGTATACCGGCTATCAGCCCCTATATTTTATCCACATCACCTGACTTGCATCCTCACCATAACTCCTTGAGGTAATACAATTACTCCCATTTTCGAGAAGAGGAAAGTGAGATTCAGTGAGCTTAGCTGTCTGTCCAAAGGCACTTCACGTGGACAGAACGCCAGTAAGGTCTGCTTGTCTGTCCCCTAAGCCCCTGCTTTTCTCTTTGCTTTCCCATTGAGTTGGAAGGGTGGTATGAACGCACTGTCCAAAAATGATAAACATTACTCCAAGTGCCCTCCCAAATACCTCCCTGACACAGCCCTGTCATGGCTGAAACACAAAAACCAGGGAAACAAAAGAAAAGCCTCTGGCTTCATTAAAAAAAAGGGGGGGGGAAGATTTAATACCAGTGATGAGCAATAAAAATAACAAAAGAAGGAAAAAAAAAAGACACTTTTCAGAGGGAAGAAGTTGGCTGATCTGAGGGATAGGGGAAGGGACCCCGGTACTTCTATCAGTGAAATTCTCACACCTGGGCCAAGACGGAGACACCCTCCCCCCATCCAAAGATAATCAGATATTTATAAATTGTCTTTTCTTCGTATATATGTATATGTGTGTGTATATATATCCATTCTGTCCTGGACCTTTGCACATGCTCTTTACTCTGCCTGGGATTCCCTCTGCCCCAAACCTTTGCATGGCTTATCCTTCATTTCATACAGGCCTTAGTTCAGCTGTCCCTTCCTCATGGAGGCTTCCTTCCCTGACCCATCTGCACACGGTGTCTTTCCCCTAACTCCCAACAGATATATATCTGTATATATACACACACATACATATATACTCATATATGCACATATCTATAAATATATTTATTTACATAGAGACTCAAGTTCCACACAGAGGCATATCCTTAAGTGATTCAATACCCAACCCCCCCACTGCTGTCCCCACGGCCCAGGGCACTGGCCCCCAGTCACACACAGCAGAATGGACGGATGTTGTTCACCCAGAACACAGAAGACCGGCGGTAAAGGGCCGGTGAGGATCCCACTCCTGGCTGAGCCCCTTGACTCTTGGCCTGACTCCCGCCTGTCTGCAAGGGCACCATGGGGTGGGGGCGGGTAATAACAGGAAGATGGTTTATAAATCACTCTGGGTCGCTCAGATGGGGACAGTGGAGAAGACAGCATGTCCACGCTGGGAAGGGAGGGAAGATGCTCTTAGCAGGAACATGGCAGGGTCCTCGGGAAGTGAGACTGAGAAAGGACGACCAAGACAGGACTCCTTGTTTTCTGCCCAGGAACACAGCGACTGCTGGAAGGGCTCCTGGAAGGCTCTTGGACCCTGGGATGCTAGGAGCCAGTGAGGTGGCTGCTCGATGGTGATGAGGCCAAGTCAAGGCCTGCAGGGTCGGGATGGCAGCGAGCTGCTCTNAGTGGAAATAATAAGCCAATTTATCTCTCAAGAGTGTCAACAGGGTGACATGTCAGCCACTCGTTCATTTATTCAACAGATCTTGAAGAGGGACCTTGCTGCACCGTTCTAAACACTGGGGAGATATAGAAGATGCCTGCCACCTGTGTATTTGAGGAGAAAGAACATGTACTCCAGAAAAGCCAAAAAGAAGCCTGTTTCAGATAGTCATGTGCACAGAAAGGACACTAAAGGTGAAATTATAGAGGATGACTGTTGGGAGTTAGGGGAAAGACACCGTGTGCAGATGGGTCAGGGAAGGAAGCCTCCATGAGGAAGGGACAGCTGAACTAAGGCCTGTATGAAATGAAGGATAAGCCATGCAAAGGTTTGGGGCAGAGGGAATCCCAGGCAGAGTAAAGAGCATGTGCAAAGGTCCAGGACAGAATGGAGCTCAGCATGTTTGTACAATCGAAGGGCCCATGTGCGAGAAATACTTGGGAAACTATGATGCTGCAAGAAAAGATGGTTTCTCTATTCTGGCTCTCTCTGCTGTGGAAGGAAAATATCCCCTGGTCACACAAATTATCTCACCAAAAGGTTTCATGGTCAAAAGATTTAGGTAGCACTAGATTAATAAGCTAGCTTTCTTTAAATCGCAGGACTTCTCAGAACCTTGAATGTTCCAATGCACATTGTGGATTTCCAGAAGGGGCTATGACACACATCATTTTCCGAACTCTGATAACATTTTCCAATGGAACATTTCTGGACTAGTGGCCTCCAGAACACACTGTGGGGACTGGGGTATTCCTGCTTTTTCAGCACATCTGTGTGTGCCTGGCTTACAGGCTTGAAAACAGAGAAAAGAAGGGAAAGGAAAGTCATGTATACCGGCTATCAGCCCCTATATTTTATCCACATCACCTGACTTGCATCCTCACCATAACTCCTTGAGGTAATACAATTACTCCCATTTTCGAGAAGAGGAAAGTGAGATTCAGTGAGCTTAGCTGTCTGTCCAAAGGCACTTCACGTGGACAGAACGCCAGTAAGGTCTGCTTGTCTGTCCCCTAAGCCCCTGCTTTTCTCTTTGCTTTCCCATTGAGTTGGAAGGGTGGTATGAACGCACTGTCCAAAAATGATAAACATTACTCCAAGTGCCCTCCCAAATACCTCCCTGACACAGCCCTGTCATGGCTGAAACACAAAAACCAGGGAAACAAAAGAAAAGCCTCTGGCTTCATTAAAAAAAAGGGGGGGGGAAGATTTAATACCAGTGATGAGCAATAAAAATAACAAAAGAAGGAAAAAAAAAAGACACTTTTCAGAGGGAAGAAGTTGGCTGATCTGAGGGATAGGGGAAGGGACCCCGGTACTTCTATCAGTGAAATTCTCACACCTGGGCCAAGACGGAGACACCCTCCCCCCATCCAAAGATAATCAGATATTTATAAATTGTCTTTTCTTCGTATATATGTATATGTGTGTGTATATATATCCATTCTGTCCTGGACCTTTGCACATGCTCTTTACTCTGCCTGGGATTCCCTCTGCCCCAAACCTTTGCATGGCTTATCCTTCATTTCATACAGGCCTTAGTTCAGCTGTCCCTTCCTCATGGAGGCTTCCTTCCCTGACCCATCTGCACACGGTGTCTTTCCCCTAACTCCCAACAGATATATATCTGTATATATACACACACATACATATATACTCATATATGCACATATCTATAAATATATTTATTTACATAGAGACTCAAGTTCCACACAGAGGCATATCCTTAAGTGATTCAATACCCAACCCCCCCACTGCTGTCCCCACGGCCCAGGGCACTGGCCCCCAGTCACACACAGCAGAATGGACGGATGTTGTTCACCCAGAACACAGAAGACCGGCGGTAAAGGGCCGGTGAGGATCCCACTCCTGGCTGAGCCCCTTGACTCTTGGCCTGACTCCCGCCAGTCTGCAAGGGCACCGTGGGGTGGGGGCGGGTAATAACAGGAAGATGGTTTATAAATCACTCTGGGTCGCTCAGATGGGGACAGTGGAGAAGACAGCATGTCCACGCTGGGAAGGGAGGGAAGATGCTCTTAGCAGGAACATGGCAGGGTCCTCGGGAAGTGAGACTGAGAAAGGACGACCAAGACAGGACTCCTTGTTTTCTGCCCAGGAACACAGCGACTGCTGGAAGGGCTCCTGGAAGGCTCTTGGACCCTGGGATGCTAGGAGCCAGTGAGGTGGCTGCTCGATGGTGATGAGGCCAAGTCAAGGCCTGCAGGGTCGGGATGGCAGCGAGCTGCTCTCGGGGCACCCGAGGAGGGAGGGGTGGCTAGCAGAGCGGCAGCAGGTCCCTCCTGGCCCAGGTGGCCACAGCACCGACCCCATCATGTCTCCACATCTGCCGATTTTTACTAGGAACACTCCTGGTAGTTAAATGTGGGCAACTAATGGAAGCAGAGTATTCAGGAGGGCCAGACACAAGTTATTTGTGGTCTTTTCTGGCCTATGTGACAGCAGTCTTGAAACTTCTGATGAAGAGGCATGTGCTTGGCCCCTGGAGGCCTGAGAAGTGACTTCCAAGGCCAGTTCTGCTGAGCGGCTGGGTGGTTTTGGGGAGCTCACTTCCCTTGCTGGGACTTCAAATGAGAATGCAGAACCAGAGCGTCTGTTAGAAGTCCCCCATCTTTCAGGGACCACGGTTTTATGAAGATAAAACAACAGAAGTACATAATCTCAGAGCCCTCGGGGAGGGGGAGAAATAGATTTTGATAATCCCGATGACTGACAAGGATGCGGAAANGGATGAGGAAGCAGAGGGACTCTAGGAGGCCTCTGATGGGAGGAGAAGCTGAACAACATCTTGGAGAAGAATCTGGAGCATCCGGTCCAGTTGAAGAGAAACACAGGCTCACGCACCGCAGTTCCATCTGCGGGCGTATCCCCCAGACCAGCAACTAACTCCCAACAGGTGTTCTGAGAGGCGCTGATCCCCTTGTGGGCTGGATAACTTGGGCAAGCCTGTGGTCTCTGGCCGTGAGAAGGTTCTTTCTAGGCTCCAAGTCTCATACATGAATTTCCTATATAGTCGTCTGATGGGATGCATATTCACGTGTGGGCTCCTGTAGGCACCATCCCCTACCCCCATCTGACCCAGTCTAAGTCCACACTGGCTGGAAGGAGCCAACCTGGTCACATGAAGAACTTACTTCCTCCTAGAGCTGGCTTTCTCAAAGTCGGCTCCCTGTCTGAACTGCCCTTCTCTGGGTGGGCTGGTGTGGGGAAGTGGGAAGAGTGTGAGGTAAAGGGAGAAAGAATGCAAACAATAAAGGAGGCTGGAGGAAGGAAGGAAGGAAGGAAGGGAGGGAGGGAGGGAAGGGAGAGAAGAAGGGAGTTTACTAATTGTGGAAGCACAGGACCCACTGAATTTTATAATAAGCTGGTCAATCTCTATTTAGAACCATAAGATAGTGTGTGTGTTTGTGTGCATGTGTATGTGTGTGTGTGTGTGTGACACACTGGAGCCTCAATCCACAACTGTTGCTTTTCTCACTGAGGAAGCCTCTGTTCTTCCTACCACCATCGCTAAGCCCCTCACCATTCCCCCTTCCCCTAGGTGTGGTGCTGGGATTTGGCTAGAATTCCACAACTGGACCTCTCACCTGCAACCGGATCCTGTTTTCGTGGGCCTCTGCATTTAGTGCAAGTGCCACACGGGGCCTGGAGACCCCCTGAATCTAGGTCAGAACACGCAGCCTGCATTGATTGTGCTGTGGTGAGGCTCCTCCCACGGCAGCCCACCGGGTCTCACCCTGCTCTCAGGAGCAGAGAATGAAAATGAGAAGGGGAAAGGGTGGGAGAGGAGGCAGAGCGGGTGGAGATGGTGGGGAGAGGACAGAGGCAGCAAGAACCAGGATCAGTGGGGACGAGAGGGGCGGAGGGCTGGAGCTGGGGAGGCGAGGACGGCCCCTCTCACTACCTGGGAAACAGCGGAGAGTCAAGTGGGCTGTTTCCACCAGAGCCAGCTGAAATGTGTGCTATAAAAAGTGATGCTATTTACCTTGGTGTTTTGAGAATGGAGAAAAACATCCCGTGGCTTTTTACAGTTGTTGCTTATTTTTCTTTTCTCTCCTCCGGGTTTGTTTGTTTTAATGCATTTGCACATTTGTGCAGTCCTGACTGTTCGGGTAAGTGCCTCTTCAGCTCTCCGGGAGCAGCTGCCTCCTTCCTCACTCCTGGCCCCTGGATCACTCAGGAGGGGTCCCCAGTCCCCCCCAACCCCTGCAGCTGTGGCACTGGGGGCTTGGCCTGTCTCGGCCAGGTCCACGCTCAGGGCCGAGCCACAGAGGCCCTCAGAGCTGTGGCCCCTCACCGCCGTTCCCCTCACTAAATGCTCACACGTGAGCGGTCGGGACAAGTCTCCTTCTCTCCTGAATGTGCTTGGCTCTGATGGGTACCTCGTGGCTTTCAGGGGCAGACAAAGTAGGATTTTGCCTCCTCATGCCTGGAAGGCCTTGACTCACTGTCTCTTGTCCACACCTCACAGGACAGGTATAACGAAATAAAATAATGATATAAGGCAGTGAAATGCATGTTGGTTCCTGCCCCCTCCCTCTCACCCCTCCCAGCTCTTGGGGAGCACAGAATGTCAGATCTGGAAGGAACTAGAGAGAACATCCAATCCATCACCATCATCCCATGGATGGGGAAACTGAGGCCCAGAGGGGCGGAGGGACTGGCTCACAGTCACATAAACAGTGAGAGACGGGGCAACGTTCTGTCTCCGCCCGGTGCACTTCTGCTGCCAAAGAACTCAACAAATGCTAAACAATTGATTTGTTTCTGAGGTTAAACACTTCTAGCTATTTACTTCGGGCACAGGAACTGTTAATTAAGAATTCAAAGAAGCCAGTGCTTGCCTCTGTCAACTTGCCCATGGTCCCGGTGGCGAGTTAAGGATGGGAAAGAAAGCATTGCAGAAAAGGTCTAATGGATTTACATTTCCCATTGACATTGTTTCTCTGGGTTCTGAGAATTAACTTATTTTTATAGTCTGGAGAGCCAGGGATGAAAAAGCCCTTTTAGTGTGAAATATAACAGTGAGTGATATTTAAGGAGCTCTTTTGCCTCCAAACGATTGCAACAGACTTTGCACAACAGAAGCTAGAGACAGTGGGTGCAAAACAATGTGGGTTTTGCAACCACCTTTTGTGTCCCCTGTGGTGGCCGGAGGCGTGGGAAAGGCAGTGTCGTCCCCCCCCCCGCCCCCAACCCTTTCCTCTCCTTGCTCCCAGGTACACGGGACAGGGCTGGATCACCTTTCAGAGGGCCTCACTCTGGGGGAGCCCACTGAGCCCCCACCCCCGCCTCAGTCTCTCATTCTCCTTCTGGATCTCATTAAACAAACGTGAGTGGTGCTGTGCGAGCCTGGACCAGCCCTTCCCCTTTGGACGCCCCAGGATTCTAGAGGGTAACGCGGGAGTTTGGACACTCTGGATCTCCAGAGCTTCCTCCAGCACTAAGAGCTTCACGCAGAGTTCTAGGCAGAGAGCCACCCCGTCAGGTCAGAATATGGCCATATTCTGTATTAACCCATCACCTTGGCTCAGTGTCTAACGGCCTGCAAGAGGCCCTTCATCTACAGAGAACCGTTTCACTCTCATGACCCCCTGGTGGGGTAGATATTATCATCTGTTTATTCAAAAATAGGAAAGTAAGATTCAGAAAAGTGAAGTGACTTGTCACGGACACACAAACAAGAAGGGGCACGTTCAGACCAGGTAAAAGTATCACCCAAACTCCTATTCTCAGGAAACACCACGCTCCCTTAGCTTCAGACGACGGGCATTAGTAGACAGAAGGACAGAGGCACGGACGAGCGATGCTACGCCATTACAAGAGATTCTGAGACCGCCGAGGGACTCTCAGAAGCTAGGTTTGGGAAAGACACGGAGAATTCCCCATCACTGGAATACAGTGAACTAGGATGAAGCAAATACCAGGCTCCCTCCATCCCCTTAAATAAATACTCCAGTTTTTCAGAGCTGCAGGAGAGCTCATCCACCTATCTTCTCTTTGTCCAAATGCAGATGCTGAGACCAAGAGAGGGAAAGTGATGTTTACCACGCGAGCAAGCCATTGTCAGCGCTGGGACTATGAGCCAGGTGAGGGAGTCTTTCTACCAGCACGCATTCCTGCTTCTCTCCCTGCTTCCCTCCCTCGCCCCTGGAATCGGAGACGAGGAGGTGTGGGCCTCCCAGGCCCAAAGGCAGAGCCGGCCAGAGGCCAGAGGATGGAGAAGGGAGAAACACACAGACTTTTCAGCCACACGCATGTCTACACAGTTCCAGAATTCCTCCATCTGCTTCTGGCTAGCAACCGGCCCAGGGCAATCAGACCCAGGGTCCCTTACCTCTGCTCGGCAGAGCTGTAGGTCTCCCCTCTCTGGCAGCTGCTCAGGGTGACGGGGTCAAAGTTGTCGAAGGAGCGGAGGGCCACCCCCGAGATGGCGACCAGGGGTGAACTGAAGCTCACACGGACCGCCTTGCTGTGGTAGAAGGGCTGGCTGAGGTCATGCACCACAGGGATAATCAGGGGATTGTTCCTGCAGCTCAGGACATGGAGGCCTGTCAGGAGAGACAGAGGGCCGAGGGGCCAGGCTCATTACTCAAGGCCAGTCACGCCCTCCCTAACGGGCCCTTCCCGAAGCCCCCAGACCCTTTCATGTCACTGCACAAAAGCACCATTGGGTGGCCAGTGGGGATTTTGAGTTTGATTGAAAGTTTCTTTGTCTGCCTTTTTCTCTTGGTTCCAAATCTTTCCAATCCCTTTGCCTCCCTGCCCCCTAAGCTTTCCCTTCACCTAGCGCCCACAGCCTCTCTCCCTCCCCCAGTGGCCACCCCTCACACAAGCATCTCTGGCCCTCACCACCCTCCCACACTGCATTCGGGCTGGATGGTCTGAGTTGCTAGTTTTCTTTTCTTTTTCTTTTTTTTTTTTTAAAGATTTTATTTATTTATTTGACAGAGAGAGAGACAGGCAGCGAGAGAGGGAACACAAGCAGGGGGAGTGGGAGAGGAAGAAGCAGGTTCCCAGCAGAGCAGGAAGCCCTCTGCGGGGCTTGATCCCAAAACTCTGGGATCACGCTCTGGGCCGAAGGCAGACGCTTAACAACTAAGCCACCCAGGCGCCCCTGAGTTGCTAGTTTTCAGGCTGCCTTCCCAGTCAGCCAGAGAGACAGTACAAATCATCTGCAGGAACAGGCTCTTCCCTTCCCCGGGGGGGGGGGGCGGGAAGCCTGCCCTCATTTTTAATCCAGGAACCCAGGAGCAGTCCAGTGAGGTCTGCACCTCTGTAGCCATGGGGCAGAGGTAACGCTGAGAATCAAGGGCAGGAAGTGGCTTTCCAGAGGCGCCCAGAACAGCCAGCAACGTAGAGACCACGTTGAACCCAGGCTTGCCCCCTCCCAAAGCCCTCGGTTCTTTCTAGAAGGGGGAACAGGTCCCCAGGCTTCAAGGAGGAAGGGAGGGCGCAGAGAGAAAGGGCACGCCCAGAAGAGGGAAGGCAGTGACGGGGTGGGAAAACGGACACTGGCTTTGGGGTCTGGCGGACCTCGGTTCACATCACAGCTTAGCCTACCTGTGAAGGGACTAGTCACATCCTAACGATATGACTCCGGCAAGCTCCTTATAACTCAGTTTCTGCATCTGACGTCAGGACTGACCCTAAACACATCCCGGCTGGCCTGCGCCATCGGGGCCGTTGAGCTCCCCACCCAGAAGGCGCCCTTCTGCGGTCACTCAGAGCTGCAAAGGCTCCAGAGGGGGGTGCCAGGATGTGGAGGACAGAGGCAGGGGCCACTGCGGGGAGGGACGGGGACACGTGGAAGCCTCAGACACTGAGTCACGGGATCCCAGCAGCTTCTGTGGAACTGGACCTCCCCTCACGCCTCAGAGCCCTCTGCAATGCCAGGACAGCTAGGAAAATATTTGCTTCTCACTTAGGGAAATTTCTCCGGAATCCGGATAGGCCCAGAGGGGTTTTCTTTCTCTTCCTTATTCCTGTGTCTCCCCCTTGCCTCTAACACTAACTAAATAAGTAAACATAAAAACAAAACAAAATCCTCTCTCTGCTCCCTTGGCTTCTGCTTGACCCTGCGATGACCCCTTGCCTGCTGGCTTCATACTGGTCTTTGAACCCAGCACTCTGTGGAATGATGCAGGCATAGCTTTGAAGCCGGCCTTCGGGGCTAGCCTGGAATTCCAAACACCTGGAATGGCTACCCAGCGGTATACTGGACATGTGGGAGAGATAACAGGACTTTCCCAGTGCTGGGTCTCGTGCTGGGCACCGTCACCACAGCCCTGAGCAATACCTCACTTACTACCTCTCCATCTTGCTCTGATGATGAAGTGGCACCGTTGTCCCCGTTGTGCCTAAGAGGAGAGCAAGGTGCCGCAGGAGGGGCTTTGAAGTCGAGCCGAGTGAGTGGCAGCGACAGGACTGAAGCCTGGGCTGTTGGCACTGGAACTGGGGCTCTTTCCTCTGCCCCGTGCACACATGGCTAGGCAGAGGGGTGTGCAAGTGACAGCTTGACAACTCTGGCCTTGTCCTCCCCGCCAGCCCTGTGTGGAGGCAGCTTCTCAGCATGCAGGACNCTGTTGGGAGTTAGGGGAAAGACACCGTGTGCAGATGGGTCAGGGAAGGAAGCCTCCATGAGGAAGGGACAGCTGAACTAAGGCCTGTATGAAATGAAGGATAAGCCATGCAAAGGTTTGGGGCAGAGGGAATCCCAGGCAGAGTAAAGAGCATGTGCAAAGGTCCAGGACAGAATGGAGCTCAGCATGTTTGTACAATCGAAGGGCCCATGTGCGAGAAATACTTGGGAAACTATGATGCTGCAAGAAAAGATGGTTTCTCTATTCTGGCTCTCTCTGCTGTGGAAGGAAAATATCCCCTGGTCACACAAATTATCTCACCAAAAGGTTTCATGGTCAAAAGATTTAGGTAGCACTAGATTAATAAGCTAGCTTTCTTTAAATCGCAGGACTTCTCAGAACCTTGAATGTTCCAATGCACATTGTGGATTTCCAGAAGGGGCTATGACACACATCATTTTCCGAACTCTGATAACATTTTCCAATGGAACATTTCTGGACTAGTGGCCTCCAGAACACACTGTGGGGACTGGGGTATTCCTGCTTTTTCAGCACATCTGTGTGTGCCTGGCTTACAGGCTTGAAAACAGAGAAAAGAAGGGAAAGGAAAGTCATGTATACCGGCTATCAGCCCCTATATTTTATCCACATCACCTGACTTGCATCCTCACCATAACTCCTTGAGGTAATACAATTACTCCCATTTTCGAGAAGAGGAAAGTGAGATTCAGTGAGCTTAGCTGTCTGTCCAAAGGCACTTCACGTGGACAGAACGCCAGTAAGGTCTGCTTGTCTGTCCCCTAAGCCCCTGCTTTTCTCTTTGCTTTCCCATTGAGTTGGAAGGGTGGTATGAACGCACTGTCCAAAAATGATAAACATTACTCCAAGTGCCCTCCCAAATACCTCCCTGACACAGCCCTGTCATGGCTGAAACACAAAAACCAGGGAAACAAAAGAAAAGCCTCTGGCTTCATTAAAAAAAAGGGGGGGGGAAGATTTAATACCAGTGATGAGCAATAAAAATAACAAAAGAAGGAAAAAAAAAAGACACTTTTCAGAGGGAAGAAGTTGGCTGATCTGAGGGATAGGGGAAGGGACCCCGGTACTTCTATCAGTGAAATTCTCACACCTGGGCCAAGACGGAGACACCCTCCCCCCATCCAAAGATAATCAGATATTTATAAATTGTCTTTTCTTCGTATATATGTATATGTGTGTGTATATATATCCATTCTGTCCTGGACCTTTGCACATGCTCTTTACTCTGCCTGGGATTCCCTCTGCCCCAAACCTTTGCATGGCTTATCCTTCATTTCATACAGGCCTTAGTTCAGCTGTCCCTTCCTCATGGAGGCTTCCTTCCCTGACCCATCTGCACACGGTGTCTTTCCCCTAACTCCCAACAGATATATATCTGTATATATACACACACATACATATATACTCATATATGCACATATCTATAAATATATTTATTTACATAGAGACTCAAGTTCCACACAGAGGCATATCCTTAAGTGATTCAATACCCAACCCCCCCACTGCTGTCCCCACGGCCCAGGGCACTGGCCCCCAGTCACACACAGCAGAATGGACGGATGTTGTTCACCCAGAACACAGAAGACCGGCGGTAAAGGGCCGGTGAGGATCCCACTCCTGGCTGAGCCCCTTGACTCTTGGCCTGACTCCCGCCTGTCTGCAAGGGCACCATGGGGTGGGGGCGGGTAATAACAGGAAGATGGTTTATAAATCACTCTGGGTCGCTCAGATGGGGACAGTGGAGAAGACAGCATGTCCACGCTGGGAAGGGAGGGAAGATGCTCTTAGCAGGAACATGGCAGGGTCCTCGGGAAGTGAGACTGAGAAAGGACGACCAAGACAGGACTCCTTGTTTTCTGCCCAGGAACACAGCGACTGCTGGAAGGGCTCCTGGAAGGCTCTTGGACCCTGGGATGCTAGGAGCCAGTGAGGTGGCTGCTCGATGGTGATGAGGCCAAGTCAAGGCCTGCAGGGTCGGGATGGCAGCGAGCTGCTCTCGGGGCACCCGAGGAGGGAGGGGTGGCTAGCAGAGCGGCAGCAGGTCCCTCCTGGCCCAGGTGGCCACAGCACCGACCCCATCATGTCTCCACATCTGCCGATTTTTACTAGGAACACTCCTGGTAGTTAAATGTGGGCAACTAATGGAAGCAGAGTATTCAGGAGGGCCAGACACAAGTTATTTGTGGTCTTTTCTGGCCTATGTGACAGCAGTCTTGAAACTTCTGATGAAGAGGCATGTGCTTGGCCCCTGGAGGCCTGAGAAGTGACTTCCAAGGCCAGTTCTGCTGAGCGGCTGGGTGGTTTTGGGGAGCTCACTTCCCTTGCTGGGACTTCAAATGAGAATGCAGAACCAGAGCGTCTGTTAGAAGTCCCCCATCTTTCAGGGACCACGGTTTTATGAAGATAAAACAACAGAAGTACATAATCTCAGAGCCCTCGGGGAGGGGGAGAAATAGATTTTGATAATCCCGATGACTGACAAGGATGAGGAAGCAGAGGGACTCTAGGAGGCCTCTGATGGGAGGAGAAGCTGAACAACATCTTGGAGAAGAATCTGGAGCATCCGGTCCAGTTGAAGAGAAACACAGGCTCACGCACCGCAGTTCCATCTGCGGGCGTATCCCCCAGACCAGCAACTAACTCCCAACAGGTGTTCTGAGAGGCGCTGATCCCCTTGTGGGCTGGATAACTTGGGCAAGCCTGTGGTCTCTGGCCGTGAGAAGGTTCTTTCTAGGCTCCAAGTCTCATACATGAGTTTCCTATATAGTCGTCTGATGGGATGCATATTCACGTGTGGGCTCCTGTAGGCACCATCCCCTACCCCCATCTGACCCAGTCTAAGTCCACACTGGCTGGAAGGAGCCAACCTGGTCACATGAAGAACTTACTTCCTCCTAGAGCTGGCTTTCTCAAAGTCGGCTCCCTGTCTGAACTGCCCTTCTCTGGGTGGGCTGGTGTGGGGAAGTGGGAAGAGTGTGAGGTAAAGGGAGAAAGAATGCAAACAATAAAGGAGGCTGGAGGAAGGAAGGAAGGAAGGAAGGGAGGGAGGGAGGGAAGGGAGAGAAGAAGGGAGTTTACTAATTGTGGAAGCACAGGACCCACTGAATTTTATAATAAGCTGGTCAATCTCTATTTAGAACCATAAGATAGTGTGTGTGTTTGTGTGCGTGTGTGTGTGTGTGTGTGTGTGTGTGTGACACATTGGAGCCTCAATCCACAACTGTTGCTTTTCTCACTGAGGAAGCCTCTGTTCTTCCTACCACCATCGCTAAGCCCCTCACCATTCCCCCTTCCCCTAGGTGTGGTGCTGGGATTTGGCTAGAATTCCACAACTGGACCTCTCACCTGCAACCGGATCCTGTTTTCGTGGGCCTCTGCATTTACTGCAAGTGCCACACGGGGCCTGGAGACCCCCTGAATCTAGGTCAGAACACGCAGCCTGCATTGATTGTGCTGTGGTGAGGCTCCTCCCACGGCAGCCCACCGGGTCTCACCCTGCTCTCAGGAGCAGAGAATGAAAATGAGAAGGGGAAAGGGTGGGAGAGGAGGCAGAGCGGGTGGAGATGGTGGGGAGAGGACAGAGGCAGCAAGAACCAGGATCAGTGGGGACGAGAGGGGCGGAGGGCTGGAGCTGGGGAGGCGAGGACGGCCCCTCTCACTACCTGGGAAACAGCGGAGAGTCAAGTGGGCTGTTTCCACCAGAGCCAGCTGAAATGTGTGCTATAAAAAGTGATGCTATTTACCTTGGTGTTTTGAGAATGGAGAAAAACATCCCGTGGCTTTTTACAGTTGTTGCTTATTTTTCTTTTCTCTCCTCCGGGTTTGTTTGTTTTAATGCATTTGCACATTTGTGCAGTCCTGACTGTTCGGGTAAGTGCCTCTTCAGCTCTCCGGGAGCAGCTGCCTCCTTCCTCACTCCTGGCCCCTGGATCACTCAGGAGGGGTCCCCAGTCCCCCCCAACCCCTGCAGCTGTGGCACTGGGGGCTTGGCCTGTCTCGGCCAGGTCCACGCTCAGGGCCGAGCCACAGAGGCCCTCAGAGCTGTTCCCCTCACTAAATGCTCACACGTGAGCGGTCGGGACAAGTCTCCTTCTCTCCTGAATGTGCTTGGCTCTGATGGGTACCTCGTGGCTTTCAGGGGCAGACAAAGTAGGATTTTGCCTCCTCATGCCTGGAAGGCCTTGACTCACTGTCTCTTGTCCACACCTCACAGGACAGGTATAACGAAATAAAATAATGATATAAGGCAGTGAAATGCATGTTGGTTCCTGCCCCCTCCCTCTCACCCCTCCCAGCTCTTGGGGAGCACAGAATGTCAGATCTGGAAGGAACTAGAGAGAACATCCAATCCATCACCATCATCCCATGGATGGGGAAACTGAGGCCCAGAGGGGCGGAGGGACTGGCTCACAGTCACATAAACAGTGAGAGACGGGGCAACGTTCTGTCTCCGCCCGGTGCACTTCTGCTGCCAAAGAACTCAACAAATGCTAAACAATTGATTTGTTTCTGAGGTTAAACACTTCTAGCTATTTACTTCGGGCACAGGAACTGTTAATTAAGAATTCAAAGAAGCCAGTGCTTGCCTCTGTCAACTTGCCCATGGTCCCGGTGGCGAGTTAAGGATGGGAAAGAAAGCATTGCAGAAAAGGTCTAATGGATTTACATTTCCCATTGACATTGTTTCTCTGGGTTCTGAGAATTAACTTATTTTTATAGTCTGGAGAGCCAGGGATGAAAAAGCCCTTTTAGTGTGAAATATAACAGTGAGTGATATTTAAGGAGCTCTTTTGCCTCCAAACGATTGCAACAGACTTTGCACAACAGAAGCTAGAGACAGTGGGTGCAAAACAATGTGGGTTTTGCAACCACCTTTTGTGTCCCCTGTGGTGGCCGGAGGCGTGGGAAAGGCAGTGTCGTCCCCCCCCCCGCCCCCAACCCTTTCCTCTCCTTGCTCCCAGGTACACGGGACAGGGCTGGATCACCTTTCAGAGGGCCTCACTCTGGGGGAGCCCACTGAGCCCCCACCCCCGTCTCAGTCTCTCATTCTCCTTCTGGATCTCATTAAACAAACGTGAGTGGTGCTGTGCGAGCCTGGACCAGCCCTTCCCCTTTGGACGCCCCAGGATTCTAGAGGGTAACGCGGGAGTTTGGACACTCTGGATCTCCAGAGCTTCCTCCAGCACTAAGAGCTTCACGCAGAGTTCTAGGCAGAGAGCCACCCCGTCAGGTCAGAATATGGCCATATTCTGTATTAACCCATCACCTTGGCTCAGTGTCTAACGGCCCGCAAGAGGCCCTTCATCTACAGAGAACCGTTTCACTCTCATGACCCCCTGGTGGGGTAGATATTATCATCTGTTTATTCAAAAATAGGAAAGTAAGATTCAGAAAAGTGAAGTGACTTGTCACGGACACACAAACAAGAAGGGGCACGTTCAGACCAGGTAAAAGTATCACCCAAACTCCTATTCTCAGGAAACACCACGCTCCCTTAGCTTCAGACGACGGGCATTAGTAGACAGAAGGACAGAGGCACGGACGAGCGATGCTACGCCATTACAAGAGATTCTGAGACCGCCGAGGGACTCTCAGGAGCTAGGTTTGGGAAAGACACGGAGAATTCCCCATCACTGGAATACAGTGAACTAGGATGAAGCAAATACCAGGCTCCCTCCATCCCCTTAAATAAATACTCCAGTTTTTCAGAGCTGCAGGAGAGCTCATCCACCTATCTTCTCTTTGTCCAAATGCAGATGCTGAGACCAAGAGAGGGAAAGTGATGTTTACCACGCGAGCAAGCCATTGTCAGCGCTGGGACTATGAGCCAGGTGAGGGAGTCTTTCTACCAGCACGCATTCCTGCTTCTCTCCCTGCTTCCCTCCCTCGCCCCTGGAATCGGAGACGAGGAGTTGTGGGCCTCCCAGGCCCAAAGGCAGAGCCGGCCAGAGGCCAGAGGATGGAGAAGGGAGAAACACACAGACTTTTCAGCCACACGCATGTCTACACAGTTCCAGAATTCCTCCATCTGCTTCTGGCTAGCAACCGGCCCAGGGCAATCAGACCCAGGGTCCCTTACCTCTGCTCGGCAGAGCTGTAGGTCTCCCCTCTCTGGCAGCTGCTCAGGGTGACGGGGTCAAAGTTGTCGAAGGAGCGGAGGGCCACCCCCGAGATGGCGACCAGGGGTGAACTGAAGCTCACACGGACCGCCTTGCTGTGGTAGAAGGGCTGGCTGAGGTCATGCACCACAGGGATAATCAGGGGATTGTTCCTGCAGCTCAGGACATGGAGGCCTGTCAGGAGAGACAGAGGGCCGAGGGGCCAGGCTCATTACTCAAGGCCAGTCACGCCCTCCCTAACGGGCCCTTCCCGAAGCCCCCAGACCCTTTCATGTCACTGCACAAAAGCACCATTGGGTGGCCAGTGGGGATTTTGAGTTTGATTGAAAGTTTCTTTGTCTGCCTTTTTCTCTTGGTTCCAAATCTTTCCAATCCCTTTGCCTCCCTGCCCCCTAAGCTTTCCCTTCACCTAGCGCCCACAGCCTCTCTCCCTCCCCCAGTGGCCACCCCTCACACAAGCATCTCTGGCCCTCACCACCCTCCCACACTGCATTCGGGCTGGATGGTCTGAGTTGCTAGTTTTCTTTTCTTTTTCTTTTTTTTTTTTTAAAGATTTTATTTATTTATTTGACAGAGAGAGAGACAGGCAGCGAGAGAGGGAACACAAGCAGGGGGAGTGGGAGAGGAAGAAGCAGGTTCCCAGCAGAGCAGGAAGCCCTCTGCGGGGCTTGATCCCAAAACTCTGGGATCACGCTCTGGGCCGAAGGCAGACGCTTAACAACTANACCCTGAGATCATGACCTCAGCCAAACGAAGGGTCGGGTGCTTAAGCGGCTAAGCCACCCAGGCGCCCCTGAGTTGCTAGTTTTCAGGCTGCCTTCCCAGTCAGCCAGAGAGACAGTACAAATCATCTGCAGGAACAGGCTCTTCCCTTCCCCGGGGGGGGGGGGCGGGAAGCCTGCCCTCATTTTTAATCCAGGAACCCAGGAGCAGTCCAGTGAGGTCTGCACCTCTGTAGCCATGGGGCAGAGGTAACGCTGAGAATCAAGGGCAGGAAGTGGCTTTCCAGAGGCGCCCAGAACAGCCAGCAACGTAGAGACCACGTTGAACCCAGGCTTGCCCCCTCCCAAAGCCCCCGGTTCTTTCTAGAAGGGGGAACAGGTCCCCAGGCTTCAAGGAGGAAGGGAGGGCGCAGAGAGAAAGGGCACGCCCAGAAGAGGGAAGGCAGTGACGGGGTGGGAAAACGGACACTGGCTTTGGGGTCTGGCGGACCTCGGTTCACATCACAGCTTAGCCTACCTGTGAAGGGACTAGTCACATCCTAACGATATGACTCCGGCAAGCTCCTTATAACTCAGTTTCTGCATCTGACGTCAGGACTGACCCTAAACACATCCCGGCTGGCCTGCGCCATCGGGGCCGTTGAGCTCCCCACCCAGAAGGCGCCCTTCTGCGGTCACTCAGAGCTGCAAAGGCTCCAGAGGGGGGTGCCAGGATGTGGAGGACAGAGGCAGGGGCCACTGCGGGGAGGGACGGGGACACGTGGAAGCCTCAGACACTGAGTCACGGGATCCCAGCAGCTTCTGTGGAACTGGACCTCCCCTCACGCCTCAGAGCCCTCTGCAATGCCAGGACAGCTAGGAAAATATTTGCTTCTCACTTAGGGAAATTTCTCCGGAATCCGGATAGGCCCAGAGGGGTTTTCTTTCTCTTCCTTATTCCTGTGTCTCCCCCTTGCCTCTAACACTAACTAAATAAGTAAACATAAAAACAAAACAAAATCCTCTCTCTGCTCCCTTGGCTTCTGCTTGACCCTGCGATGACCCCTTGCCTGCTGGCTTCATACTGGTCTTTGAACCCAGCACTCTGTGGAATGATGCAGGCATAGCTTTGAAGCCGGCCTTCGGGGCTAGCCTGGAATTCCAAACACCTGGAATGGCTACCCAGCGGTATACTGGACATGTGGGAGAGATAACAGGACTTTCCCAGTGCTGGGTCTCGTGCTGGGCACCGTCACCACAGCCCTGAGCAATACCTCACTTACTACCTCTCCATCTTGCTCTGATGATGAAGTGGCACCGTTGTCCCCGTTGTGCCTAAGAGGAGAGCAAGGTGCCGCAGGAGGGGCTTTGAAGTCGAGCCGAGTGAGTGGCAGCGACAGGACTGAAGCCTGGGCTGTTGGCACTGGAACTGGGGCTCTTTCCTCTGCCCCGTGCACACATGGCTAGGCAGAGGGGTGTGCAAGTGACAGCTTGACAACTCTGGCCTTGTCCTCCCCACCAGCCCTGTGTGGAGGCAGCTTCTCAGCATGCAGGACCTGGCTCTTTACCTGCCTTCCCACTCCTGGCCTTTCCTTACCCTCCTCCCACGGGGGGCTCTGCAGACGGTGTCGGAGACACGGCCACCGGTGTGGGGCACTAAGGGACACCTCGGGGTACAGGGGAAAGAGCCACAGCTATGATTCTGAAAACCTGGCTCCTCTACTCTCTTCCGGTCACTGCCATGTGACCCGGGGGGGACTCAGGCGCTGATACCTGGAGAAAGGGCCTTTGCTCCGTCTCCTTCCTGGGGTCATTTAAGGATAAGATGGGGTGCCCGAGGTTAAAGGTGCCTGGTAGAAGGGAGCTCATGAAAGGAGGACTTGGACAGTGGCCACTGATCCCCATATCTGCCACATCCAGGCTTCTCTGGATACACAAAAGCCTCCCGATCTGAAGGCAACCAGAATGCCAAACGGAGAAGCAAGAAGAGGAAGGGCAAAGGCAGAACTAGCTCTCAGCGGATCCTCCAACCACCCCGGGCAGATAGGGTCCCAAGAGCCACCCAAGAGGACGTGCTCACCGAGATCGTGGCTCTGATCTTTGGTATCAAACAGCTGGACGCTGATGGTCTCCTGCTTCTGGTCCCCATAATAGGTGCCATCGGTCACCAGGTGGACAATAACAGCTGCAGCCACCATTGGCTGAGAAAAGTATGCCTGAAATGCAGACAGCACGGCAGGGTCACTCACACGCTCCAGCCACGGGGCAGGGGTTTCAAGGAGCATCTTCCGTTTCAGGGTCTGGGCCACTCGTCATGGGTCCATGGTGGGAACAGGGAGGCAGTGAAGAACACAGGCTCGGAAGTCAGAAACTCTGCTCCAACCTGGCTCTGCACCTGCTGAGCTGTGTGACAGTGAGTGGTCGCTCGGCCTCTCTGGGCCTAAGTTCCCTCATTCTAAGTGACATATTAAGGAAATAACTCAATCACATGGTGGCTGCGAGCCTCCAGTAAGATAATGGGAACAAAATGTCTGGCACAACCTACAACCACAAGAAAGGTATTATTATTATTTGTCACTTCTCCATGCTAGCCTCTGTGTGAGGCATCAAGGAGACAAAGCTAAGTAAAACACAGCCCTTGCATTTCTGCAGACTGCGGAGCTCCAAGTTGGTCAGTGATGTGCAAATCAAAAGTCAATACAATCCATAAGCCTAAGTCAGGAAGATGGGCCCAAACACAGCAATATAAAACCACGGGACAAGCATCATCCGACAGATGACCGGACATGGGCAGAACTAGAAGGGAGAGAACAGTCACTCCTCTGTGGGGATCAGTTAAGACTTCAAGGAGGAGAAGACAACCTTAAAAGGCCTTGAACGATGCACAGAAGGTTCCAGGCAGACAAAAGGTATCCAAAGTCTTGGCCAAAACAAGAAGGACAAGGGGCATTCCATGAGTGATGAAGGGACTCTATTTCAGGGAGCATCCTACTGGGAAGTGTTTTGTTCTCTGTCCTTACAATTAACACCCTCAGTGGGGAGACAAACCATCTTGCGAAAGGGTCACGGGAGTTGGTGCTTCCTGGGGGCCACTGCTGGAGAGTCTAAGACTCGTAAAGCTTTGGCTTACCCGGAGCCAGAAAGTGGTCTGAGCCAGCTGGGAGTACGGGTAGCTAATGGTACAAGGGTACCAGGCATGCTGGGAAATGCCTTCACTGAGATCTATCACCTTCGTTCGACACACCTGGGAAGAGATAAAGAAAAAAATGTTTTAGAGGGTCTCAGCAGTTGAACTAAATTCAATTAGATGCACCTTTCCTCTCCACCTATTTTGTTCAGGGCACAGCAGGAGAAAACAGGGATGCACAGATGGGAGTCTGCTCCAGGAGCCTACATTCTACTGTAGAACAGGGAGTCCTCAACACTGTGAAGGATGGCACAGATAACACGCTTTGGTGGTAGAGGTGACAGAGAAATGTTCACGGGGACAAATGCAGGAGGAGTTGACATCTGAGCTGGATCTTAAAGAACAGAGCAGACACAGGGGAAGGGAGCAGGAGCAAAGGCTCAGAGGAATGGAGAAATCTAGAATGCTCAGGGTGTGCTAAGCCGTCCGGTACTCTTAGAGCTCGGGGAAGGTGGCAGAAAAGGCAGGATAAGGCTGGGATCTCACCGAGTGGCGAATCGCAAGCAGACCATTTTCAAACAAACCTGTACATTGTGCTCAGAGCCGTATTAAGGACAGAGAAAAGACTCTGACAGGATGGGCATTTCCCCCAAAGACAGAATGTGTGAGTGTGTGATGTGTGTCCAAATGTCATTTCACTCCTCAGATCATTCACTTATTCGAGTCACAGTTATTGGGAGATGGCTATTTGCCAAGCACTGTGGGATGAGACAGACACCAGGAGCTCGCAGGGGACAGTGAGTGCAGATACCCATCGAGGCACCACACAGACACACACACCTGTAACTGTAACTGTACAGCAGAAAACAGAAAAGTTCTATGATGGCAAAGGCAAGGAGCAACTGCCTTGCTCTTGAGATGGGCCAGACCTTTTGCGGATGGCCATCCCAAATTCGTGTTTTTCCTCTGACCTTGAATGTGGCTCCTCTCTCAACACTCCCCTGTGGATTTGGGTCTGTCATGCCACATGGGCAGGTCTCCCTGTACTCATCTGACAAAGGCTGACCTAGCGAACTCTAAGGCTCTTGAAAGCTATTTAAAAAAAAAAGATAATCTAATATCGATCATAGTAAACATACATGTAAAACAAAAAAGAGAGGAAAAAGAAAAAAGATTTTATACAAGGATCAAGGATACCTATTCCAGCAATATTTGTAGTAGCAAAAAATTGGGAATAGTTTGTATGTTCATCTGTTGGGGAAGGGATGCATCAAGAAAGAAATATTCATGTGACAGATTACTGTATACAGCACAAGACTCTTAAGAGGCCTCAATTAGATTCATATACAGGGATGATACTAGAAATCTTTAATGTCAGGTCCAGTATGGGTCCCGGGCACTCAAAACGGAAGCCCTACTCCTAACATCAGTGGAGACATCAATGGAGAGATTGCAAAAGCATAACACTGAGTAAAAACAAACCAAAAAAAAGGGAACAAGGTGTAAATGGACAAGTACAATATGATGTCATTTATAAAAATCACACAAAGCAAGACCATATATTGCCAAGAGATTCCTAGAGATGAGTACAGAAGAATCAAAAACAGAGTAGAAAAGTCATGTATCAAATTCATGAGTCAAGCTCAAGATACGATACGTGATACCTGAACTGTAATCTACAACTGTATCATCAGTGTTTTTTTAAATGAACTTTTTTAGTATTGGGGTGATTCTATATTTACAGAAAAGTTGCAAAGGTAATACAGAGTTCTCTAGGTATGCTTCAGCCAGTGTCCCTTACTGCTAACGTTTTCATCAATCCATTTTTGAAGCCCCAAACAGAGGAATTTAAGTCGCTTAACCAACTCTGGAAAATCACAGATCAGTCACCCAGAAAGTTCTTCAGTGCCATGATGACCTCATTGGAGGACACCCCGGTTTATCTTTGACGTTTGAATGTTGGACTAGGTCATGGGTTTTCAGGGATTCCTTGGAGGCGTCTGCCTGCGGGTCAGGGTGTGAGATATGCTTCCTTCCTTCTCTACTGCTTTACCTGGAGCATCTCTACTCATCCGTCTTAGATATCGAGCTGCCAGGTAAAGTTTCCTTTAAGAAAAGAGCTTCACTGCTTGAAGAACACTGCAAAGTATTGAAACCTGTTTATTGCCAAAGTTCCCCTCCCCCTCTCTGAGAAGCCAGTGGGTCCTGGGCATACAGTATGAGTTTCCCAAACATCGCAGGTAACATCTTAGGGAGAGTAGCGGTGCCAAGAATCAACCATCCCATTGGCCAGAAGCAGGTGATGGCTTCTGTTATTCAAATCTCTAGAAGCCTAATACCAAGGAGACTATGGGCAAAGCAGCCACTTTAATAGGCTGAAGATGTCTTCAAGTTTATTTATTTTTCTCAAAAACAACTGGGACGGAGCTTAGGCAGATCTGCTAGTGGATTGTGTTACATTTTACAACAGTGCGAGACTTTGCATAAACTATCTATGGTATTTGAAATCCAGGCCAGCAATTGGACATGTATCATTTTGGAATTCTTTCCCCTGTGTTCTGAGCTGCCTGCCCCCAGCAGAGTGTAGTGGAACACATCTCTGGAGTGCTGGGGAAGGAGGGGGGGCTTATCTCTGCATCTAAAACATTCACGGTCAGAGAAGTCTAAAACATGAACAAAGCCCTCTTATTGCTTAAATACAATTTTCTCTTATCTCATCAGCTCTATCAGCACTAGACAGGGCTTTAGAGGTACACACTGCTGTTATTTTATTCTCCTGTTTTCCTATTTAGATTGTGTTTGTTTCGAGCTGGCTGCGATACTGACCAGGGACAGTCAAAGCAGATCAGAGAGGAATAAACAAATTCAGCTGAATGTTTGCCCAAAGCCCCAGTTGATCTTAAAACCATCTATGTTCCTGGGGAGGCTGGGGGAGGGGGAGGTTGCAGGGGAAAGGTGAAGGAAACACTCACAAGCCCCCTGCTTTTATAGACCTTGTGGGTTCTGCTCATCCAGCAGCCACTTACTAAGGGCATGTGGTATGGTACACTGGGCTCTGAGTGCCTGAGAGAGAAGGAGCTTTGCCCTTGGCCACAAGGTTGGTCACCAGGGATGTAAGTGTGATCCCAAGGTGACTGATTCAATGGGGATGCTGTTTTCATCCACTCATTTCTTGAGCCTTCCAAAAAAAGCAAGTCTTCCAAAAAGCATTGCTGAACAATGTAGATTTTCCTAACATTGGTAGGGGAACAAGCAGGAGAGTTACATCCCACACTCCGCGGCAGCCCCAGGAAGTGAGTTCCATCTCACTCACCATCTCAGTCTCTCCGGTGTCACTGGCTCCAGTGACCTCCCTATCTCTTCCAGTCCCCCCCCTTCCCAATCTGCACCTCTCAGACCTCTCATAAGCCATTCTTCTCTCCCTCAGATTATCCACTCTTGTACACATAAGTCCTGATGATGATGTCAACAACCCTCCCCAGAGGGTTCGGGGGGCTGAACATAGCAACCTCTTACCCTCTCTGTCATGCTGCGATTGTCCCTTCACACCACTCCTCCTTGGGCAACACACCTAGAGGGCTCTAATGAGAGACTATGGACTCTGGGAAACAAACTGAGGGCTTCAGAGGGGAGGGGGTTGGGGAATGGGATAGGCTGGTGATGGGTAGTAAGGAGGGCACGTATTGCAAGGTGCACCGGGTGTTATACGCAAGTAATGAATCATGGAACTTTACATCAAAAACTAGGGATGTACTGTATGGTGACTAACATAATAAAAAAATATTATTAATAAAAAAAAGAATAAGGAAATAAAAAATAAAAAAATAAAAAGAGCAAAAAATAGAAAAATAAATAAATAAAAACATGGGCAGCCTCTAGGCTTCAGGTTCCCCTGGACAGATGAAGAGGGAGTCTCCCAGCTGGAACCTACCTTTCTGCCTTTCCCACTCCCATGCCTGGTGCAGCATTATTCACAATAGCCAAGATGTGGAAACAAACTCACGGTCCATCAGGAGGTCAATGGATGAACAAAATGTGATCCATCGATAAAATGCAGTGTTATTCAGCCTTAAAAATGAAGGAAACCCTACCATATATGACAGTAAGGATGAATCTTGAGAACATCATGCTAAGTGAAATAAGGTAGCCACGAAAGGACAAATACTGCATTATTCCACTTATAGGAGGTATCTAAAGTCGTCAAATTCACAGATCAGTGAGTGGAATAGTGGTTGCCAAGGGCTGGGGGAGGGGAGAAAGTAATTGCTAATCAACAGACATCAAGTTTTAGGTAAGCCAGATGATTAAGTTCTAGAAGTCTGCTGTACCTACAGTCAACAATACCTTATTGTACACACAAAAGTTTGTGAAGATAGATTTCAGGGCGCCCGGGTGGCTCAGTGAGATAAGTGTCTGACTTTCAATTTTGGCTCAGGTTGTGATCTCAGAGTCCTGAGATCAAGCCCTGCGTTGGGCTCAGCAGGAAGTCTGCTTGGGATTCTCTCCCTCTCCCTCTCCCCCTGCCCCTGTTCTCTATCTCTCTGTAAAATAAAATAAAATCTAAAAAAAAAAAAAGATCTTTTGTTAACTTTTTTGTCACAATAAAGTGAGATACAGTAATATTTTGAATGACTAAAATACTGATATTCATTGAATGAATGAATACATTAATAAAATAAGTGAGCCAGTTCAGGTGGGGGGAGAGAAATTCATCAAATGATGCTAGGAAAAGAGCAGATGTGGTTGGGCTGTCAAGCTCTTTCCCTTAGGTATTCTCAGGGTTGGACGAGGGATTACCCAGTATTTTCTTGATTACTTCAGAGCCAAAGAACTCACTTCCATTTATAGGCAGCTCAATTGACCTTTGGACAGCTCTTCCCAACAGCCAGAGGAAGATGTCTGGATGTACTTCCTCCTCCTTTTTCCTCTAAGTAGCAATGTCTATAAGCTTTCTTATTTAGAGTCCCAACTTAGATGGAACTGAACAGTTATCTACTGAGACCATTCCCTTCATAGTACTCAAGGAGGGTGGGCTGTTTTACATGACATAACATAGCAAGTAGTCGGCAAAACTGTTATTTAAATGCAGAATTTTCCGTCTTCAAGAACTGATGTTTTTTCCTCACCTATGTCCAGCACTTCCTCGATCCTACATTTTTCATAAAAAGTTTATTTATTTTGGTAAGCTCTATACCCAACGTGGGGCTCAAACTCATGGCCCCGAGACCAAGAGTCACATGTGTTTCTGACTGAGCCAGCCAGGAGCCCCTCAATCCTACTTTTGTTGGGTAGAACCACCTCCAATGAGATGTCTCCCTCTTCCCCAAGGTTTCGTGGGACAGGAATTTTGGTGTCCATGCCACTCGTTTCTCCAGGAGAAGCCCAGTTCTAGGTCTTTGATGGAAGCTAAGCAGCCACTGTCCTCCAGTCCCATCTTAACACCTGCAGGACCTGAGGGGCAAGAGACTGCCTTCCTGCTTGGTCTTTAGGACAATGCCTTAGACACCCCATCACCTTCAGAGATGTGCTTACACCAAACACCCCCCATGGGAAATAGGAGACCTGGGTCATTTCTGGCTATGTCACTTATTAGCCGGACATCTCCCCCACCCTCAGTTTCCCCATCTATGAAATGCAGTGGCTGTATGGGATGACCCCTAAGTCCCCCTGGAGCTTAAGGACACCCACAGTCATGACATCCACTAAGGGTCTCAAGGTCACAATGTCATCTATCCTCACAGTCAGCCTCTGTGAGATTGGAATCATTGTCCCATTTTTCTGATGAGGGAACGAGGCACAGAGGCTTTACAGAATTCCTTTAAGATCATCTAGCCACTTATGTAGGGCAGCCAGAAGCCAGACTCTGATCCCTGTGATGCCATGTTCCGTGTGCTCTATCACAAAGTGACGACTGATGCTTGTCTTGGTTGAAACCTCCCCTTTGTCTGATGGGGAAGAAGGCACCAGCTACCACGCTCTCTGCCTCCACCTGCTCTCCCTGCTCCAAGGTCCTCATAATTAACCTGCCAAAGTAAAGAACTAATCCCATTGCCCTGCTACTCATCACTCCCTCTATGGCTGCTCAGGGACCACGGGATGGGAAGTTTAGCAGACACAGCCCGCAAAGGCCTTCGGGAGCCAGTTTCAGCCCTGTCACCACCTTCATCGCCAGCTGCTGTCCCTCCCCCCCCCCTCCCCACGCAGCAGGTGGGCATCCGCACACGTGCACAGCGGTGCTCCCTTCTCCCTGAGAGACGCCTTCTCGCACATGCCCTGGACTCCACCACCACAATGTCTGTGCCCAGACTTCTCCCCACCCCCACCCCCTCCACTGCACTGGCTGCCTATTCTGTGAAATGCTGCACACACTTCAAAGCCAGTCTCAAGTATCACCCCTCCTCTTAAAGACTTTGCTCACCCCCAGGCAGAATTAATTGCTCTCTCTTGTGTTCATACAGCTCTTAATATACCTCGGTTACGGCGCTCGTCAGGTTGGATTACGGTTGTTTAGAGCCCAGTCTTATCCCCCGAAATTCTGAAGACTTCCCAGGTAAGAAGCACCCTTTACTCATGCTCACGTCAGTCCTAGCTGATCGCCTAGCACCAGGATGCGGTAGGTGCCCCGAGAACAAAAGTCACAGCAGGAGCGGTGGCAGTGAGGGGGTGCCTGTCCTCGGCCGGGCGCTTTGTGAAGGTCTCCGTATGTACTGAATCATGCAGGCTTCATAACCACTCTGTGAGGGAGGTACTATGATTGTACCCATTTCATAGATAAGGACTTGAGGCCCCATGCTTTGCCTAAGGTCACCCAGCTCGTTAGGGGAACCAGGATTCAATGCTAAGGCACAAACACAGCCCACACCCTTAATAGTAGATTAAGGCCGCCTTGAAAAGGGCCACCTGCCTATCTCTCAGGGCTGCCGTGGAGGATGGACCTGAATAGAAGTTGGTTCAGCAGCCAGAGCAGGCCCCTACAGGGCTGCCCCGGGGTGGGTGATGTGGTCGAAAAGAGCCCTGGGTTGCCAGGAAATAGGCTTGCCTGCTAGAGCTGATCCACCGCTAACCTCCTCTGACACTTAGCCTTCCCATGGGCAGAAGGACAGAGTACGATCCCTAAAAGGATCTTCATTTCTGACATTCTGCCAGCTTTTCACTCCCAGCCTCTTCCTGGTGAATGCTGCAGGAGAGAGTGTCGACTCCGTCATGAAGCGGGATTGTTCTGTCAGCCCCTGAGCCAACTCCTGGATCCCATGTCTCTGGTCTCTGGAAGGCTAATTTCACAGCCACCTTTCTGTGAACGCCAGAGGGGTAACATAAACATTTACTGCAGCCATTCCAGCAATGTGTTTTCTGTTTTCTCTTTTCTTTTCATGCATGTGACAAAGAGTTGGTTCGTCCCCCCAAAGCTTTGAGATCATTGGATATCGGCACTGGGGGTAACCTCAGAGATCCAATTCCAGCCATCACATCTGATAGAGAGATGGGAACAGGGTTCACTGGGGATGGATGAGACTGGCCGTAAGCTCCTCTGGGATGGGCCAGATGTCTGGTGGTGACTGGGGTTGCCTGGACTGACAGACACAGAGATGTCTGTGGCCCCAGGACTTGGGGGCTCTTGTCCACGCCGCGCACCACCAGCCACTCCATCCAGCTCCTGCCTCCAAACCCCTCCTTTGCCGAAGACTGCTTTCAATTAGAGGAGTTAACGATGTCTTGCTTTCAAAGGGTTTTTAAATCCAGTTTATCTTCCACCCACACACGTCGTACACAAAGGCGGGGAGACAGAGGGAGAACAGGGGGAGCTGGAGTTCTGGTATTTTCCCACACAGGGGAGATGCCATGAGGTTTCTATTGAATTTCCTTTTACAGATTTACATGCCCTTTTGTCAATCACAGGAGGGAGGAAGTGCTCTTCAAATCTCTGGCCCGTCCTCTCCAATTTCCTCTTTCAACCCAAAGGGACCTGGGAATGGGTCTCATAGAAAAAGAGAGGAAAAGGAATAGGGAGGGGGAGTGTGGGGGTGCATGCTGATACTAACAATACACATAAATGCACAAGTGCATGCACGCACCGGCACACGTGCGCACATGCGTGCGCGCACACACACACACGCCCCAGGCAGTGTTTCCAAATAGTTCCACTTGGGCCATATTTTAATGTCAGGTTTGCAGATCCAATGCCAAGTTATTTCCCCAAGAACTGCAAGGTTGTAAGAGGAACAGGCAGGACTCCTTGATGTGAAGACGGTGGGAGGACAAGTCGGCTGGGAGACCATGGATCAGGCCACGGAGACCCCAACACTGAGTGAGCCAGGTACAATAAAGTCACCTCTGTAGAGCCAGCGTGGCTGTCCCTTCCAGAACATGGTGGTCCCTCCGCAGTGCTCCGCTAGGGAAGAGAAAGGGCATCAACTCTCGTGGTACTGACGCTGCCCAGGTTGCATCCTGCCCTAACTAGGAGGAAAAAGCACTTTTGTCCCCATTTTATTTTTTTATTTTTTTTATTTTTTTTAATTTTATAGTAATATTTTTTATTATGTTAGTCACCATACAGTACATCACTAGTTTTTGATGTAAAGTTCCATGATTCATTACTTGCTTATGTATAACACCCAGTGCACCATGCAATATGTGCCCTCCTTAATACCCATCACCAGCCTATCCCATTCCCCCCCCCGAAGCCCTCAGTTTGCTTCCCAGAGCCCATAGTCCCCATTTTAGAGATAAGGAGTCCAAGGTTTGGAAGGCACTGGGAACTTCCTCACAGCTTAAGAGTCAAAGCCAGTGGTCTGACTCAAGGTCCCTGTCCTTCTTACTCCCCAATAGCTTTTGGTCACCTCTCTGGGGGTGGTTTCTTGTCTGTCCACCTGTCTCCATGCCTGAGCATCAAGGGCAGTGCTTGTGCCCAATTTCTCTCTCCTCTTCACTGGTGTCTAATACAGGTTACTAGGCATGGCTCAGCGAATGTTGCCATATTGAACTAAGGGGCTCCTCAAGGCTAACCAGGTGCTTCAGGGCTGACATAACTGATCCAGAAGCCTGGTGTGTGGACATGGGAATAGCCACGTGGTGCAGGGAAGACCCCAGAAGACCTTGCATTCATTTGTGAGCACTAAAAGCCTGGACCCGTCCACCACCCAGGCTCCCATGCAGTTGTTGGACAGCAAATATGATGATGGCTGTAATAACTGGTATTCACAGCAATTTCTCCCATTACTCTCATGCACACCAGAGCCTGTCCGATTCCACTATTTCATTTAATTCTTAGAACTACCCTTTGAGGGAGGTGTTAATATGACCTCTACTTCCTTGATGGGAAACAGGCTGATTGCTAACGGGGAGGATGAGGGCCCTCGAGACCACTGGACCAGTTAAGGCACACAGCAGTGCTGCCACCCCCCAAGCCCTTGCTCAGGACAGACGCCATTAAACAGTGCATACTGCTCCCCTGAGTGGAGGCCTCAGAATCCCTCTTACTAAAACATTATGGCGAGCCACTCACCATTGGTCAGGACTGGCCCAGAAGATGAACCTATTTGCAATCCTTGAACTTGGCTATCAGCTCACTGAGGGCAAGAATGGGGGCTTGCCTCTTACATCTTCAGTGTCAAGAGCAGTGAAAAGCCTAAAGTAAGCACTAAAGCCAAGACTCGTTGAATAAAAGGATGAATTACCAACAATAACAATGTTATTGACCCTTTACTATATACAGGTATCCCCTGTCTTTCCAAAGTTCAAGCTGCACCCCTTTGCTGGTATGAAAGACCTAAATTTGTACCTGTTTTCGCTAACCGAAAGGAAGCCAAAAAGGATTTTCGCTTTGATGAAAGAAGGCGAGAAGCAAAAACAGCATTAGTGTTTGTTTTGGGGTGAGTACCCCAAGCAGCGAGAGCTGCCCCACCCAGCAGCTCTTCCAGAACTATGCTCAGCATCTCCATCTGCACGGAGCCTCCAGAGCTTTGAGCTGTGCCTGTGAGCATCTGTGCTTGATCTCAGTTTATTTTGTGCCTTTGTTAGCGAGATGTGTCACAAGGTATCAAAAAGCCTAAGAGAGATTACTTTTTGGGTCTGGGAACACTCAAAAATTTTGTCCTATAAATCAATGGCAATTGCTTCTTTGCTTTATGCCATTTGGCTTACAAAAGGGGTCGCGAGAGCACCCTGCTTTCGGAGAGCGGAGCAAACCTGTATCGGGCATTCTAACAAGTGTTTCATGTGCCTGCTCTTAACTGATACATATACGAACACTGGAAACCCAAACGTCGGGATCCCCCTGGCTGGACAGCACTGGAGTTCTCCCCCCTCTGGATTCTGCTCCTCGCTCCCATGTCCATCCTGATCTCCTCCCTGTGCCCCTCATTCCAAACTGACCCCTGAACAGAGAGAACTTTAAGGGTAACTGAGGTTTGACAGATACACACACACACACACACACACACACCTCCAATCCCCTCTCCCGACTTCCTTTTTACATACTTAATAGCACTGAAAAAAGATAGGGACAGAAACAGAGAGAGAGAGATGGGGGTGGGGGTGTGGGGGGTGGGAAGAAAAGCCAGGCTTTCCTGTAGCGACCATTAGAAACAATTATCACTTTCCCCAGGCCTCCAGAGCTGTCTTCCCCTTTGATGCCTGCCTCACAGAGATAGGAGGGGGAGGAATGGACTGCCTTTCTTTCAATTTCAAGATTTATTATTTGGCATGGACAGACAAGCAAAGAAGCAAGGTGTACAAGGTGTACAAGGTGGGTGTGCAGAGCGGAGGGATGCCTCCTTCTTCACACCCAGAGTTCTGGAAATAGCAGCGGACCTCAGAGCCTCCACCCTTCACCCATGGTCCGCGGGTGACTTCACAGCACATATGACTCCTGCAATCGTAAAGTAGAGACATTTCCAGATAAGATCATTTGGCATCTGATGCCCTCCAGCCTTGGGGCTCAGCCCTGGAGTGATGAGCCCCTCAATGCCCCCGAGGTCTGTCCCTAATATATTAGGTATTCCACACTCCAGGGGGGTCTAAGATCTTGGGGACTGCACCTCCCTCCACACATGTCCGGAATCCTGAGGTTTGGGCTCCAAACTCCTGGCCTGCTCTAAATGACCATGGAGAAGAAGCCAGGCATTGGAGCAGAACAGAGCAAAGAACTCACTGAAGATACCCCTGTTCTGAAGCGCATTGACACTTCTACAGTGAAACTACATTTCTTGGAAGAGAAATGGTTCACGATCCATTCTGTGGTTCTAGGGGATGGAAACTGGATGCCCTAATCTTCTTGTAAAGGTAAAGTTTACTCAAGAGACCTGAGAAAGCACCCGTGAGAGGCGGCAAGGCCAAGTTGAAACCAGCGACCGTGCTCCAAGCGCAGACCCTTGAGTTTTGGGAGGCAGGCACCACCGCCCTCATTTATTCTACAGATACGAAGCGTGCCCAAGCCACAGCTGTCGAGGCTGGTGAGGTCCGGGTCTGACGCCCGCCGGCCCCGGTCACTCCACATCTATCTCCCTCGATACAGGCGAGGGCACTCAGGGCCACGATGTGTGAATGGTGATCGTGGGGCAGTGACAGTGATGCCTCAGCTGCTTTTGCCTCCGTTAACTCCAGCCTGTGTAGCGGTGGAGGGGAGCTTCATATTTACCCATTTTCAGATGGGGAAACCGAGGCAAAGGGAGACAAAATCGGCACAGCAGCGGTGGCAATAATTAAGAATAATGACACTGGTCACCAGTTCATAGAGTATGAAGTGTTAGAGGGCACAGTCCCACCCCAAGGGGCGAGTGGCATCTCCCCACCTTACGTACAGGCGAGCCAGGCATTGGGCTGTACCCATTGCTGGAGCCCAGACAGCCATTCTGAGGAGGCACTGGGCAGGGGCTCGAGCTTCTCCAGCTAGTAAATCCTCTAACAAGAGAGAGTGATTAGTGTCGGATGTGGCGGTCGGCTTTTGTGCTGCTGACAGCTCCTCCCTTGAAAGGCCTGGCTGGGCTCATTTCACAGGGGCCCTCCGTAGGCCTGCTCCCGGCTCCGTAATTATGCCATTCACCAGTCACCCAGGCCCGCCTCTGAACTCCTGACCCAGCAGTGAAAGACTTGGGATCTCATTACTAATCTCTTAAGCCACCTAGTCTTCCAAAATACATCCATTTAACTTGGAGGCCAAGGCTTTGGGGGTGGAAGCCCGGGAGAGGGAAAGCCCAGCACAGGGACTTCTCATGACATGGCCCACGTCCTCCTTTCTGAGGCCTGTGGCCCAAGCCCCAGGGCAGCTGGCCTGGCTGTCCTGCTCGGCACAGGGCAGGCCTCGCTGAGGGTCGGCAGCTGGGCTTTAGGGACTGGGAGGATTTTGGAGGGGAAGGGCATCTGGGCCCACCTGTTTGTAATTTCAGGGGTGTGGGGGATGAGGCCTCTGTTTGTTTTAATTATTATTGTTGTTGAGAAGGGAGGGGAAAAAAATGAGCAGAAACTGCTAACATCTGGAGGCTGCTGTCCAGCTTACGTAATCTCCTGTTGCAGAGGAGGAACGCGGGATCCCCAGCCAGATGGTCCGTGGGTGACTTCACGGCACATGTGCCTCCTGCAACCATGAGATGCTGACAGGGTCAGGAGAGTGCATGGTGGGACCTTCTTGAAATTCTTAAGGGGTGAGAGGCAGGGCTTTTTGGGCTCCCAGAAATCTCAGTTTTCTTTTGGGACACTCAGACTTTTACCCAGCCAAACCCCGAATTTTTCTATTTCTCCATTCATTCATTCATTCATTCACTTATTCAGTACACATTCACATAGCATTTACTTCGTGTAGGTTCCTTATTCACCTTGGTCTACAGGGTGAAAACGGATCCCAGATTTAAAAGGGAATAAAGGGGGCGCCTGGGTGGCACAGCGGTTAAGCGTCTGCCTTCGGCTCAGGGCGTGATCCCAGCGTTGTGGGATCGAGCCCCACATCAGGCTTCTCTGCTATGAGCCTGCTTCTTCCTCTCCCTCTCCCCCTGCTTGTGTTCCCTCTCTCGCTGGCTGTCTCTATCTCTGTCAAATAAATAAATAAAATCTTTAAAAAAAATAAATAAAAGGGAATAAAGGTAAAATCCCTTCTCACAAATTGCTCCCGTGGGGGGAGGGACGAGGTAAAGGACTATAGAAGCAAATACGCAGAGAACAGTGAGTTCGGATCTGTGTTCAAGGTATGTTCAGGCTGAGGGAGGGGCACGGGGGAAAAAGTGGCCAGGGCAATCTGCCTGAGGGCCAGGTCTGAAACGCAGACTCTTAACGTCACGTGGGGTCTGGAGAGCAGAGGCCGGAGAAGAGGCGAGAGAAGGGGGAAAACGGGCCACAGCTGAGCCATGACAAACCGAGCTTCCCAGATGATGTCAACAGCAGAGACATGAAGGACAAAGTTCGAGATCAGATCTTGCTGCAAGCACAGTTCTGAGCCCACGGCTGTTTAAAAGCACACCATTATCTTTCCGTGTTGCCAACTCTCTCTCTTTTTTCCCAGCATTTGTACTGAAAGCCATTCATGCAATTTCCTGAATTCTAGATCAGGAAGTACAAAAGCAGTGTAGACTCTGGATCAGATCAAAGGGCACTGTTAGCTACCACTGAAGCATCCATTCAACTCGAGATCGGAACACAGAGATGCTGCCAGCGAAAGATGAAAATCCGGAAACACTGCCGACTCCAGACGGGAATCTGGAAGCATCATGACTTTTATTTCAGAGCCCAGAGGTATTGCCAGGTCTGGAGGAATACACTAAGCACTGAAACACTTCCAGCGCTGGCCCAGGATACTGAGATACCGTGAGTCTAGAATGGGAGCAGGCAATGCTGTCTGCTCTAAACCCGGCACCTAGAAACCACTGTGGAGAATCAGACACCAAAGCCAGAGAACACAACTCCAGTTAGCTCCCATCCCAAATGCCCTCTCTCCTGGCTCTTGAGTGGAGAACACAGCCGGCTCTGGAGCTAAGTCCTGCAACACGGAAGACCACCACTCAGCTCAGAGCCACATGGACCCAAGCGCTGTGTCGTAGGCATCCTGTAGACCTCTTCCTGGCCTTTCTCTGGGAGTCCTGAGATGTTCACGGGTTAACCAGAAAAGCACTGACCACATCCAAGCTAGCTGAACAGTGGTTAATGGCAGTTTTGACCACACAGGCCTATTCAAAAAAGGTCAGAGGAGTGATTTTTCACTTAAAAACATCTGTGTGTTGAAAGAACAAGACTTTCTCGAGTTCATAAAACTAGCAGTTTCCAGGTTGTTCTTTCCTGTTTTTCCTCACGCTCCCCATTCCCTCCTCCTCTTCTCCAGCTTTTCTAATTAAGACCTGTGTGTTCCAAGTTGCATCCATGATGAAGTCCGAGTCCTGTGCCCTGCAGGAAACCCCACCTGATGCCAAGATGGCCATGCCAAGTGCACTGTCCCTGGGGTCTCACTGCAGAACTCAGGATGCCCTCATCCCCGCCTCTAACCCAAGGGAGCCAGGGCTGGAAACCACAGAGTGACTGGCTCCCTTGTCTTTGCTTTTGAAGAGTAGGCAGTGCTCTTACCCAGGGCAGCCTCGAGCTTGATTTCTCCTAGAAAGAGGCCCCGAAGGATGCCGGGCACTGACTTATGCAAGGAACAAGAGGACGAGGATTGCTCAGGCTTTTAACAGTGTCCTGCTGAGCTGAAGCTCAAATAGGGGCGCTCATTCTTAAGGACAAGGGCAGCATTGCTCTCTGGCCTGCCCCCTCCAGATGTCAGAGGTAAGGCTAGTGACTGCGACATGCAACCTGGGGGCTTTGCCCACCAAATGCCCAATGGGTGCGGCTGACTTAGGTGCCCAGCACCCACGAGCAGATTCTTCCAAGGGACAGAGACATTACAGAGCAGTGCGTTCCCCCAGGGGCGCCCTTGGCAGAGGGAGCATACATCTGCACGAAAGCAGGGTGTGGAAGCAGCAGCACGATCTGGGACCCACAGTGTGAACTCTTTGACCAGCCCTACACCTGCCACGTCCCTGAACCTTCCACTGAGCAGCGGAAGTCACACACATCTTAAAGTCAAAGGGATGTGGGCTGGGCTCTCGGCTGCTGCCATGTGCTGACAGCATGACCTTGAACCCGTTGGGACGCTTACACTCCTCCACTGCAAAACGATTTGCTGGCACCTCTTCTGGAGGGCTGAGGCAGGAGGAGAAGGACCCCTACACGGGCAGGAATTCAGGCACGCCCCACCTGCTAGACCCAGAATTGACATGCCCCCACTTCATCCTTCCCTACTTCTTTCTTCCATGCTGTAGAGGAAGACAGGCCTGGGTTCCAATTCGAGATTTCCCTGCCCCACCGCTGGGCCAGCTGCAGAAACTCGGATAAGTTACTTAACTGCTGTGAGTCCCGATTTACTCCTCTGCAAATGAGTGAGTGAGGGGCTGCCTCCCCGAGTGGCCGTCAGGTGTTTATGCTCTGGAACAGCAAGGGGCTTTGGGTAGAGCCCCTGCGGCGTAAGCACCCTGCTAGCCTACCATTCACATGGCTCCTGTCACTGTGGTCAGCTGTTGTCATGACCAGCAGATTCCTCCCTTTATTGTCCTTTATTACCACTGAGTCACCGCCTTCCGCCTCTCCCTTACTTCCGTATCCCTCTCCTGCCTCCTTCCACCTATCCTTCCTTCCTCCTTTCCATCTCCTTCTCGTTCATACTCTCCTCCGCTGGGCTTCTCACGGGGAGACCTCTAGACGGTAAGCTGCTCTCGCCAGCCAGAAAGACAGTCCCTTGGGTTTCCACCAACCTTTGCAGTCATCTACTCCCAGGGACCTCACGGAGACCCAAATCTCTCCCAGAATAAGAAGCGGCAAAAGGGTAGAGCCTTTGCCATGTGGCCCAGCTTCCAGAAGCTGTTTCATCCTTTCTGCACACAGCTGTTAACAGAGCAAAGTGCAGGTTTAGTCACAAATATTTACCACCTGCCTACTTTGTGCCGGGCCCTCATTCTCATCTTAGAAACAACAATGAAGACCCCTGTGCTTGTGTGGCTAACATTCTGGAGCAGTGGGGGATCCTGAAGGCACAGAGCAGCGGAGAGAAGTTCAGTCTGGGGCCCAGGATGGGCTTTCAGGACCCCTGGCCCTGCCCCTGACTCACACGGTGGCACGCACACTATCTGCAATGGAGGGGATAAAGCAGGGGACTTAAGAAGGCCCCGCTTTGTCTGGTCACCCACTGCATGTGTCAGGGGACTGTACCCTGCCACACAGGGAATCACTTACAGACACTGATTTGTACATTGAAGCCAGCCACAAAGGAGACATCGCTCAGTGGACATTGTTGCCAACGGCCTCGTTCAATGAATCCAGAAGCACCCCCTGCGTACTCTCCAGGCAGCAAACCCTATGGTAGGGACAGGAAATCCCTAAACATTAAAAGATAGAGCCCGAATCCTTAGCTGCTCATGGAGCATTTGGTATGAAAAGCTGTGGACGCAGGAAATGCAAAGTAGAAAGCAGCTTGTGCTCTGGGTCATTGGATGGTTCCAGAAGGGCTACGTGATATCAGAAGACCGAAGGCTGCACATGGTCAGAGGGGGCCATAAGGAGGAGGTGCCATTTGAGCTAGACTTTGAAGGACAGTTCAGCCTCCAAATGATGTGGCTAGGGGCTACTCTATATAGGACAGTGCACAGACAGAACACGTCTACTGTCACTGCAAGTTCTGTTGGACAGCTGCCCTGGAGCCTGGGCTCCTAACAGCTCTGCGTTCTCTGCAATGTCAAGCTCCTGCCCCTTGCTCCCCAACACCTGCCAGGTTCTCTGCTTCCTCACACTGCATGGAATCGATATTCTTTCCCCACACCCCTTGCTCCCAGGCAGCACTGCAAACCCGGACCTCACTCAGACAGCAGCCACATTCCTGAAAGCCATATCATGCCAGCAGACCAGACCTCTCCCCCAACTCTGCTGTGTCCCAGGATGGAGAGGAACTCAGATACCAGCCAAGCGTGCCCGTCCACCAGCTGCACATATGGGTCCGGTGTGGGTAAGGGCCCCGGGGAGGGCAGGAGCCCAGGAAATATCTGGGGGACCGGCCTGGCATGGAAGCACGCCTCTCGGCAGGGGCACCTCTCAGAAGCCTGATGGAACCCATCCTTCCCTGGAAAAGGACCATGCACAAATGTACCCAGGACCTCCTGGGACTTAGAGCCTGGTGAAACATTAGGGGAGTTTGAAGAAACCCAGGGCTGGGGTCGAAGAGCGGGTGGAAGGGCCTTTTTTGGGTCTGGGTCTACAGATAACACATCCAGGCGACCTTACAAAGTAAGGCTGGTGGGATGGGGTGGGAGCAGGGGGCCTGCCAAACAAACACAAACAAAAACAAGATCCTGTGCGTGGCCAAACCTCAGCTCCCCTCGGAACCCCAGCCTTTGGGCCTGGCTTGAGAAAGTTTACTTTCAGACATAGGGAAATGAGCATGTGGTTTTGGGGACAGAATTCAATACCGCCAAAGCAGCGGGCTCAGCAAGCCTGACTGGCTGATGCTTGCTAAGTGCACTGCAGCCCAAGAGAGTGAACGCTGTTTACATTTTTTACATGTTTCTTGGGTACAGAACATGAAACTAAATTATACAGCAAAGGCCATGCTGGCTACATGCCGGGGCCCCCACTTAAAACAGAAACAATTAAAAAAAAAAGGAAAAGAAGAAAGAAACGGAAAATGAACAGCAAGAATGCAGAGGGGTCCTAAACAGCCTTGAGTGAATGCCAGGGATGGAAGGAAGGAAGGAGTCTGGTCCGAGTCTGAGAGTGGGGAAGGAAGACGTGGAGGGCCGATGAGATGGAAGCGGGGCAGGCTTGGAGGGAAGACAAAGGAATCTTCCTAGAGGGGCATGGGGTGGCTTGGCAGGGCCAGGCCTGCTCTCTGCAGAGAAGCGGTGGAAGCAGCCCCAAACCACAAAGTCGTGCTTGCTCTCGGACTCCGAGGAAGGAGGCCACTGGCAAGCAAGAAATGAAGACTCGATCCTCAAACCGGGTCTGCTCTGCTCCACGTGGCACCGTCCTGGTCAGTCAGGACGTGGCTGGTGCTCACCTTCAAGGGCTGGGCACAGACCCCCATCCGTGTACAGCCCTCCGAGGCCAGCTGCCTTTGTCCATGGGTCACAGCACAGTGCCAACCTCTGTCCTGCCCGATTTCAACGTCCCTGTCCTTTTTTCCATGCAGGCTGCTTGAGGGCCGGGGTTCACAGGTTTGTCTCAACCTCTACCCACGGCTGAAAATGATGCTTTGGACATAGTAGGTGGACGACAAGATTCTACTGATTTTCAGTCCAAAGAGCAGAATCATTTCATAGCAGATAGGGGCTTGAGAGGTGTAGGGGGGTTGTTTGAGCAAAGTCAAATCTTCATTAAGTGGAGTAAGACCAAGAGACTCAAAGCCTCTCTCAACTTGTGTCCCAAAGAGCATGTCTTAAAAATAAATAAATAAATACCCAAACTCGGTTGTTCCTAATTGGATGGCTCGACTGCTAAAATTTCATAGGCAGAAAGAAGCATTTCGTTAGGAAATGTTTCAGTTGCTCTCAGAAGGAAAAACCACAGTCTCAATCCAGCGTCCCAGCCTTGACAAGCACCTGCCATATAGGGGTTATTATTGCTCCTTTACGGATAGGAAGTTGCAGAGGAGCCAAGAGAACCGGCTTGCCCAAAGTGACAGGGCCAGTGAGTGGTGGGCCCCGGAGCCGGAAACCACACTGAACCTGATCCTAAATTTCACCTTTTTTTCCTTTAAAGTTCTCATCCAAAGCTTATCAGAGTCAGTCGTGATGCCTGGCATTTCTTAAGCTGGAATAAATACCAACAGAATCAATGAGTGAAGGAGGGAGTGGAGGAGAGAGGGCTGGGAGGAGTGTCTGGTGGTGGACTCCTCTGTCGGAATCGTGAATAATTCTGCCAACTTCAAGTCCCTGCCAGGCTGAGGCTGCCATGACAAATTCAGGGCGGTCACAGAGACCAGCCCAGGGGCTCAGTTCTGAGGCAGAAGCTGTTTCTTATTCTCCTGGAGGGGTTTCTGGTGCCCCACATCAATGGGACAGGCTGTAACGGGCCATGGGACTTTCTGTTCTGTCTCCTTAGATGACTCGCACATGTGCTCTTGAAAAATTATTCATAAACCACCAGGAGAAAGCGTATCCCGTGGGTATTTGGGAAAACTGCTTGGAATCTTCTCTGAAATGTCAGTGTGTTCCTTTCGCCTGTTCTCCTTCCACCACGGGCAGATGCTGTCCCATTTCACCAGGGAGAAGAGAGGCACGCTTTCGTGAAGGTACATGCAAGGAAAGGAAAACGCTTAGAAATGACCTCACCTCTGGGGGGTTGAGGCCAAGATTTCTCTCTGTCCTTTGCAAATCCAGTCATCTAAATAGCCCTGGAAAATGGCTGGTCCATGCAAACTTTCCCAGGGAGGCTGTTCCCGTGAAGTGCCTGTAGGGTGGGGTGAGGAAAGGCAGAGGAAAGAGGAGGAGAGCCACGGGCGAGGTGCTTCGGCTCCCTGAGCCTGTTTCTTCACTGTGACATGAAAGGGAAATGTCTCAGTTTGATCATGTGCTTTAAAGCCCTAGTACAGGGTCTGGCATACAGGATGCGTTTAATAGCTGTCTCTCCGCTTCCTCAAATGGACATCCCATTCTGGCAGCCCCCTTGCTTATAACCTCTGAAAAGCTCTCCCCCCACCCCGCACTTAGGATTAAGTCTAAATTCCAAGCATCTGAAGGAGGTCCCTACACACCTTTATAAGCGCCTTTTTCAATTTCCCTTTTATTTCTTATTGGCTTTTTTTTTTGGATGTCTGTCTGTCCGTCTCTACCTCCCTCCCCTGTGTCTCTCCCCAGACCCTCCGCACTTCCCATACGGCCTCGCAAGTGCTCGCGGAGATTTCTTACTCTTGTGTCCAGAGAACCCAGTGGGTATCTGCTCCCTTCCTCTGGACGTGAGGATGAAGAAGACACAGAGAAATGGCCCTTGCTTCCTGGCTCAGACTTGGCCCTCGAGGAGTGCACCTCGTCTGTGACTCTCTTACTGACACTGCAGGGGTTCCTGCGTAGCACACAGGGCTTGCGACATGCCTGGAAACACCTGGAAACACACCTAGAAACTATGCAAAAATACCCCTTCCATCCACATCTGTCCTCCTTGTGCCTTTCTTCTTGCATTCTCCTATAACCCAGAAATAATTAGGCACAGATCCGAGAAATCTTTTTTACACTTCGGGGTCGGCATCCTAAGACATGTCCTACAGTCCTCCCATAGTTTCATAAACACATTTTAAATGACTCTCCAGAGACGGCAATGCTTTATCTAAGAGGATGACTGCCTACAGATGGAGTCTACACCGCACTGCAGAAATGGTGAGGTGATATTTGAGGTATTGGTGTGACAAGTTCCATTTTCTTGGTGTTCCTTGAATGGACACCATGTATGAAAAGAAGCAAAAGACGCCGGTTCTCCTAGCGGCGGCTTCTGCGTCGCTCACGGCGGCAGCTGCCGCGTCCTGCACCTGAGCTCCTAGCATGGACACGGTGGCCAGCACCTGGTTATGCCCCTCATGGGGCGAGCCCCGGAGCTGCACACTCAACCCTCTGAGCTTCGCGGTCCTGATCTGGAAAGTGAGAGCTGCGATTCCTATTTTTACAGCAGTTTCAGTAGGATTCAAGGAATTTGACGCAGAAGCTGGATGAACTCGATAAATGTTATTGTTGTAATTTGTGCAGGGCTTTGGAAAGTGGGCGAAGGACTTATCCTTCCCTATGTGCTGGCTCTCAGCCCTGCCGGCTGAGTAAGCTGATAGCAGCGTGGTTTCTTCCTCAGGGAACTCCCTCCGAATCTCACTCTTGGGTCTCTGGCGGCTGTCTCTCGTAGGACACACCCCACGGACGACAGGGTGAGCCCTCTGAGGGCAGCAACAGGACCAGCGTTTCTCTGGAGTTTCTTAAAAATGGCTGGCACGGTCCTGAGGATCCAGAAGACACTGGCTAACACAACTATGTCTAACTCAATGGAATGTTGAGTGAGCTTCCACGGAAGTATGGGTCCCTGTGGCCTCTGGGGGAGGGTGTGGAGGAGAAGCCTAACATGAGCGACACAGAGAATTAACATTTGAGCTACCCAATAAGTGGAAAAAACAAAAAACAAAAAAACAAAACAAAAAAACCCAGTGCTAGGTGTCTTCTCTACATTGACCGTCTAAACGCTCACCAGGTAGATGCTGTTATTCCCTCTTTCCAAAAGAGGAAACTAAAGTTCCCAGAGGAGTCATCTGCTCAAGGTTCCCAAGTCAGAGGAGGGGCAAAGAGGGCAAAGCCACAGTCACATGATTTCCATGAACTCCCACACTCTTTACTGACTCATGTTCCACAGTGAATAGATTTCTGCTTGAGTCAATGAATAAATGAATGAATACATTATTTAAGACAAATTAGGACTTGTTATCTTCATGGAGGCCCAAAGTATTACCGGCATGCCTAGAAGCTGGTCATAGCAATTCAAGGTAAAGTGGCGAAAAACGGATATGCCCAATAATGGGTTAATGGAACAGAAAGTCAGAGAATCAATTACAAAGGAAGGAGAGAGGTCTAGACTCTCACCTGCTTTCTAAGGCAGGGACCTCCCGTTCAACCACCAGCTCAGCCTGAATGCCTTACCATGGTGAGCTTAGTAGATAGATCACAAGGCACTCCGTCCCCCTATGGATAGTTCTTGTTCTTAGAAAGGTTTTCTTTATTTTGGCCCTGAAACTACTGCCCTGGAAATGCTTAGTCTAAGCTTTACCCTCAAAGGATTAACCAAATAAATTGGTTGGTTGACTGAAGGTCTGTAATCCCTGGAGAGCCCTGCACATTCCAGAGAGTCAGTATTTCCATTTCCTCCTTAGGCCACTGCCGAAGGAGGGAGGTGCCTGTCTAGATAGGAGGAAATGGACTGTGGTAGAAACGCTGGGGGCGGGGGCAGGATGAAGGAATATCTACATCTCATTTTGGCAGCCTATGTTGTAAAGCACTAGAGAAATGCAAACATGGAGACAAAATTAGGACAAGATGAAATTTTTGCAAGAACTTAACCCAAACCATTTCTGAGGTTCCCTGAAGAGAGATAACTTGATTCCTTCGGTTCATTTCCATTTTTGTTCTGTCTCAGGGACTTCTTGAATTCCAGCAGGGCCGGGAAGGTGCATGGCCAAAATATCCAAAGAATGTCTCTTATGAGAGACTGTTCAGCCCAATTTGCACACCAGGAAGTTCTGATGGCTCTGATAACGTTTGGATATAAGACTCGAGGTTTGGGGTGGAATAGCATAGCCCTAACCAAATTTGGGATCTTGCTGGAGGAGAACGGACACGCGAGAGACTGGAAGTTATTAGAAGCAAAGGGCTTTTACAAAATTGAAACTCAAGTTTTCAGCAATTCTCTAGACTCAAGAAGCACGATGAGTGCGGCCCTGTGGCAGTCCCGGCGAGACCCTGCCAGCTTATTTTGATGGAGGAGCACCTCACAAGGCCAGGGGCTGGTTCTTCCATTCCCTGGTTTCTTCCATAGGCTCCAGCACAGAGGGAGGCACCTATCCTATAGACAGCTGCACTGACCATGTTTAGAGCATCGGAGGAAGACAGACAGTGGACAAAGCTGGCTTGTAAAGAGGAACGAAGAACAATTGTGGCCACTTCATCACTCCCCCCAAGTTAATGGAGTGTCCCCGTGAATGACCACTGGGGGACCTCAGAACAGCGCACCTCGAAGGGAATAGGAGCAGGCTAAACTCAGAGGTGTGGGCAGTGCCCCGGAGTCTGCCAGAGGAGAATCCAAGTGCCTCAGGGCATTTGCATGGCGACACCAACAATAGGATCTGCCCAGCTATGTTCCTTCCCGCTTCTTTCCCAGTGCAGTTTTCCAGATGTCCACTGACTTCCGACTTGGAAGTGACCACATGTTCCCCATCTCACTGGCGGCTTCTACGAGATCCTAATCCTAGATTCTTCACTTCTGAGCTGTGTGGCTCTGGAGAAGCCACTCCACCTCTCAGTGTCTCCAAGAGAGGGGACTGGCTGGGGAGTGCAGGACGGTCTACTACAGTGGCTGGGGCACCCCATGACCCTGCCCCCCTGCCACTCTCCCCAGGACCCATGCTCTGACATGGGAATTTCGTGTGTGTGTGCATGCACATGCATGCATGTGAGTAAGAGAGACAGAAAAAGGAAGAGAGGTAGAGGAAAGAGGAGAAAGTTAATTGCATTGGGGGAAGGCGAGGGGCATGTGGTGCATCTAAGAATCTCCCAGCTCCTTCCCTCAAGCTGTCAACCTCTTCACTGGACGCCCTGACTGGGTGAAAATTAACCAGCAGCCTCCTCTAATCAGTGCACAGGGTAATGAAGGCCACGGTTATACGTCCTCCTCCTCTTCTCTGTTGTCAGAAGGGAGCCACATTTATGCTCCAGGGAGAACACTACCCAGAATCACGCAGGCTCCGTGTCTGCGCGCACATGCACGTGTGTGCATGTGCGTGTACATGGCAGGGACGGTGCGTGAGTGACTTCTAGGCATTTGCTTTCAGTCGGGGAATTCAGGAGACTTTTGTTCTGACACCCTCCAGGCTGCCTGCCTGGCCCTGCACCCAGCCAGCAACACATCCCCTCCCCTGACCCTGTATTCTCCAGCAAGCTGATCTCATTATGGTAAATTTAGTTACAGCCGAAGTCTCCTCGTAACAAAGATTATGTCCAAGCCCAGAGTAATGGAACCTAGTCGATTTCATTAAAATAAAATTGGTTACAATGAATAATTCAATAGGATGATTTTGTTTCCTCATCTCCTCTTTGTAGATCGAAGAGCTAGTATTTATAAATGATTTTTTGAAATTGGATTTTTGTTTAGGAAGAGATAATCACCCGTAATTCCTGACAGCCCCTCCTTACAGGGCTGGAATAATTGCCCCATGAAGTCTCCTCTCAAATGCTATGGCTGGACAATTCCTTCTCTCCTTTCTCTCACTTTAGCAGCCATAACACTTTGGGTGGTTTTGAAGCACAGCGGCTACCTCAGCTCTGACTCATGTGAGGTTCCCACTGTGTCAATTCTCTTTTGAACAATGTTTTTTTTAAACACTTCTAGAACCGGGTGCTGGTGTTGAACTGGGAATTCCCGGCTCTGTGGCCGGTCAGCCCTGCTGTTCCCGAGCAGAACCTTCTATGCCACAGAGAGGTGATGCCCGAGTATCTTCTCTTGGTGTTGCTCATCTGCATGCAGCAGTGTGTGTGTGTGTGTGTGTGTGTGTGTGTGTGTGTACGGACTCACAAGCACGTGTACGCACAAGCATGTATCTACAGTCAATTAAAGACGTTTCCAGAGCACCTAGTCTTGTCCAGGCCTGTGCTTGAAGATGAGAGGACAAAAGTGAATGTAACTCAAAGCTGTTCTCCAAGAACGAGCAGCCTCGGTGGAGCGAGACATGCACACAGGTAATTCGGGTTCAAGGTGACAGGTGCAACCAAAGAATTCAGCAAGTACAGAGGTGGCACGGGGAAGATGAACCCCAGACATCCACCTACTCACTCATTCATTCATTCCTCGATTCATTCATTTACCAGCCTGGCACTACCCAAGACTCCCTTCCACCCGACTCAGGGCAGTCAGAAGCAAATGCAAAAGCGTAAATAATTGAATGCATATAAACGCAAGCAAACAGACAAATGAAAAAAAATGGCCAAATACACACTGCGACTTATAAATGAAGGGGACCTGTCTTGTACCTCATCCAGGGATTTTTCACTGGGCCCCAGAGGAAGGCCACATCTCTCTCTCATCTAGAGGGCAGGCCTAATCTCCCACTCCAAGCCAGGGAAGCACTATGACAGAGGAATGGCTGGGGATAATGACTCATCTGCATGGCCAGGAGCAGGCTGGCCTCTGAGATGGCCACCGGGCCAGGCGGTTGGAAGCACTGAGTCGTGTCTCTGGGAAATGGGAGTCTCGGAAGAAGGCAGGTGCTTGCTCAGCAGGATAATTGGAAAGGGGGCTCTGGGGACAGCACGGCCATCCCTAGAATCACACAAGCACTGGTGGCCCCAATCTCTTGTTCCCTCAACTAAACTGTCAGTCCCCTGGGGCAAGAATCCTAGAACATAAATAGTGCATTAGGGGACTGAGGAGTGAGTCAGAGCTTTTTAGAGTGGGGAGGTCCTTGGAGATCATCAAGCTCAACTACCCTCTAATTTAAAGATGAGGGAAAATGGAGCCCAGAGAAGTGGGGAGACTAGTCCAAGGCCACACAGCAAATTCATGATAGAGTTAATTCACAGGCGAGTGCTCAAGGAGCATACAACTTGGCACCCCCCTCCAAAAAAAGCCCCCCCAAAACAGGACTCCCCCAAAAGAATTTGGCCTTACCCCATTGAATTCCAGTGGCATATTCCAAATGGAATTCTTTCACCTAATATGAATTATAACAGGTAGAGAAACAGGAGAATAGGTTTTACCCTATATGCTGATGTTCCCTGCATTTAACCATTCCATGTCTCATCCCTGACAAATGGTACTACTCGTGAGGCCCTGGGACTACATTCAGTTAGAGATATGGTCAGGAGGCCACATCCAGTGACATTACATTTGAGGAGGGCAGCCTGGAGGGGCAGAATAGAGATGCAGAATGTCTGGAGGAAATGTCACACGTGGCTGGGAGCTTACCTGGGAGGCTGCCGGCTGGCCGATGATGACCCAGCCCGGGCACTGCTGGTCCTGATGCGATACTGAAGCATTGGATGCCCACTGATCCAGGAATCCCTGGGGTGTGTAGACACCACAGTCCTTGATGCTAGTTTTTTGTTCAAACTCCTCACATACGCCATCGCCATCATGGAAATAGCACCGGCTGGGTTCGTCTGCAGGAGATGGACAGAGAAGGGAGAGAACAGATAGATATTTCTTCTTTGGTCTCAGCTGGCATCTGCAACAGTAGAATCAGACCAGCAGAATCATCGGCACCGTAAAGCCCATCATCAGTGGTCACGAGGGATTATTATTCACCCTTAAAGAAGGAGATCCCACCACTTGAGACAACATGGAGGACACGATACTAAGTGAAACAAGCTAGACACGGAAGGTCCACTAGTGGATGATTCCACTTGAATGGGGAATATAAAGTAGTGAGACTCATAGGAGGAGAGACTAGAATGGTGGTTGCCAGGGACTGCAGGGAGGGGGAGATGCTTGTGAGTCACTGTTCAATGGGTATAAAGCTGCCGTTATACAAACGATGTAAAACATCGTGCTTATAGCTAACATTGTGCTTATGGCTATGTTAGGTGTATGGATACTTGCAAATCTAGAGGGTAGACTTGTGCTAGATATGTCTGACCGCACACACACTCACAAACACTTCGACCTTCATTATACCCCAAATGAGCCCCACAGCTACCTTGTGAGAAAGGCATTATTATTTTAATTATTTCAGTCCTCCAGATTAGGACACTGAGATCCCAAGTGTCTTTAATAACTTGCCCAAAGTTGGGGTGTCTCGGTGGCTCAGTCAGTTAAGCATCTGCCTTCAGCTCAGGTCATCAGTCCTGCATCCAGCTCCCTGTTCAGTGTGGAATCTGCCTCTCCCTCTCCCTCTCTCTCTGCTCCTCCCCCCGCCCCCCCACTTGTGCTCTCTCTCTCTCTCTCAAATTAATAAATAAAATTTAGAAAAAAATAACACCCAAAGTCCCACGGTGAGTTCGTGCCAGATCCTGGTTTCAAATGAAGGCTTTCACTTTCCGAGTTCTGGGTACATTATCTGACACCACAGAACTTCACGGTGGCAAATGGAGGTTTACTGAACTCCAAAGAGAATTCCGGTTTCACATAAGGAGTGAACTGGCTTCAGTCCCAGCTCTGTAAACTCAACTGCTCTGTTGCTTAAGACAGATCTCTTTCCCCCTCTGGGCTCAATCAGATAAGAGGGTCAGAGTGCCAGGCCTCCGGGAGCCCTTCCTGTCTACTGTTCTAGGCTCCTCAGGGCTTGGTGGATACCTCAGGAGCTCCCGTGAAAGTTAAAGGCCAAGTGAGTTCTCAAGCTCCCATGTAATTCAAATCACAGCAGTGATTTCTGCTTGGGATAACGTAAAGCTGCAGCTGGCTGCCGTGATTCTCGGCTGCCAGGACACAGATCATGGAAGCGCGGGGCTGGCAGATGCCTTCCAAGGAGGCAGGACCATGCACATGGCTTGCTGTTCCCGCACCGAAATATACAAGGAGAGATCAGGATGTAGCCATCTGAAAGAGATCCCCCGTCCATCCTTTCTTAACTGAAGTGTCAGCTCCTCTGTGCTATTTTTCCAATACTTCCAGGCAAAACTAAATAGCCCTTTCTGCGTGGGTTCCTATTTTATGAAGATCCCTACCTAACACTTAATTGTGCCGTCCAATCTACGTGCTGTGGCTCCTCTGAAAGACTGAGCTTCTGGAAATCTGGTCCCTATGTGGTGTCTTCAGGTGAGCTTAAAATCATCATCCAAACTGGGGATCGAGATGCTATTAAAAACTATGTCCAGTCCCATCCATGTCGATGCAAATGGTGGGTAATCGTTCTTTCTGATGGCTGAATGATACTCCATTATATATATGGACCACATCTTCTTTATCCATTAGTCTGTTGAAGGGCATCTGGGCTCCTTCCATGGTTTGGCTATTGTGGATATTGCTGCTATGAACATTGGGGTGCATGTGCCCTTTCCTTTCACTACATCTGTAACTTTGGGGTAAATGCCTAGTAGTGTAGTTGCTCTATTTTTAACATCTTGAGGAACCTCCATACTGTTTTCCAGGAACTGGAGGGGATTATGCTAAGTGAAGTAAGTCAAGCAGAGAAAGACAATTATCATATGGCTTCACTCATACGTGGAATATAAGCAAGAGCACGGAGGAATAAAGGGGAAGGGAGGGAAATCTGAAGAGGGAGAAATCAGAGAGGAAGATGAACCATGAGAGACTATGGACCCCGGGGAACGAACTGAGGGTCTCAGAAGGGAGGGGGTGGGGGGAAAGGGTAACAGGGTGATGGGTATTAAGGAGGGCACGTGTTGTGATGTGCACTGGGTGTTATACGCAGCTAATGAATCATTGAACACTACATCAAAAACTAATGATGTACTATACAGTGGCTAACTGAATGTAATAATAATAATTATAAACCCATGAAAATTTGCAAAAACAAACAAACAAACATCATCCAGGCAATAGGCACATTTCCTGGGAAAATCTGAACATCCCAGGCATAACAGAACTTAGGGTCATCCTAAGGATACTGGCTGGTCTAGGACATCCTTCCCCTATTTACTCCAAAACAATAGAGTGGAGCCCCGCTTCCAATCAGGAATTGACTTCTGTCCCTCCTATTCGCTATATGACTTTGCACAATTAGCTTCATCTTTCAGCCTCTGGCTTTCCATCTGTAATACAGAAACGATCGTCCTAAACACCGTAGTAATGCCATATGGTCACAGACAGTGCCTACACTCATCATAGTAAGCACTGAGTAATGTACAGAACTGTTCACTCAATATGTTGTACACTTAAAACTAAAATAACATTGTATGTTAACTTCAACAAGAAGAAAAGGACAGAATGATTGTCCCAGCCAGGACAATCTCTCTGGATACCCACAAAACTCTCATAGGACATGGATATAAACATGCTTTGTACATTCTAGAATAACAGCCAAGAGAAAAAATATATTCTTCTTTAAAAGGGGCCAATTTATTTCTAGATGGCTGGATGGAATCACCTTGTGAAATCAGTACTCACTTAAAACACTCTGTGCAGCATATCCCCCCCCCCGCAAACAGAAAGATCCAGGGTCAAGTAGAATTAAAACTTGGATTTCTAGGATGCTGACAATCTGAAAAAGGAGTCTGTGAATTCAGGGGCAGCAGAATGTTGAGCCCCTTCCAAGCTCCAAAGTCCCTTGTTTATTTCAGCAAACCGTTTACATAGTGAAATACTATCAAAAGAACCAGAATAAATCAATTCATTATAATTCAATTATTTAAGGGTGAGTCTGAGCCCGCTGGGGACTCCCGTGACCAGTAGCATACCTGGCAGCACAAGGGTGGAGAGAAGACAGACTCAGCACCTCTCAGGAGCTCCAACCTCCTGGTGACCAGGACCAACTTAATATATAATAAAATGCAGACCCAATAGGAGAGTGACCAGCCAATAATACAGACTTTACTCTTTCGAAACTCAATCAAGGGAATTGCAAAAAAGCACAGGTTTTGGCATCAGGCAAAGCCAGGTTCAGGTCCTAGCTCTGTCATATGTAAGCTGGATAGGACTTAAATAAACTAAACCAACCTCTCTGAGCTTTCTTTCCTCATCCAAGAAGAGAAAAGGAGGTAATAATATATTTACCCAGGGTTGTTGCCCTGATTTCACGAGCCGATGAGTACAATGCCAGTAACTTCACCCCTTTTAGCTAAGGGGAGACTGAGAGCCAGAGGAGGTAAGGAGTCTGCTTCCAGATCACAGAGGGAGATGGTGGCAGAACTAGAAGCAGGAGCCTGGGCTTTTTATATGTTGGAGGGAAATGTTACCCTCCCCCCATGCTCTATCTACAGAATAATGAAACCACATCCTTTTGAGCAGAAGATGATCGTGGGGTTGCTTGAGTGTTGGTCTCACATTTCCCCCCTCCAACATGAAGACAGGGAGGGTAAGATTATAATAAGATCATCTAAGTTCTATTCTCTAAGATGACTTAATTCATATTCCCAGCAAAGAGACCTCGGAGTGGCAAGAATTGGGGTTAAAGCTGAGTTCCCATGAAGGCTAACCTCTCCCTGAGTACGTTTAAGACCTCCATGTTCCTGCCTGCTGGGACTCAGCAGAACCAGGGAAAGAAGGAGAGGTAGGGTAGGCATAGTAGGTAAATAAGTGGGAAGGCAGTTAAGTAGATGATAGATAGATAGATTAGATAGATAGATAGATAGATAGATAGATAGATAGATAGATAGATAGATAGATAGATGATAGATAGACAGAGATAGAGTTAAAAGAGAGATAAGAGGTAGTGGAGAGAGAGAGAGAGAGACGGAATAAATATGCCTGGTTTTTCCCCCAAGATTCTGCTGACATAGCTACCATGAGCCACTTTCTGAAATAATATCCTTGGACTCTGCTATTCATTTTCTCTTGCTACTGGAGTCCCAGGGGCCCTTCAGCTACATCTGCCAGTCTTCATCTGGGGAATTTGCTCTCCCTCTCTACTCCCATGCCCCAAGCACTGTAGAGAACAGAGAGAGGAATGGAATAAAAATGTGTGGCCAGGAAAAACAAAGACAGCAACAACAACACAATAAAACAAAACTGGCCTTGCCGTTTTCATTACAACCATTTACTTGGTGCTTTTTGAACACTTTATGCTGGTAGCTGAGCAAGTTATAGTGAAAAGAGTTTAAAGTCAATACCAAGGTCAAATGATCACGCTGCCACCTGCCTTCCCTGTAGTAGCTAGGTGGCGTTGATCATAATACAGCCCCTTGGAGCGCTCAAATAACTGTCGAATGAATGAGTGACTAAATCCATCACTCTCGATGCACACACTCCTGTCCAAACAAAGCACGTACTCTGCACCCTTGGAGAAGTTTCTTTAGACAGGGTCTTAGGGTGGAGGGAAAGGAGCTGAGATGCCGGTGGTGACTGGCTTACAGGGGGCATGCACTGGACGGTATGATTTCCCCACCTCACCCCTTCTTCCCCTGACATAAGAGAACTCCTTGTCTCCGACTCAGTCCCTCTTGTGCAGTAACACATCTAGAAACTGCTCTCTCCAGCGAGAGGACCTGATGTGGGGCACAGGCACCGCCAAGTCTGTCAACCCCAGCTGAACTTTCCTGTGCTACGTTCTTTTCCTTCTGGAAGACATGCACTCAGTTCCAGGAGCCTGAGGCACATGGGACTCTCTGTAAGTGGACAGACACAGATGATGCCACTCTTCATTGACTTAATTCTCAATTTCCATCTGTCTAAAGCATCAGGATGAAATGCCATGCCTCTGCGTTCCTGAGGCTTGTCTGAAGGACACTATTTGAGATGGTCAGAGATTATGGCCCCTATTTGAGAGCTTGGAAGCCAAGTCTTAGGAAAATGAGATGAGTTTACCTTGGCATGTAAGCAAAGGCTGGGGTTTAGGCTTTTGTCAAGAATTCTTGTCCTTAAAGTCAGAAACCCTGGATTCAAGCGTCTAACCTGTCCATGATTACCGGGTGACCTTGGATCTATTTACTTACAGTGGAGCTACTTCAACCCAACTGGGGGGTACTAATGAGCTTAGCTTGATTAGAAAATTGTGAATTTGCAACACGGCTAGAATCCTTGCGGTGAATGAATGAAAGAAAGAGCAGGAGAGTTCGTTGCTGGAAGGGGAGGCAGGTACTTAACTTGCTCTTGTCAGCTCAGTACAAGATCTTTGGATGATTTCCATAAGCCCTCAACTCAAGAATCTTGAAGACCAGACAGTCATAAGCTATTAACTACTGCAAAAAACGAACTCAAACCAATGTGTTCTTCAAACAAGGCCTGAGATAATGTGTATTCCTCAGGATAGGGCGATAATTAAGCAGATTTGAGGGGTAACTATTCTACCCCAAATCCGTATCTGCCCATGCTGTGCTTCACATATAATGCTGTGACAGTCCCCATCCTCCTTAGCTTGGCGTACAAGACCTCCACAACGAACCTCTCCTGCAGTTTTCCAAAGCAGCCATTCCCCATCATTCTGTCATGCCCTCACGAGGGTTGTTTCCTCTGCCTAGGATCTATTTCTCATTTTTCACTTTGCTAACTCCTACTGGGTCTTCAGATATAGCTAAAAGCGTCTCCTCCAGCAGGCCGTTTCCATCCTTCCTCCTCTCTGACTCCCATCCTAGCTCGATTAGACGACCTTCCTTTGTGCTCTCTCTCACAATTCCCAGATTCCTCCCATCCAGCTTTGGTCAACCTGCCTATGAACGAGACCCTCTTTCAGCTCTGTCCCAGCAGGCAAGAGGTATCTCTGGGTACAAAATTGCTGACTCTCATCCCTCCCTGTATTCCCAACTCGTAGCACAGGACCTAGAATGAAGGAGGTACCTGACAAATGGTCGAGGAATAGATGAGCGGATGAATGAAGATGAAAGCAACGAATGCCTTATATTTACTATTGATTATTACCAGTTTAGGCATGTTCTCAACTAACCAGGCGTTGGCATACTTCTCTGTGATGTGATTACTGGCCACACCATGAGAGTACTGCAAGCAAGATTTTATCAAAACAGAGGCATCTTCTTCCAGTGGAATGATACACCTTGTCTAAAAGATTGACTAGCTTCACTATAAAATTTCTCCAAACTTTGGGACTGATTGCCATTATTCTAAAACAAACTCGCAGTGGCTGTCTCACAAACATATCCGTAATGTCCAGCTGGGACTAAGAACACAGTAATCCTCTTGCAATCATTTCAGCAATGAATGGGCAGCAAGTAAGAGCACTAAAGCCTTCTGAAGATTCAGGAGTGGGGGTCGTTATTATCCCCAGCTAAGATAGCTTTTTACTCCTTGATGTGAACTGGAGAAGAGAATCAATCCTCATGACCAATATTTATTTATTCAGTATCTACTCTGTGTCTGTGCTGGTCCTGGGGACACACTGATGAATCGGATTGGGCTCTTCCCTTCTGGGTGGAATCAATACTGATTGAGAAAACAGGGAAAGGCTTCCCAAGAAGATGCTGGGGCAGCATCTTGGAGGAAGAAAAGAATTTGGGGATGTGAAGGGAAGAGTATGAGCAATGGATGAGCCTCAATCAACGTGTGTGTGTATATAAGGAAGCTGTCAAGGTTAGAGCTACGGGAGAGTGATGGGTCCTGGAACTGATAAACTGAAAAGCTGACCTGAGGCCAGAGAAAGAAGGATTGCAATGCCATGTTGAGGTATTTGAATTTCCTGTTTAGAAACGGAGAGACTTTGAAGATTTTTCTGAGCAGGAATACCTGTGATTTTCACACCCTTAAGAGGCAGTGAGGCACGAGACCTGACTTTGCTTAGTAGTTGTGCCATTTACTATTTATGTGACTTCAGGGAAATTACTTAGGATTTTTAGACCTTGCTTTTTTCATCTGAATAATGGTTGAAGGATTGAATATTTTACTATCATGCTAAGAGCACTTAATACTACATGTGATTATATAACAACCCAAAATGTTTGCTTAGTTTCTTCTGTGTGCTAGATACTGTGATAAACTATAGGTCCAGAGTCGTAAATAAATCATCCATGACCTTCACCTCATGGAACTTATAGTCTAGTGGTAAATGTAGGTGAAGCACTAAGGATATAACAGGTGTTCAATAAATGGTCTATGACAACGATGACGATCTTGGAGCTAAAAGCAATGATTTCATTTCCTGTATGGGAAAGCTGAGGTTCATGGAATTGAAGTGATTTGCCAAAGCCTTTAGAGAATGTCTTTAGTAGAGAACTCATAACACAATTCCCTTTCTACTACACCATGCCAATTTACCAGACTGGGTTTTCAGTATATAATTCTGGCAACAAAATAGTTTGTTACCCTTAACCAAGTTTCAGTACACCTTTTGGGAATCTCCATTTTCACTTTTCACAACATCCCTGGTGTGGGCTAAATATTAGTAGTCTGAGAAGCTATTGGGGTTACCAAGTCTCCAGACCATTGAGGGGAAAACAACAACAACTCTCTACAGATGACAGCTTTAAGTAATAGGAAATGTAATAAGTAATAAGACTCAGGGAGTAAGCCAATAATTTGAATGCATGCTCTCCTGATATGGGCTACCATCCAAAGGATGATAGGATTTACCTGTCTTTCTAAACTTCTTGTCTGTGAAGATGGGTCAGCTTTTGAGAAATCATTATCTGTTTCTATTTCCAACTGAGGGAACAGTGATTGGCAGTAGGATATTCAGTTAGTCCAATGATTACTATTTTCTGTATTTTTTTAAACACCAGAAAAAATAGTATTTTTAAATTCAGCTGTTTGTTTAGGGATGGGTCCAACCACAACAAGTTTCGTGCCACATAGCAATTCATCCAAACAACAACAACAAACGACCAAAAAATGCACAATCTTTGTGTCCAAATAATAGCTTCTTGGAACATGGGAAACTGGAGTGCTTAACCCCCGAAGGTTTACAAAGGGGAAGCTTGGCAGGGAGATGGTGGTGGCAATATTGGCATATGTTTCCTCTGGAAAAGAAATATCTGGACTTTATATCGCCTATGTTTCAAAGGCTTCATGTCAAACCCACACTGCTGACCTCATTTAATTCTATTCAAACCGGGGTTTGTTCTTAACCACCTCCTCAACCGGATCAGCCTGTCCAGAGTACAGAAGACAGGGTGGCGAAGGGCTTCTAAAGAACCATGAATCCGCTAACAAGTTTCAGATGCTGGTTAGGTCTACTGAATCTGAGGAGCTTAAGTTGGTTTCTGGTTCCTCCCAAAGGTTGGCCATATACCAAAGTGGGCCAGAAATTCCTTCCTGTGTTTCACTGTGACAACCAGGCATCATCTAGCAAACAGAAAGCACTAGAAAAAGAAGAATGGATCTGGATATAGTCTCACATTAACACTCCCATCCCACACCCAAGCCTATCATGGAGAGCACCCTCTGGGGGGCAGCCTGGTCCTCTGTCCACTTGGCCCTTACGGTACTCTCTTAACTGGTTTGGGTCTTCCCCGTTTCCTGAGACTGATGCATCTAAAGTGATTAAACTATGAGGGATTTATCTATGATGGTGCTTGAAATACTTAGTTGCCTTCTGCAAAATGTGAATGTCCCCGCCTAGCACTCGAATCCTTCCATAGGCTAGCTCCAGCTGTCTTGTCTATTCTCATTCCCCACCACACCTCCACCCTCAAATGCAGTTTCTTCCCAGAATTCACAGCCCAGAGCTTCTGTCCTTATTTCTTTAGCCTGAAAGGCTAGTGTCTGCCTGAGTCTCCCATGAAGATTCTTCAGCTCCATGAAGCCTCATCCATCACTCTTTCGTATTGCTACTTGTCCAGCACGAACTGACCCCCTTTCCTTCCTACATCACTATGCTCTCCTCCCAAACCAGCAACAGGATATGGCCTATATAAAAATGTTAACTGAAGAAATACAAAAAGTAATAATAATAATAACCACCATTCATTCCACATCTCCTTACCACTATGTTTCCTACTTCACACTTCTCTTTCCATGATTCATGGAGTTTATTGAGAGTTATCTTTACTTACACTGCCCATCTTCTCACCTCCAATTGACTCTTCGGTTCTCTCCAATCTAACTCCTATACTTGCTACTCCACCAAAGTCAATCTTGTCAAGATCACCATTGACTTCAAGGTGGCTAAAACCGTAACATCAAAATCCTCGTCTTGCTAGACTGCCTTGGAGCATATGAAGATGTAGCCTTCCCCTTTCTTCCTGAAGCATTCTCTCGTGGATTCCATGGCACATGCCATCCCATTTCTTTCTGGCTCTCAGCTTATCCCACATAGACTTATTTGCTGCTTTCTGCTTCCCTAGATCTCTGCTAAATGCTGCCAGGCTTCAGGGCCAGGCCTTGGGTCCCCTTTCCTATCTATCTACATTCTGTCATTCAGTCCTCATTTATAATAAAAATGTCAAAATATCTATGTGTCAATGGCTCAATCATTTCTTTAGAAATGACCTCTTTTCTGAGTCTTAGCTGCCTACAGTGACATCTCTACTTAAATATCTATTTAAAAGCATCACGAAATCATCATGTCTAAAGCAGAAGTAATGGTTTCTCCCCACATTCCTTTCTTGCCCTTCTTAGTAAATGAGAACATTGCCCAACAATGGCCAAACCAAAATCGTCTGAGTCATCTCTCCCATTTTTTCAGCCCACCCTCCAACCCCACATAAAGCCCATGAACACATCCTGTACACATTTTCATCTCAGGATATTCCAAAAAACGTCCATGTCTGTTCCATCGCTGCCACCCGAATCCAGGTCACTGTCACTTCTCCAATGCTCATCGAATTAGTCTTTTTGCTTCTTCGGTCTGTTTCCTAATCCCACCTCCTCCAGAGCACAGCTAGAGTGCTCTTTTAAAAACATAAACTTGCAGGCCATTCTCCTACCTAAAGCTCCTCGATGGTTTCCTATAACATGTGAGGCGAGATGCAGTCTCTATCTCAGCCAACAAGTCCTCACCTTCGCTGACCATCTCCTACTACAACCCCCCCTCACTTACCATCATCCATCCATCCATCCATTCATCCCCTATTCAACACACATCTATTTCTTAAATGAGCCAAATTTGTGATGGTTCAAGAAACTTGAACTTGCTGTTCACTTTACCTGGAATACTTTTTCTCTGGTTTTTCTCACAACCTCTTCCTTTCCATCATAAAATACTATCTCCTCAAATAACAACCTTGTCTCCTTACAGCAAGCTCTATCCAATTCCTCCATCCCCATGAGCGCATACATACCACCTTTTTTTATTTCCTTCACATCATTATTCACTATCTAAAAATAAATCTTATTTATTATTGTTTCTCCCACACACACACACTCCCCACCCCATGTGACACAGGTTTCACGGAAGCACATTTCCAAGTGCACACCTTTCTTTTGGATCAACAAAACTATTTCACCATATGATGTAATTGACATCTGAGAATGAATGAATGAGTGACTAGGCACAGCTCTTGGATTAGGAGACATTTCTGGGCTGTCTCCAGTGTTGCTTCTATTCACATCTCTGATTCTTGGGACAAAGCCATTCTCATAGCAGGTGCTTAGTAAATGATGAATTAACAAAGTTCTTTTGGAGTTTCAGAATGTCTGTTATTGGTTGTACTGAAGAGACCGCAAACCTGACTTGAATCTGTTTCAGCACATTGTATGATAGAAAGATTTTTATGAAAATATTAATTAGAATGAGATCCTATTATAAATCCAAGCACACATTAGAGGGAGAAATCCAATTCTATCCAAACCATCCCATAATATTTCCCCCATGAGACATCATGCCTCACCATCTGTCCTAAATATTGTTTTATTTTCTTTCTTAACTGAATTTGCAAAGCAATGGAACATCTGGATAGAAAAGGTGGTGCATACCGGACTGAAATTTAATAAAGAGATTTGAGGTCTTATGAATTGGAACTTGAAGATACATTGCATCACCTTGAATTTAGTATAGTTATTTGAATGGCCTGAAAAGATGAGAAGCAAAGATAGTGATCCTAATAAGGCACAAGGCATTCAATAGCACAGAATGCTCAAAGCCCTGAATGATTTTCAGCTGGGTCTCTTTTGGGTTCCAGCGCTATCTCATGATATGGGAGAGGAGGTAAAATTCAGTCCCACAATGAATTATGTAGTGGCCACGAAACAGGCGGGCATTCTAAGCACAGACGGGAGGGAGAGTGATACCTAGCACACGAAGGCCTTTAACAGTATGAGCAGGAAATAACAAAATGAGATTTGTCTTGGATAATATAAGCTAATAATAAGTGGAGAAAAGCAATCTGAAACATTCATAGGCAGAGAATGTACAAACGTGGCCTAAAAGGGTGATGAAGGTAGACAAGTACAAATCAGGTGTCAGTGGTTGTCATGTGATCTCGTCACCCCACACCAAATATAAATAAGCAAATAAATAGGTAAAAAAGGAAAGACAGGGAAGAGTATGGGACCCTTTCTCAAAATCAGCACCTTGGTCAAGAGAAGGGGAGTCGAGAAGAGATGCTCTCTTATTCCCCTCTCTGAGCTGAGATCTCCCTTCTCCAGAAAGAGTTCCATCAAGTAGCTCCATGATCCCCTTCAAGGGAGTCATTCTACAGGGTATTTGGTTCTTAATCCCCCCCTTAATCATTAAACGAGGTTTGCAACCTGAAGACGGGGAAACATTAGCAAAATGAAAACTGAGAAGGGTGCAGTTGAACCTGTACTGAGAAACACAGGAGAGGACTCTAGCGAACAGCAGGTGGAATAAAGGGCAGGAAATCAAAATGTGAAGCTCAATTCTCCAACACCGGGTAATACACATCATCATTCTGGGTCTCATTCTTTGTGTCTATCAAAGCGAAATGACAAAACTGCTTTTCCCACCCATTTTAGAAAGTGGCTGCAATGATCAGATAAAATATTACAGCAAATACTCAGACATGTTATTGTTTGCACGTTGCCTCACTGCAGATGCGATCTAGAACTCCTCTCCCGAACCGTCACAGGGTTTGCTCAGCTCACTGTCTTAGCCTTAGCCTCACATCAGGTGCTCAGGGAGACCTCTTCCAACCGCGCTGTCTCCACTCCCATCTCTGCGGACTGTATCCCACTCATTCATGTCGCTGTCTGCAGAGCATTACATTGCTTCTTCACCGGTGTACTTGATTCCTGCATTCTCTCTAACACAGAATGGCAGCTCCTTGAGAGCAGAAACATAGGCTCTTTTGCCCACTCCTCCCTTCCAACTCCAGGACCCCAAGGACAGTCAGTACACAGTGCTGAATGAATGAACAATGAAGGCTTAGCCCTGCAAGGATCTCTAGAAAGTATCTAGTCTGTGTGCTTCCTTTTGCAGATGGGGGAACTGAGATTCAGAAAGGTTAAGTAACTCACAGAAAGCTGTACAGTTCATTGCTACAGGCCAAGGGTTTGCGTTGGCTCATTAAGGCTCATTATATAAATATCGGGGCTATGCAATTTCAAACAAAAATTCGTCTGTGAGAAACGTGTATATGTAACTATAAGGAAAACCCAGGGGGCCTTTGTTTGGGCACATAAGCATGTGTGTTCTTCAATGCAGTAAAACGAGCCACCTAGCGATCCGAGAGGGTGTCCTCAAGTTTCCAGAGAGGAGAGACTTCTGGGCAAGCGGATGCTGTGTTAAATAACAGTAGCCAAGGAGCTGAGGATGAATCAGGGCACCACATGAAAACCAAGCCAGTCACCCCAGTCTGGCACGGCTGGTCGTGACTACAGTGACCGCAGTATGCTTGGTTCCTGGTGGGGTTCCCATGCAAGAGACTAGAGTGTCAAAATGGATCCCTCCCACCCGAGCCCTGATTGGCTTGGCCCACTTTGAAGACCATCCTCCTGCCATATGGTTCCGATAAGTTCAGAAAGATGAGGCATTCCAGCCACAGTGTCCTCCATCTCCAAGCTGGCGAGCTACGCCACACTGCGCTCACGGGCAGAAGCCAAGTCAACGGGCAGAAGCCAAGTCAACGGGCTGAGCTGTACTTGGGTAAGTTTTCTCTACCTTACATGATAGGTGGGCTCCTCTTGGGCCCTTGGAAGAGGATTTTATGTTAATTTGAATATATGCTCTTCGATTTGTATTGCTGAACTGCATTTTGTTCTTACAGAAACGTGTGTATGTGTGTGTGTCTCTCTCTTCTCCCAATAAGGAAAAAACAGGGGAGGAAGGGAAGGACAGAAGAAAGAGAAGAAGGAAGGAAGGAAGAGGGGATAGAGGGAAGGAAGGAAGGAAGGAAGGAAGGAAGGAAGGAAGGGAGGGAGGGAGGGAGGGAGGGAGGGAGAGAAGGAGGGAGGGGAAGGAGGGGAAAATTAGTCCTAAATCTTAAGAGTTAACCTGGAACATTAAAAAAATATGAATCAAAACCTGTTTCTGTTTTATTTTGTTTTTTGTTTTTTGTACCAGAGATGCTAAGGGTCAGCATTACTATTCATGTATAGAAAAAGTTCCCAGGAGTAGTAGTCAATTTGAGATCAGTTTCTACTGACTGGAGAAGGTGATTGCCCAAACAAGACATGGGATTGCAGACTGTGTAACTGGCTCTAGATTCCAGAACGGAGATCAGAGAAGCCCCCTGTGGTTCTCAGAGGGCTGGGCAGACCAGTTTGGGGTCCCTGAGGACAGGATATGGTCAGAGAATGGCACCAAGGGTAGGCAGGATCACTGAGCAATCCTCCTATGTATGGAGGTTTTTAACCTGAAGAAGAGAAGGCTCAGAGGGGACACAGCAGAAAACCCCTCTAACTAATTACATCGGGGCTGAAAGGGAAATTGGCCGCCTGAGAAGATACTGGTATTCATTCAACATTTGCCAGCAGAGGCTTGATGACAATGGACAAGGCATAATCTGGTCCTTGCCTGCTTCTGTAACCTTCTCTTTTCTTCTTTGGTGTCCTCTAGGCTCAGCTGACAGCCTTAACGTGTGGCTGCTTCTCAAAGGGACCATATTCCCCCAAATTTCCAGCACTGCTTTTCCTCTAACTAGTCTCCACTCATCCTTATCCATAGTTTAACCAGCCACTCCTCTGCAAAATGTCTCTGATAATCCATCCCCGGGGGCCTGCTTACACCTCTCTACGTCTTCCCATACCACCCTCTACTTCTCCAGTAACAGTATTAGCTACCGGGTAATAAGTGTATTGGCTAAAAGAATAATCAATGACTTGGTAGGTGCTGGGCACGTTGTCAAATGTTAAATGCTTTTCAATATACGAGGTCATTTAATCCAAGAAGAGCCTTATGTGTTTGGCGCTATGACTATCCCCACTTAACAGATAAGGAAATTGTTGTATAAAGAGGTTAAGTCATTATTCTCACATAAGGTTTTGCAAGTTAAAGCAAGAATCCAATTCTGACTCGTTGGATTCCATAATCCGTGCCCGTGCATCCAGGCATGCTGCCCAATTTATGTCTTTTGTGTGGCGGTGGACACTGAAGGGGATCTAAAGAGACAAGCTCAGCTGAGTCTGTCCCAGATGCTGCGATGCTGTGGTCCGTGCTGGGTTTGGGGGGCGGGGTGTGTGCTGCTGGAGCTGAGGTCACATCCCTGCCCTGCACTAAGGAGCTGGGTGTCCCTAAGCAGCACACAGCACACTTCACGTCCCAGCCCTGGTTTCCTCCTTGGCAAATCTGGTGAGATAACGACTGTCTTTCATTCGGGGGATGAAATGAGAAACTGTATAAAAAACACCTGGCGTGGAGTCCAGCAGGAAAACGGATTCCGTGAAGGATCAGGAGTTTCCCTTTCCCTAAAGGAAGCAATCTGTCTCTGCTACTCCGTGCCAGTTAAACTGCACGGGCTCAATCACTTATGTTTTGGTTAAACCTTTTAAATTTTTTTTAAAGTGGAATCCGAGTTTTTGTTGGCAGGTGATTGAACACATCGGGGCCCAGCCTCCCGGCCCACAGTCCATTAGGGAATTTACGAGGACAGATGGGGAGCCTTCAACTCAAGTACTCCCTTCAGAGGCAGTGCTTACAAAGCCATCAATTTCCTTAACAAAGAGCACCGGCTTAAATGCTCCCGTAAAGCAGTGCTATTTACACAGCTATCCACTTCCCTTTGAATTCTCTGCCTGGGGGGTGGCCTACCTGCAGTCCATTCCAGCTACTAGTGAATTCGGCTCTCTCCCTAAAAGGAAACGAGCAGGCGCTGAGCCTGGGTTTTGAAAAGCAGCTCAGTTTGGGGTTATCGGACAGTCCTGTTCTGGGGGGGTGGGGTGGGGGGAATCAGTAACCCCCAAAGCCACCGGATCTGCACATCCCTTCTGCTAAAGGTTCTAAAACGTGTGGACCTTGTCAAAGAGTGAGGGCCATGGTCCGCACTGAGATGGGGAAAAAGGGCTGCCGCAGACCCCCTGTCTCCTTTATACCAAGGGGAAAAGAGGCTCAAAAGAACATTACTGGCTAACACTTGTATAGCGCTTTGCACTTCGGCGTGTCAATTCCTTGATGGAGTCCCGTTGTAAGTGAAGAAACTAAAATAGCCCCCACCCCACTTTTGAGGCAGAAATGGGATTGGAACACTTAGCAACTCAGCTCTGGAGCCTGGGCGCAAAACCATCGCCGAAAGTGAGACATCGTGCCAGAGAGGACCCCGAGAAAGAAGGCAGAAGAGGCTGTGATTTACACGGGGGTTTGTCTGCCTCTAAAGACCAACAAAACTCTACTCCAGTTTGCTGCCTGAGCAGTAAGACTTTCTGCTAAGAAACAAGCCCTTCCTTCACTCATTTACTCCGTATTTACTGAGCTGCAAATGATTTGCCAGGTCCAGGACTGAATTCTGGGGAGTCGGATGAATTACCCTGGATCTCAACACTCCCGGAGCCCAGAGTCTGCTGACGGGGGTCAGTAAGCCAACGACTGAGTGCACAATATTTTGTCCTGCGGTATGGGATGCTGCGGGAGCAGAGGAGGGCCTCCCACCACCACACACAGAGCCCGGAGTGCTACCCAGATTCCAGAAGGCTTCCCTCGGGAGGTAACTCTGGGGCTGAATCTCCCAGAGGTCCTAGGACGGGGAGTGGGGATACATGGCAGTCTCTGTGAGCCAATGGACAGAAGCTGGAGACAGCCTAGTAGATAAAGCACAAAAGATGCGGAAGGCATGAAGGGCAGATGCCCGGGTTCAGACCTTGAACACCGCAGGAAGGGACTTAGATTTATCTCAAGGACCCCTGACTCTCCGAAGGGAGAGCGACAAAATGATGTTTGCATTTTAGGAAGCTGTGCTCTCACTACAGGGGAGTGCAGGTGAGGGAAAGCAGAGATGGGGAACCTGGGACCTTTTTCTCTTGCAAAAATCCAGGCAGGAGCTGGCGGAGGACAGGTAGAGCAGGGAAGGCAGGGAGAGGGAGGAGGGACTGATCTGGGGAGGGGGTGAGTTTTCAAAGTAAAATGAGCATCATGGTGATTGTCTGCAGGTGGGGAATGACAGAGAGGGAAGAGTTAAGGATGTTTCCCAAGCTTCTAGGGGAAATGTCTTGGTTGGCCAGTGGCACCACCAATTGAGACTGAGAGAAACAGGAGTTGCAGCAGGTCTGGGGAGAAAATCAGTATGCTTGCTATCAGATGTGTTGAGTTTGAGTACCTGTGGGGCATCCAGTTAGAGCAACTAGGTATGCAAGTCCATACAGAGGTCCAGAGAAAAGCCGAGACTGAAGACCGAGATTCTGGGGTTTTTGCTTTTGAATGATGACCTCAGGGAAAGAATGTAGCATGAGAAGGAACTCCTTTTGGGACTTTGGAGAGCTCTAATATTTTAAAGGGTGGGCAAAAGGTTTGTGTAGGCATGGCCAGAGGGGTTAAAGAAAACTGGAAAGGGGTACACTTCAGGGGAAGTTTCAAAATTTCAAGGAAGAGCCAGATAAGTTAGGGGAGAAACACCCTGAAATAGGTCTGTTTAATGATGCTATTTAATAGAATCCCCCTCGTGCCTTCCCTGAGTAACGATTCTTAACTTTTTGCTTGATCTCCTCCAGGGACAGGGCGTTCATTACCTGTAAGAACTAGATTATTCATAGACATCATAGTTGATATTTACTGAACACTTTCTGAAGGACAGGAACCAACCATCCCAAGCACAGCAGCAGATCAGGTGTCCTCAGTGCCTAGCACAGACCTGACCCGTAAAAGGCGCTCAACAAATCTGGGATGAATAAATTCATAAAGGAAGTTTGAAAGGATATATATCCTAGCTCCCCGATGAAATGAAAAACAGCACTCCCATCTCACAGATGGAAAAAGATGCTTGGTGGAGGGAGCCTGGAGCAGAGAAGTGGTCCCCTGCGCTCTTGGGTCAGGTCAATCCCTTTCACTTTCTCTCTCTCTCTCAGTCTCACCATTTAGGAGTTCTCTTGGCCAAAGATACACAGACAAATGGGAAAGTAGAGGGGTTTAAGATGCTTGAACATCCCTCTCATTGGTGATGAGGCTGAACTCGAGTTATATGCGTGGTTTTGGACTCCTGAGCTGAGGAACCAGCCCCAGCCTGACCTTTTACAGCCCTGCCAACAGTGGTTGAAAGTGTAGTTCAATCTCATGGATAATTTTGGCCGGGTTTCTGACATGTTGAAAGCCAAACTCACTCTGATTTCTCTTAGATCAGTTAGCCAAGAGTACTTCGTGGGCCCTCGAAGCACATCCCACTGAGGGGGGGTTGATCTTAACAACCCAGCTCCTGGCACGTCAGGCTTCTGCCCAGAAACCACACCTTGCTGCACAATCACCCAGACACCCACCTATCTTGTGACTTCCCCTGAGTAGCTTTTTTTGGAACCGCTCTACTCACTGCACCCCGCAAAAGAACCCTCATTCTGGACCTTTATAGCGGCAGAGCTCTGCACCTGGTCTTACTGAGCCCAGGTGTTCAGGAAGCCTTCACAGACTCCCCCCCCCCACCAGGGGGCTCTCAAATTCCTCCTGTGGTCCCCTCCCACCAGTCCCTGCACGTCCTTAGGGACACAGTCTTCTGAAGTCCTCCAATGAAGGACTTCTGCCACTTGTCATTCCCATCTGTGTCCTTCCTAGCACAAAGCTTCGCATGCAGCAGGTGCTTAATATAGACCAAAACAAAACAAAACAAAACAAAACCCCACGAGTGTGAGATTGAATCCATTGGCTTCCAGCTGTCTTTGCAGGACCCCCGTGGCTGCTGCCTGGTTGGGGGGAGAAGGTAAGGTTAGCCCTGGTGAGCAGGGCTGCAGACCCCATGTGTGGAGTGTTTTATCCTTCTGTCTGGCAAGTGAAAATTGAAAACCCAAACCCTTAAAAATTATCATAATTTCAGGTTTGCTTTATCTTAATTTCTTCTCGGTACTGAATCAGTAGCAGCCAAAAGAAAGTCGCCTTCAGTTTCTCCCTCTGTTAAGTATTTAATGATCTGTAAACAAACACTTCAGACAGTGTTTCTTAAAGAGACCCTAGGATCCTTTTGTTATGTGAAGATTCCTTTGCACCGCTCATTGTTTCCCCTTCTCATTATCTGTTTGCGGGCAGGCTGTTCAGCTCTTGAGAGGACACATTTTATTACATAACCTTAATGATCAAATGGTAGCGTAAATTAATAGTTCAGCCCGAGGGCTTAAGAGCCAGACTTCCCCTTCCTGGAAGCCTCGAGTAAATTACTTAACATCTCTGTGCCTTTTTCTTATCCAGCCATCTTTCGCTGGCATAATATTAAAACTACCACAGAGGGTCAATGCAATTAATCAAGGGAGCTAATAGAGAAAAAGCATTAAATTAATGAAACGAATAAAATTAATCATGAGCTATTTCTACTACAATCTCTACTGTTGGGGACGGTGAGACGGAAAAAGAGTAGAAATACACATTTATATCTCACCACTCCCACTTGTTTGGAAAGTCTGGTATTTTGGAGGAGAGCCCACGTGTAGAGCTGGTCAGATCTTGGTTCGAATCACAGCTCTGCTCTTTAAGTCACCAGCTTCGGATAAGTCACTTCATGTCCCTGAGCTTCAGTTTCTCCTTGTGTAGAATGGGGACAATTCCCGCCGCCTATCCCCCCGCCCCCAGCCTCCTGGAGATCCAAAGAGGAGGTTAAGTACGCTGTGAGGCCACCAGCAGCCATGGGACGCAGAGCTCCGGAAGGTTTGTTTCCCTGCGTGGTGGTTTTCCAGCTCAATAAATATTTACTGAATGAAGGCCACTTTCTCAAAAGTCACTTAAACATTTGGGGGCTCTGTTGTGTCATTTGGAAAGTGGTGATAATAATGCCTGGTTGGTGGGGGTGCTGTGGCTTTGAAATGAGACCACGTAGTAGGTTCTCTGTAAATATCCCCACGCTCCCTTCTGCAGCCCCGGGGGGTCCAGGACTGCCTTTAGGTGGTGAGCAGTTTGGGCTCCTCTGGGGCCTCTTTTCTGCCACGGAGTGAAAGCTGGGCACATAGGAATGGACACGCTAACTTCTTCCATGAAGGGTAAGGGAAACCAATGTGTAATGGGAAAATGTGGGGGATCAGTACAGTTACAGCTAAGCTTCTACAGGCCCAGGAGCAAGATGCATGAGGTAATACCCTCACCTCTTCATCTCTCCTGTGCCCTGATTTCCCTAACTGGCTATTCTTTTACCCGCCTATATACTCATTCCTCTATGCCAGTGCTAAGTTGTAACTTTTTCTGGACAGGGCCAGACAGTAAATATTTTGGCCTCGTGGGCCCTCCAAGGTCTCTGCTGGAACTACTCAACTCTGTCTTTGTATTGGCAAATATCAAAACCAAGGAGCGCATGTGGGTTTCAATGAAACTATGTGTACCCAGATGGGCAGCGGGTTGGGTTTGGCCAAGGGCAGCAGCTTGCTGACCCCTGACCTAAGCAAGCATGCACTTGCCTATTGTGCCTGGTGCAGGGCTTGGCACGGGATGTCATACCAGGAAAAACAGCCTCCCCGAGGTCTTCAGGGGCCTAAAGGATGCAAACCTGCAAGGCTCCAGCCTCACCTCCCTCCTTCACTCCAGTCTGGCCATGCTGCCTTTCTCTGACCGCCCCCCGCCAAGCCCTTGCCTGCCTTGAAGATTTAATAGTCTGAACTTCTTGCAAATCCTTACTCCATTACCCTGCTACTCATCTCCCTAATTGGTCCACTTCCTATTCGACCTTCAAGTCTGAGCTTAAAGGTAGGTGTTCTCAAGGAGGCCCTTCCTGACTCCCATGTGATGTAAAGGAGGCCCTTCACTTACATACTTTCAAGCATGTCCACTTACTGGCACTTTCAACAATTACATTCAAATAATTATTAGTGTCATTTCCCTGGCCTTCCGTGCTCACTGCTTCCTTGTCCCCTTGCAACTAACACTGGGCTAGGCACACAGCAGGCATCAAGAAATGTGTGAATGAATGACGGGACCTGGCTGCCAGTTTGCTCCGTCTTCTGCCTGGTTCTGCTGCATATGTTAGAGCTGATTTATTCTGCAGGCTACAGCACTGGGGTTTTCACACAATCCTGACTGCCCATCCATCATTTTATTTTAAGCACATTACTTCTCTGTCCAAAAAGAAAAGGAGGATACAATTAGGTCTATATCCCTCACTTGCTTAATATTTCAATTTCCCCCAGGGCACTTCCTTCAAGTGGAGATCACAGCTCATGAATATTAAGTGTCTCTTCCAACACAACATGGTCCCCAAGAAAGAGCAGAGAGCCAGCAGCTAGGAAAATGCCCCGACACCCGGCCCCCCAGGCCTCTCTCTCCCCCCAGCTACCTCGGCCATGATGGCGGCACAGACGCACAGCGAGGCACACGGAGGTGAGGCAGGTCTCTGGTCACTTGAAAGGCCATAAAGAAGCCCTTGTTCTTGGCTGCCCAGATTCACCTGCCTTGGAGTCAGGCTGCCTTTCAAAGGCACACATCAAAGTGTGGTGTTGATTCCTCAAATTCAGGCAAGCTCCAAGCCCTTCTGAGCCTGACCCCTCCCTGCGAGTCAGGAAGCCGACCTGGGCTGAGGGCTAGAATTCCTCCCTTCTGGCGTCAGAGCCGTCCTGTTTCTTTTCATTCCAGCCTGGCCTCTCTGTGGGGTAGGCCTCCCGGGTTTCTGAAGGAGGTGGTGAGCTGAGGTCTGAGGCTGGCCGGCCAGCTTGATCCTAACCGGTGCTGACTCAACTTGGGGTGTTTGAATGCATCCATCAGACCTCCCGGTTGAGGACTTCAGATCTTCGGTCCTGCCCCTTGCGGTAGCCTTCCGCCCCATCGCCTCCCTTTCCTGCTCCTTTGTCCCCTCAGTGACCCCCTTTGACCCTGTGGGTTAAAGGAATTCCTTTCTCCTCCCCAAGCCCTCATTTCTTTTAAAATGCACAGTTTAAAAACAGTAATGATCTGGGATTTAAATTCTGGAAGTCAGAGTTGAAAGGGCTCTGGGAGCTCATCTGGCCCACCCCATCACCTGATAGCTGGGGAAGCTGAGATCAAGGGGGCAGTCAGTTTGCACCAGGAACCACCGCATTTTTACCGCAGGCTCAGGCTCAGGACCACCCCCCCCCACCCCGCCCCGGGGATGGACTGGAGGCCTTTGTATCAGTCACTACTGCCATGGGAGTAAGGAATGCGAAGGGGACATGGCAGGAACTGACATTGGGAAGTGTCCACTAACGGCTAGGCATCATGCTACATACCATATGGTGATGTCCCGTCTTCCTCTAAACACACCTGGAGGGTTGCAATCATGCCCATTTTCCAGAGAGGACACTGAGACCCAGACAGAGGATGGGAGATGCCCAGGATGACCCAGGGAGTCATTACAACCACTAGTCCTTTGAACTCGGGCCCCTCTGCTGCTACCACATTGCCATGACAACAGGATTAAGTGTCAAAGTCCTCTGAAGCTAAGAAACAATGTGGCTACTGTCCCATGGAGGGTGAGCTCTTAAAAATGAAAATATAGCCCAAAACACAGGAGGGCCCTTTGTTGGGGGCAGGGGGTTTATGCACTGGAATGTTTATAGGGTGATAATAACTGAAAGTTGTAGTTTTCATGACTCATGAAAAAGGCACAGAAGGACCTATGCATTCACTTTCACTTCCTGCAGTGCGCCAATGGCACCAAAGCAGAAAAAGTGGAAAAGAGAAAGCTGTCTATTGTTTCTTGGGAGCTCATCCGGATACTGGACATGGTCTTTAGAGGCAGGCAGAAGGGGTCTGAAGTCTCTTTTTCCGATCCACCTGACTGGGGTACTTAGGACAAGCCACTGAAACTCTCTCGGCACCTCTGTTTCCTCACCGGCAAAATGGGCATTATGAGTGTGAATGTGCAGAGTTGATGGGAAAATGAATGAAATCATTTGAGAAGAGGGTTCTCAGCACAGAAGCCAGTACAGTTGGGTACCTACAAAATGACAGGACTTCATGGTTCAGTGTGCAGACCCTGCCCGGGGGACTGTGAACCCCTCCTCTGCTATTTCTGACTGTGGGACTTTGGACAAGTTACTTAACCTCTCTGAACCTCCGGTGACCTCTGGTAGGCAACTGGGATAGTAACATCATTCATCTCATAGGATTCCTGGGTGGATGGATACAACTTCTGAATCAATGATATTAATAACAACGATAAGAATACAGTAATAGCAAACACACATGTAACACTTTCCAGGTGCCACTGTGTTAAAATGTTTTACATATATACCCGCATATCACCCTCACAACAACCCTAAGAGGTAGGATCTATTACTAACCCATTTTACTGATGAGAAAACTGAAGTTTAGACTACAAAGTGGCTGAGCCAGGCTTGCTACCCAGAATCATGTTCTTAAGATTTATGTATTTATTTGAGAGAGAGAGAGAGAGAGAGAGAGAGTGTGCACGAGTGGCAGAGGGAGAGGGAGAGAAAAATCTCAAGCAGACTCCGTGCTGAACGCAGAGCCCGACGTGAGGCTCCATCCCACGACCCCGAAACCACGACCTGGGCTGAAACCAAGAGTCGGAGGTTTAACCGACTGTAACACCCAGGCACCCCCAGAATCCATGTTCTTAATTACGGTACCACACGTCATCATGCCACCCAGCCTAGCTGACAGGTGACCGCCTTCACACCTTGATCACCACCGCCACCACGACCACTGCTAATATTTCTCTTCTTTTCAAGACAAGTCTTCAAGTCAAAGGAAGCTTTATTTCAGGAAGGTCATTTGGTGAAAGTTATGCTTCCCACAGAGGGACGTCTGAAAGAATGCCCACATCCAAGAGAAGGTTTTAGTTTGTTTTTTTAATTTTAATTTTTTTCGTAAGGGGAGAGGTGGATCGTCTGATTATGATTTCACTTTGTTAGAAAGAAAAATAATAACAAATGCAACTCCCAGCAGAGCCCATTCTGCCTCCCCCTTCCACTTCCCCTCCTCCCAACCAGATGCTGTTTTTCTTTTCAGTCACTGTTGTTCTTAAGTATCATTAGAACATCCACCAAGAAGACGTGGCAATTCATCTTCTTGTTTTCCTTTTTCGCCTTGGCTCAGAGCAGGCCAGGGCAACCTGACACAGGGGCCACAAGGCTCTGTGACCCCCACCCCTCCCAGGGACTTGGAGCGGGGGAGGAGGATTGATCTCCCCTCCTTCCCCTCAGCTGCCTCCCGGATAATTGAGTTACTGGCCCTGGCTCTGGGACAGGGCTGGAGATGCTATGTCAGGGACCAGAGACAACGTCATGCTCACGGCAGTCCCGGAATGGTGGGAAGGAGAGGAGTCAGGAAGGACGAAGAAAAAGAGACACACAGGAATGACAACGTGGGGGTCCATTTCCTTTTTTTCCTAACTGTGTATCAGCATCGAATAGGATTTTAAACCTCAAAACCTTAAAGTAAATGACACAGGGAGGCTGCCTCAGTGTCAGACAGGAAAAGAAGCCTTACAGTCTTCAGTCCAATCACTCCCATGTCACAGAGGGGGAAACTGAGGCTCCTGGATGCTGAGCTGCAGCCCAGGCCCCCATACCTAAACCCCTCCCCGGGACCAGCCGTCCTGAAGGACACAGGGTTGTTAGTCCACACAGAGCAGGAGGACCCCTCCACAATCACATCTCCTGCAGGGGACGGTGTGTCATCTCAGAAGGTAGCTCATTTCCAATGCTGGCTTGCGATGTGTCACTAGCTAGAGCCCCTTTTGGGGAAGCTTCACATTTCGTCTAATTTGAGCATTACCTTCCCTCCTTCAGCTTTTATCAGCAGCCTGGCTGTAGTTAATGACTCAGTGCTGTAGGAACAGAATTCCCAGCGCTGCCGAACAATGCCTCCAGCCAGTGTCTGCTGGGGTGGGGGTGCGCGGTGGGGAGTTATCATTTTACTGATACCGCATTTTTTAACTGAAACTGAAGGCCTGGTGTATGTTATGTTTTTTTTTTTTTTAAAAAGGGGAAAAAGGACAAGATAATTTCCACATTGCTGGGGATGCAGTCTGCATTGCCTAAGAGGTCTTGTGGGTGGTGTTCCTTTAAACAAGCAACTTATTATGTGCTGGGGGATGAGGGCGCTGGGGTGGGAAAGTGGGAAAGGGAAGTCCCAGGGTGTTGCATAATAACACATTGGCACCTTGGGAATACTTCTGGATGTGTGGGCTTCTGAAAAGTGAATGGGAATGCCACCATAAATCTGTCACCCACCCTCACACTGGTGTTACCAAACCCAGGGAAAACACTGGCCCAGCTAAATGGCTGGTGACAAAAAAATGATGAAGAAGAGAAAGGAAGGAAGAAGGAAAGAAGAAAGAAAAGGAGGGAGGGAAGGAGGGAAGGAGGGAGGGAGGGAAGGAAGGGAGGGAGGAAGGAAGGAAGGAAGGGAGGGAGGAAGGAAGGAGAGAAGCGAAGGAAGTCATTCATTCAGATGGCGGGAGGAGTAGTAGAGTAGAAAAAGCAGGGGTGTCTACTCACTCTGAAACGGGGTCACACCTCTATGAGCTGTGTTACCTTGGCCAGGTTAAGACAGCATAATAGGTCTTAGATTCCTCATCTGGATAGAAGAGTCCTCTCATAGGCTCACACTAAGGAAAGGGGCATGACACAGACATAGCACCTAACGGGTGATCATAAATGGTGGTTGTTGAGGGTACTCATCCCCAACCCGCCCCCACACACTGAGATAAGTGACCAGTAATGTACATCAAGCACATCCAACACACTAAGAATGGGGCTGAGCCTCATAGTATCTTATGACGACAATTTTCAGTCAGGATTCTAAGCGACGAGCAACAGAAACCAACTTTGGCCAACTTAAGCAAAACAAGCAAGCAAACAAAATCTATTCAGAGAACATCGGATCATTATAGAACACTTTCTGGGAGGGCTGGAGAGCCAGGCTTGCACACTCCGAGGCCCAACTCTAAGCTCAAGATTAGATCCCAGGACGGGTCTTGTGAAGACGTTAGCACATGGTCACTTTTGCACCAATTCCACATGCTGTCACTGGTACTTAGGAAACTCAGGGATTGTAGCCATTCTTATCAAAATGACTGGGCGGAAGTGTGGCTCTTGTGCCCATACTCAAGCTGTAAAGGGGAGTCAGGGAAGGAGACCTGGATTTTCAACCTCTGTAGAGGGCTTGGGCTCTGCCTCACCATTATTATATCAAGGAGAGCTATTTCCTAAATCTAGGAAGGAGATTCGGAGAATGAGTTTCCAAAATTATTGATAAATATCTTCCAGAGTTGAGTCCCAGGACTCTCACCGTTTTCTGGATGAGAACGCTGACGTTTAGCTAAGTTCGCATGTCTAAGCCATGGTGTGAGCCCAGGTCAGTTTCACTCAAGCCTGTTCTCTTGGCCACTGTCTTGACAAATAAAATGATGAAACCAGTCCACCTCAGCAAAGCCTCCCACATCCCAGTGCCATTTCTCTGACTCACCGAGGCTGCATCTAGTGAGAGCCAAAGACTCACTTTCTATTCTTCAGCTGTTCTTAAGGGAAGACGGTTTTCTAGGTTCAAAGACATGGAGCTTGTCCTTGGAATGTAGGTCCTGGGAGTTGGGATCTCCGGATAGACTCCTTAATTCTTGGAATGTCCGGTGTCTCACTGAGTCTCTACAATGGAATTCTAACTGCTGAGGGTGGGGGTGTAGCTGAGGTTGCCCCTCTAACACAAACCATACTCAACATACCAGGTAACACAGAGTCGTCCCTGGATGTCATCCACACCACTGATATTTTGTATTCCAGCCCATTAATTCACTAGACGAACTGGTCTACAGCAGTGTGGTCCTCACTCACCCTCAAAGCCCTACAAGACCACCGTCTGAAGTCAGACTCTGGGTTTGCGTCCTGGTTTTACCATTTAGCTGCATATCCTTGGTTCACCTCTCATGCTTCAGCTTTCTCTTGTGTAACAGCAGGGACATAAAAGATTGTTAGGAAAATGAGAGTTTATAAATGTGCTTGATATATCATGGAGGTTTAATAAATATTACCATCACCAGCAGAATACTCAGAATCTAGTAGAGAACAACAGTGTATAAAGTGGACCTATGAGGGTCCGGAGCTCGCCTTCTCCGCACCTCCCTCGTCTTCACCTCTTTCCCCTTAAGCATCTCAGTTAACACAGTTTGAAAATCACTGATCTAGTCCAAAACAGTCATTCTGGCTAAAGCAGAGGTGGGAAGTTAGGCCCAAGGGGGGTGGGGAAGGCCCGCCAGGACTGGACTCCCTGTCCAGGGCTATTTCTAAGAGTCTCCCAGGCCCTCCCACTGTGTGCTTAAAATTCAGTTCTTTTTCTTAGAAATAGCGAACCATGTCACAACTGTCACCTCCTCTCTGCACCAGACTCCCATAATCAAGAATATCAAAGACTTCAAATCCATGAGCCAGGGGTCAGCAAAGGTCTGTAAAAGGCCAGATTAGTAAATAGTTTAGGCTCTTTGGGTCATAGGGTCTCTGCTGTACCCACTCAGTAATTTGTAGCAGGAAAGCAGCCACAGACAATATGTAAAGTAACGAGTATGCCGTGTTCCGGCCGGACTTTATGTTCCAGTAGAGGCAGCAGGCCAGTTCTGGCCAGTGGACTGTAGTTTGCAGATCTCTTCCGTGGATGAAGAGATTCTATCTGTAGCAGGCTACCTTGTTTTTGTGTATTGCTGCATAGTGCCAAAGCACCCCAGAATGTGGGCATCAGGGCCACCCAAGCACCTCTGTTAGGGTCCCATATCCTACCACATCCTCCCTTCCTTCCAGAAGCACTTAAATTACACGCCACCTTAGTGGGAGCGAAACAAGTAGATATTCTCCAGCATGATCTGGGAGTGATGCTGGGTGTCACGAGGATGACAACAAAGGCAAGTAGCTCGTGGGCATGGGAAATAGTCACACACCTTGGAAACAGCACAAGTCAAGTGCAGGTAAGACCTTTAGAGACCACCTAACCTAATCCTTTGGAATTGACACTAGGTAAACTGAGGCCCAGACTAGGGAAGCAACTTGGCCAGTGTTATGTGGCAAGTTCTCAGCACAGTGAGGACTAGAGCCTGGTTTTCCTAATTTTCAGCCCGGGCTCCTACCGCCACACCACTAGGCTAACATCAAGTTTTTACCAGGGACCATGCTCAAATCAACAGAGCAAAAAAAAAAAAAAAAACCCTTCTGTCATTTAAAAACCCTTCTGTCATTCTGCCTGGAAATTCTCCGTCTTTCCTTCCTCCATGTGTTCCTTTCTTCCATCCACGGTTAGCTGTGGGACACCTCTTATTGTGTTGCTGAGCCCCCACTTAGTGCCAAGGAGACAGTAGGTGCTCAATCCGTGCGTGCTGAGGATGCACTAAGGGTGAAGGATACATGGTGAAGAGCTCACAGCGCTCACAATCTCCCAGGAGAAGGAAGGTCTAAATGTGTCCCTGTATGTATTGCATGGTGCACTGGGTGTTATACACAACTAATGAATCATCGAACTTTACATCAGAAACCAGGGATGTACTGTATGGTGACTAACATAATATAATAATAAAAAAACATTTAAAAAAATGTGTCCCTGTAATGCACGGCGAGAATGTGATGACATTTCCTTCTCTTTCGTCTTCCTAGAAAATTGCCTTTCAGTGTGAAATCTTCCCACCAATGTTCTCATCCCCTCAGTAAGCTGCCCCTTCCCTCTTCAGATAGAGCACCTCTGTCTTTTGTACTTGCAAATGAATTGTGATTAGTTCTCACCTCCAGCCCAGGGGATTAGCCAGGGGACCTTTGATCTTCAGGTATCGATTTGCATCTTAAAGGAAGTATGATCTCATCTGAGCCAGCTCAAAATTCCATCCCTGCCCCCCAAGCCCTGTCTGTTTACCAGCCCCGGGCTGGTCAGGGCCTCCCAAGTGGGGCTGTAACAACAAGATCAGCCAGACTCCTGGAGAAGCCAGAGGAAAACAAATTTCCCATCGGACTCGGTAAAGGTGGGAAAAGGACCTTTGCTTTCTAAACACAAGCTGGTCTGCTCTTCCTCCACCCTCGCGTCAGAGAGACGGCCCGAGCTTCTGAGTGTGCAAAGGGGACTGCCGGGGTTCCCGGATCTTGGCTGGAGGTTGCGCAGCACAAGGAGCTCGGCGCGTGCTGAAGAATCAGGTTCAAGCCCTGGTTCTGTCTCCAATCACTTCTAACCCACGAGATTCCAGAGCACTTTCATCATCTCTCTGGCTCTTGAATTTTCTCATCTCTAAAGCGAGAATACAAGCCTGAAAAGTCTATACTCCTCACCCTTCTGGAGAGCTGGCGTGAAGAAGAGCAATGACGTACGGAAGGAAGCAGCTAGCTTGGAAAGGAGTCACCAGCAGCGGTGCTGTCACTCACAGGAGGGAATAGAAGCTCCTTGCGGGCAGGAGCATTGGCCCATTTTTGTGTTTCCCATTGCTGTGTTCCCTGGTGCCTCAAACACGGTCTGGCCCACAGGAGGCAATCAGTGAATGTTTGTAATACGAAGGAGTAAATCAGCATTAGTCCTCACTACTGTGTTCCTGACCTGACTGGCCTGCAGAGTCCCCTTCTCCAGCTAAGCCCCGAGAAGTGACAGGAACTTACCGATGCAATTGAAGGAGTCTTCCCGTCGGCAGAAGAGGGAGCAGCCGTCACCACTGAGCTTATTCATGTCATCACACTCTTCACCTTGGCTCCTGCAGAGGGAAACAGAAGAGAGATTTATCAGAGCACCTTCAGAACCGCAGCGCCCACAGGAAAGTCCCTCCCCAGGCCGTGAACTTTCCAAGAGGCCTCAGGCTAGTCCCTGACCCTGAGTGTCCATTTCTTCTTCCTCAGAGATGTATACAGATACACATGTGTAAGACCCTATTACCTTTGCCTTATGTTGTGCTTCCCACAGCAAAGCAGAGTTCCTGCTTCAAACCTGTTCTCCGAGATCTTGTCAGTTAAGCCAGATGGGAGAAAGGAATGGATGAAGGGATGAAGGAACTGACCTTGCTCCCATGTCTGGAAGATCTCGCCACCATTTTAAAATGGTGGATTGGAAGGAAATTTCTGAGCTTCTGAAATATCAATTCTGTTCTTCACTATGCCCTACCTTACCCTCCTCCCTGTTCCCCACGCTCCCCCCAACCGTGAACTTAAAAATAAAGACTTTTTTTTTCCAGTCACATGCTTGGGTCTGGTCTTCCTTTCACTAGAAAATATTGCTCTCTCCATCCGGTGTGTCATTTCACGGTGTGAGGAACTCCAAGACCCGTGGGAACTATGCTGCTAGGAAATAAAAGTGCCTCCTCTTGTTTGTTCATTTCGTTTTGTTTTATTTTTTAGGAATTATTTCTATCACCTCAGGATGGTTCTGCAGAAGCTGGGATGGACAGAAACTGAGCAATGCTGGACTGAGGAGACGAGGAGGAGGAGGAGGAGAAAGAGCTGAAACACTGAATGGATTATCACCACCTGGAAAACTCCCATCCTTTGAGAAACAGAACACTTGGGTTTAGAGCCTCTCATTCCAAACCAGCTGTGTGATCTCAGATGAGTCTCCTAATGTTGATGGGACCATTTAAATCAATAAAGACTAAAAATAATTTAAAATGCTATTCCTTAGTCACAGTGGCCACATGTTAAGCCCTTGATAGCTGCAGGTGGTATGTAGCTAGTGGCCACTGGACTGGACAGCACAGAACATCTTTCCATCACTGCAGAAGAATCCATTGGACCACACGATTCCAGATGCCGAGTGTCTGTGTTCCCACAGGTTCAAATGGAGATAACCATACCCGCTCCTTAGAGCTGGCGCTAGAACGGGATGGAACGTTAACATGGCTGGCACGGCCCATGACAGACAGTAGATGCTCAGGGGAGCAGGGTTCCTGTTCCCACCAGTCCTGGGAGGTCTCTGCAGAGTGTGGGGCAGCTGTCCCTCCCTCCCCAGAGACCAGCTGGGACCTGTCAAAGCATGGGAGAGGCCTCAGACTTTTCCTTTCGCCTGGGCCGTTAACACTGGGTGATGTCTGTTGCTTTTAGGAAGTGCCAGAGTGGCAGGACGGTGCCTTGCAATCCATCCTTGAGACGGCTGGGCCACTGCATGGATTTCTGAAGAGCCTCTCAAGTTCTCTCCTGTCTACAAATGCACGAGCTGAGGAGAAGAGAAGTCCACGTTCCTAGCTGGGCCCATATTTCCAATCTCTGCCAGTGAATCTCGAGTGCTGGAAATTGGTGATAGCCTTGTGTTTCATTGCTATCTCATGGGTTATCTAGGGAGAGTCTTTTTTTTTTTTAACCTGGGCTGGTTTCCCAAAGCCACAAAGAACACATGTAACCCGCCTTCCCTCACCACCCAAACAGTAGGTTCTATTGGTTTAAGCGAAACATTAATGTCACCACAAATATCTTCTAGGCATGGCAGATCCATCATTACACAGAGAGCTTCCGAGAAACCTCCTTTGACCTCCCAAGCTGGAGTGAGTGGCTGTCTTCTCTGTGTCCAAAGACACCAGGCTCCATCTATCATAGCACTTGTCAAGCTGACCACCTTTGCCCATTTACCTGACAGCCCCCTATCTTGGGCTTTCAGATGTCGAAGGAAAGACAGTCTTTGTCATCCTAACCCCACAATGCCTGGCACAGTGCCTGGGATACAGCAGAGTGCACATAGCTGCTCCCTCACTTGTTAGTCTTGCAGGGCTGTTGGTGACACAGCAAGGCGACGGTGAATCCAAATGAAACACGGGCCCTGGGTTTGCATCTTGGTTCTGCCCTTTACTGGGTGTGTAAGCTGGAGAAAGTCACGTCCGTCTTTGTACATCAGTTGCTTCTTCTGTAAAGTTGCTGTAAAGAACCTATTTCATACGGTTGTTGGAAGGACCCAAGGAGATAATGGTGTAGCCCAATGCTCGTGCATAGTGGAAGCTCAATAAATACTTATGAATATTATCATTATATGCTTTCATCCATTGGGGCCTCATTAAGTGTTGAGCCTATCTGAATATCTTTGTAAATTCCCTTAAATATATATAGCGAATCACCACGTATCATCCCATGAAAAAATCCAATTAGCTAAGATGACATTCCTCCTTTTCCTCAAAGTTTTTGTTTGTTTTTTCCTAGGACACCATCCGTAAGCTGCATTTGGTTTTCTACAAAGCATGTCAACAACTATTTGGTAACTTAAGTGATGTCTGTGTTGGATACCCATCCTAGGTAAAAATACTAAAAAACATTACTGAAAACACTTATATTAATAATAATAAAATAAAAAATAATAGTTTTAGATCAGCAAGAGAAATGCTGTTGTTTGCAGCGTTTTACCAATGCAGCTCTATCTGGCTCCAAAATGGACAGAGTTGTCGGTCAGGTTCCACATCTGGCGAGTTTTTTTTTTTTTAAATTCTTTGTGCTAAATTAGAAAATCCCAAATCACAATTATGGGTTGTCAGCAATGACCGCAAGTGTTTCCTGGATCTTCGGGATATGCAGCTCCATCTTGGACCCACAAATGATGGGGCACTCTCCCTGGAGACTGCCTTGCTCAGTTGCTCAGTATTCCATCAGACAACAGCTGAGTCAAGAGCCTGAAGTTGATGTCTTAATGTAGGAGAGAATGGTGAATGGCTTCCCTTTCCCCAGTTGTGTTACATTAAGCACTGGAAACTTCATGTTGGATTGCTGCGTTTGGATAGGATTTTAAACGCACCCAACAGCACATCATGAGTTTCATTCTCTGACAAATGAGGAGCTTTATCTTCTATGCTTGACAAGTCAAATTCTTGGCAATCAGGTGGTTTGCACCATAACTCCACACTTAAAAGTCCTTACGTGATCTCCTCAATATTAAAATCTTGACAAGTCATCTTTCAAATTATAGTTGCAGGACAGTGAAGACATGAATATATACCCCCGAGATACGTCACCTGAGCAAGCCTCTTGAAATTGTGCAAATAATCATTACTGGCCTTGCCAGTGCTAACATTAAAAGAGAAAGCCCTTTCTTATCCCCAAAACTTGAGTTAGTACCTTTCTTATAACAGCTCATATGCTTCAGTCTATGGGGTAGCAGAAACTTGTACATACTATGTTTCTGCACAGCCAAGTTGAAGAGACTAATATACTGGCCATCATCTGAGCATATAGCAGCATGCAATCTTTCCTTCCATACTAAGTCACGACCAGAAAGCAAACTGCTTTCTGACGTCTGTGTGGATGGGCATTCAGGAGCAAATGCTTTACTTGCACAACTGGGTTATCCCTGCTGTGCTCCTGGCCGGTCCTTTGATCTCGAAGCAGGTTTCCAGTTTATATCACATGCCACAAAATCAACGGTTGCAGATGAAATCGCTTTTCATAGCACTCGAGTCAATGATGAACTGAAAGGAAGACTCATCTAGCACTTCTCTTTCATATGTGCTACACCTATGATTCATGGTCTACACATCAGCGGTTTCGTCCAACTGTGAAACAAATGCTTTTTACAGAGCCCCTCCCCCTAAGAAACAGCCATGGCAGTTCCATGTTGCTCAGATATTATGTGACACCCAACAGCGCCATTTAATGAAGGGATTTCGCCAATAGCTGGTTTGCCCTCTCTACGTGTGACGCTTGTCATTAAATCGGCCCATAGTTTTAAAAGTCTCTTAGCAATAGTGTAACTTGCAACCACATCAACAGTAAGGAACACAATTTCAGCAATAAGGAACTTAACTGCAAACGGTTTCTGGTCTCTTTTTCACCTCCAGGGACAAAACTATTCTGTTTTGTAGCCAGAAAACATTTTTGTGCTAGTGTGGGAGGGAAAAAAACTCAAAGGTTTACTTTTACCAATTTTTTAAAAAGATTTTGTTTACTTATTTGACAAAGAGAGAGCACAAGCAGGGGGAGCGGCAGAGGGAGAGGGAGAAGCAGGGTCCCTGCCAAGCAAGGAGCCCCATGTGGGGCTCAATCCCAGGACCCCAGGATCGCAAACCGAGCAGAAGGCAGACGCTTAACCGACTGAGCTACCCAGGCACCCTTCAAGGTTTACTTCAAAAAAATAAATATTTTTAAAAACAATGCAAAAGTCTTGATGGCTTCTTGCCCCTATTTCAAAGTTGTGCAATATCTCGCCCTGTGGACAAGGTGATAAATGGACTGATGACCCAATAAAATCCACTGGTGTAGACATGTGGCTTTGTACTCTCTACTCATGCTTTTCCTTTTTGGCTGCTCATGTGGAGTCTTTACACTTTCTCGTGCCTTTGCCCCCCTCTACTTATTTACAGTCACACTCAGTATTCACTCTGGAGTACTGTTTACTATTTATGGTTTCGACATTATAGGGCGTTAGAAATTTTGTTATTTTTATGAGCCTTTAACCCATTTTGCAAATTGTTCATACAAGATGATACAACAGAAATAACAAATAAATATGCAGTTTTAACAAATTTAAATGCTTACCAGCAAAGAATGTAAAAGTGTTTTGACCCGAATGCCCTGTGTCCTGTTAACTGAATGCCGACTGGAGTGGAAAAGACAAGTCGAGTCCTTGCAGTAGCCATAAAAGGATGAAGAGTAAGACCTTACAGGTAGGAAGTGCGCAATGGTAGCTCCGTCAGAGTCACACATTGTATTACATACTTGAGAAACATACATGTTTGAAAAAGAATTACTGCTTTTCCTTTGAGGCCAGCAAACTACTTGCAGACAAATCAACAGACTGCTAGCAACTGCTGGTAACTCACAGCTCCCACATTGAAGAGTCTCCCACAAGCTCTTCTGGATAGCACCCCGACCATCGTGGCCTCATGAGCATCACCCCCTCCCCATTCGTTAGTTAGATCTACTTACTTCTGGATAATGCCATCGCCACAGTACCCACTTCCGTGGATGTATACGGCAGCAGGCGATGGCTCACTCTCTTCACCTCCCGAAATGCTGATGACCCAGTACTGGTACAGACTGCCGAGACTGAGATCCCTGGGAAACAAAGGAGGCTATTAACAAAGACCATCAGCTACAGAGACACAAGGCTGGGGGGCAGACGAAATTGATCCCCTTGAGTACGTTCTACCAGCCTTGCTTACGTTTGAAATCGCATGCACATTAAGTTATACAATAATTTGTATTGTCTACTGTGGTTGAGGTGCTGTCCTATGCAGGATGGACCACACCAAAATGTACAGCAATGATGACTGGCATCAAATGACAGACAACTGTGAATATTACCAGGTACTTTTATCTTTAATTTAACCTTTATGTTAACCATGGTGGATAAGAACCAGATGGTACGTGGCCCATAACGAAGGTGTTTCGGAGAATGTCATCCAGGAAAATGAAATGGGATAAGCAGGCAGTTGAAAATATCATGCCAGATTCTCTAGGCATTGGTCTGATCTTTCCCCCTCATGGTAGGCACTGAACAGAAACCCCATCCCATGAGCAAGCCCCTTCCTTATGCCGCACATCCAGTGAGTGTCCTCCTCTCCACCTCTTGCTCTTCTCTGTCCCTCACTCTTGACTAAAACAGCAACAATTGCAGCAACTGAATGTCAGGCTTGGGGTGACACACCTTGCATGTATTTTCTCATTTGAGGATCAAAGCAACCCTACACGTGCACTAGTGTTTTCACGTTTATTTTACAGATGATAAATCTGATGCATAGAGAGCTTCATCAGCTTGCTTATGATCATACGCTACTATGTAACAGCCTGCATTCTAGCCCCCTAATCCCTAGTTTAGGCCTGTTTTAATAATCTCATCCCTTGCAAGGGGGGATTCTGTCCCGAAATTACAATTGCAGGCACTGGTGACTGCCAGATTCTCAATTTGCCTAGCCTGCATCTCCCCTCTGCTCTCAAGACCTCCCAGTGCAATGTCTGCTCCCACTTCCTCACACTCAGCCTTACTCCAGATTTCCCCCCTCCTCTTCCTCAGCCCCTTTCAGCTCCCTGCTTGAATTCATCCTGCCATCAAACCTGGCTGCTGCCAATTATCCTCCAAGGCAGAGCCACATTTATGTCAGTTCCACATCACCAAATCACAATGCCCATTTCTTTTTTGACCATTTTCAAAGGGGGATGTTATTTCCCTTTTTATCTCCCTCTGCATTATTTACTTTTTAATAATAAAAAAGTGCCATGGGAAAAAAACCCCACAAAAATGAGAATGATGAGAATTCCTATTAAATTCCAGAGTTGGGGGGGTATTTCATAAACAAAAGGATGATGTCAAAAAATCTCAAGTTCTCCTGCCCATCTGTTGTTTCAGCTGCTGTTAGGGCCGGGGCTGTTTGGATAAGGCCAATAAGGTAACAGGTGCAGAGGCAATGGGCAGACATCTCCTGACTCTCAACACAGTGATGAGTATGAGTTTATGAGCACTGAAGGACTCTAGTGAGGAATATAACCTTCCTGAGAATGCTGGATGTTACCCCAAAGAGAGTTTGTTTTGGCAGTGCTGGAGCAAAAAGCAATATGGGGGGGGGGTAGACCAGAAGTCCCTGGGGATTCCATCAGTGTTCTGTCAACCAAAGTTTGGTAGGTAAAATACATACAAATCTTGAAATGTTATTCGTATGAATGTACGAGTAACTGTTGCCTTGTAAACTTCTGGGATGCTAATTTGTAGATATGGGCTTTCTTTCTTCTTTTTAAAAATGTTTATTAGATATTTTATCCACCTCTACACTAACAAACGTATACATTTTCCGGTGGTGCTTCTAAAACTGAAATATTGTGGCGGTGGGGAGGGTGGATTTCCCGGGTTACACACAGAGGCACAAGATAAAGAAGACGTGCATTCTATTGTATGTTCATTCTCCTCTAAAATATGGAGGCATGTTTTATATTAAACAAATATGGCTGTGTTATGAAATAAAATAAGAAATTTTCTTCAGGCCACATCGCAGGCCACTGGGGGCATATGGCCACTGTCTGAAGCAGATGGAGCACTTCTGCGGCAAGCAGGAGGGTGTGAAAAGTACTTCTCTACATTGTGTTTTTCATTTGTAGTGTGTGTCACAAATGATTTATGGCTGATAATATTTAAGGTGCTCTGCTCATATTGGTGAACGTTTCCCTCCTTCCCCCTACACTGTCCTCCCTCCTCCCCTCTTCCTCCTCCTGCTTCTCGATAAACACAAGTCAGAAGCAAGCAAACATGTGTTTCTACCTTGGCTTCATCACTTCAACAAGCTGAGAAGTCAAAGGCAGGTGTTTCACTGCTCTGAGCCTATTTCGAATTAGTCATCAACCTGACCTCACAGCAGTTTCCTACAGACTGAATGTGAGAACACACAGAAAGCACATATGTGCCCAGCCTATGACAGTTAATAAATATTAACCCATTATAGTTAATGTCAATATTCATGTTCACTGGAGTTCTGCTATGCTCTCTTTGGTAGAAGGGATGGAGTGACAGCCACACGTAACCTTGGTTAGGCAAACCCATGAAAGTGGGGCCAACAGCTATTGTGTGCGCCACAGCTTAGTGGAAATTCTCTTTTCTACCACGTCATTTGGCTACAAGACCCTCAGTGCCTGCAGCTTGCTCTCACTCCACGTGGTTATTCCAACTTCTGAAAATTCTGGATCCCAGAAGGTTTTTCTTACCCTGGGGCAAAATCTGTCTCCCCATAACTTCCACCCACACCTCCTTCTCACCCACTAGCATCACACACAACACATCTGATTGGGAGGAAGACCTTGATAAGCCTCCTTCTTCCAACTGTGTGTGCATGGCTTATGTATCCTTATCTCATGGAAGCCTGACAGCAGCTCTTTGAAGCAGGGGTTGTTTCCCAAGTTTTCAGATAGGAAAATAGAAGCCCAAGTCACTCCTTTGGTAAAATGGTAGAGAAGGGGGTAGAGAACAGTACCACTGCTATTAAAAGTATTGTTTTTCCACTGAAGAATCCTTGTGATAAAACTACATTTTCTCCGAGTTGAAATCAAATTAATGCCAAATGAGGGCCCCTTTCTAAAGAATCTTGGTAGAATAGAATTCCTTCGAAGGATGGGCTAGTGGCCTCTGAAGGCTTTGCTGGAGGTGAGGACCTATTTCATGGATGGTCTAAAAGTGGGACATTGATGTCAAGTTGTTCCTTTTAGCTGCTCCTAAAATCTGGAAAGCCTTATGCTGTCACTTGAATTCCTACCTCCCCTGCATCTCCCACCTCCATGCAGACCCTAAACCCCATCACCTTTCCTGCACCCCAAAAGCTTCCATGCCATTCCCTCTACATCCCTGCTTCTGCCAATATCTCAACCTTGACATCTGAACAGCCCCTGGTATCTCCCTTTTCCAGGCTTGCTAATACCATCAGAATATTCTGAGGTCCAAAGCCACTCCCCAGCTCAAAGTCTTCTTTAGAGCAGTGATGGGGGCATACTACCAACCCCAAACTCCCTATTTACTCTTTGATGGGAACTAAAATGTTACCACTTCATCTGAAACATGATAAATTGCATCATTTCTGATTTCTTTCATAGAATTCTGAGTGTCATTTATTTTTTTTAAAGCTAACCTCCATTGGAATTTAATGGTCAATTCCTCAAACTGCATCTCAGATTGATTTCACACGTCCAGCTAATAAATTAAAATTGCGGTACTGAAATAGGATGAGATTGCCTGGCTACTTTTGAGGGGTTACTTTATGCATCTTTTGTATGACTTAAAAAAAAAAACAAACAAACACTGTTAACAGTTAGCCATTGTTCTTTCACAAATGTCTCAAGTGATACACCAGCCTTGGGTTTCCATTTCTGGCAATTATAAACAAAACTAGTGGCATTTTTAACTGCTATGATTTTTCAGTATTTATCCTCAGAAATGTCACATTGATGGTAATGTATACAAGATCTGGAGCCCAGTCTTTTTTATTTTTTGAAGATTTTAAGTGATCTCTACATCCAATGTGAGGCTCGAACCTACATCCCCAAGATCAAGAGTCACACTCTCTACCAACTGAGCCAGCCAATGCTGCCTGCAGCCCAGTCTTTGAGTAAAATTTAGTTACAGATTATGAAATCATTATCTTAAAAATATTATTATGTACACAAATATCCATAAGGAGGCTAAGCACCATCTGACCTGGCTCTTGGCAAAAATGCATATTTCTTAAAGTGTTGGTGTGTAGTTCATATTGTGATTGGTCCGTTAAAACCCATCTGAAATCTACAAGTAAGTCACTTGACTTCTTTGGGTCTGTTCTTCTACTGTTTAAGTAGGATATATGATTCTTGTCCCATGCCCGAAGAGAGGGACAGAGAGCCTCATTGCAATATAGAAGCATCCCACTTTGCTGCTTCCAGGAAACACTCTCTAAAGCCTCTTGACTCCCCCTTATTGACACCCTATTGTTTCCATATCATACCATTCACTGATCACACTCTGTCCCTCCACATAATCTGTAACTAACTGTGTCATGCTTTTCTGAAACTCCTTCTTCCACAATAATAGCAATTGTCATTTTCATTTGTTGCCTATTTATCACATGCCAGGCACTATGCTCAGTACTTTCTATGAATCATCTCATTTAACCAAAACAATATTTCCTTGAATAATTATAATAATCGCTCCTTTCAGATGAAGAAAGTCATATTTGGGAAGGTTACTCTACGGCCCACAGTGACACTGCTTTGGGGGACAGAGACTTGAGCCACGTCTAACTCCATCGCAAGACAGCACTTTCTGGAGGTTGTGAACGAGAAAATACTGCAGAACAGAAGATAAAAAGACCTAGTTTTGAACCAAGTAGAGTCCACATACAAAGACCCCTTGGAAAGTTCTAAACATTAGGAGAAAGACAAACATTGCCTTTAACACTACCACTACCACAAGCCATTTCCTTTCTCTGACCATCCACTTCTTCATCTGTGAAATGGAAATCTGGGAAGATGATCAGCTCTGCAGTGCATAGTTCTAATTTCATGAGAAATGTACTGTTGCATCTTTTCTACCAGCTAGAAGCTGCCTCAGCAGTTAGGCTTGTGCACTGAGAATGGGTGTAGTTCAGGATTTACCACCCAGATCGCCTGAGCTGGAAGATGTGGTGGGGGGACCACCTAGGATGCCTCTGGCTCAGGAAAGAGTCCAAATCTTCCAGTTATGCCTTGGGCTGAGAATCAGAGGGTAATACCCGGGCACTTTGTACACCAATTTCCAGCCAAGAGTGGGACGAGAAGGAAAACAGTCACTTTTTGAGCCTGAGATGATTTGCCAAAGAACTTTACACATACCATTATTATTGTTTTAGTTAGAAAATATATCAGTTATACAGTCAAGTACAGAGAACACTATAAAAAATGTCCTTGGAAGGCTCACTATCCAGATTTGTCAAATTGTAACACTGTCGTATTTTCTCCATCTCTTATTTTTGTTGTAAAAAGAAATAAGATATACTGTTTTGTATATTTGCTTTCAATCCACCTGTGTGTTCTTCCCTCTCTATCATGAATGTTTTTATACTTTTTATACACAGGTACTCTTTTGCATATTTTAAATTTCATAAATGTTCTAATGCCATATTTATCAGTATGCAGCTGGCATTTTTTTTTTGCCCAGCGTTATTTTTGAGATCACACATATTGATACATGCAAAACTAGCTCATTATTTTCACTGACATAAGTATTTTATTGTATGAATATACTGTATTGTATTTGACCATTCTTTTCTTGATGGGCACCTAGTTTATTTCTATTATTACTATTAATTTTTAAATTTTTTTATTAGCTTCAGAGGTAGAATTTCATGGTTCATTGGTTGCCTATAACATGCAGTGCTCATTGCATCAAGTGCCCTCCTTAATGCCCGTAACCCAATTACCCCATTCCCCCACTCACCTCCCCTTCAGCAACCCTCAGTTTGTTTTCTAGAGCTCAGAGTCTCTTATGGTTTGTCTCTCTCTCAATTTTCATCTTATTTTCTTTCTCCTTCCCTTCCCCTATGTTCATGTGTTTGGTTTCTCACATTCCACATGTGAGTAAAATCATTATGGTTTGTCTTTCTGACTGACTTATTTTGCTTAGCAAAATACCCTCTAGTTCCATTCATGTCATTGTAAATGGCAAGATTTCATTCTTTTTGATGGCTGAGTGATATTCCTGAAACCATAAGATACCTAGGAATAAACCTAACCAAAGAGGTAAAGGATCTATACTTTGAAAACTATAGAACATGTATGAATGAAATTAAGGAAGACACAAAGAAATGGAGAAACATTCCATGCTCATGGGTTGGAAGAACAAATATTGTTAAAATGTCTAGGTTGCCCAAAGCAATCTACACATTCATTGCAATCCCTATCAAAATATCATCAGCATTTTTCACAGAGCTGGAACAAACAATCCTAAAATTTGTATGGAACCAGAAAAGACCCCAAATAGCCAAAGAATGTTGAAAAAGAAAACCAAAGCTGGAGGCATTACAATTCTGGACTTGAAGCTGTATTACAAAGCTGTAATCATCAAGACAGTATGGTACTGGCACAAAAACAGATGCATAGATCAATGGAACGGAACAGAGAACCCAGAAATGGACCCTCAAATCTATGGTCAACTAATCTTCAACAAAGCAGGAAAGAATATCCAATGGAAAAAAGATAGTCTCTTCAACAAATGTTGAGAAAATTGGACAGGCACATGCAGAAGAATGAAACTGGACCATTCCCTTACAGCATACACAAAAATAAACTCAAAATGGATAACAGACCTAAATGTGAGACAGGAATCCATCAAAATCCTAGAGGCAAATACAAGCAGTGACCTCTTTGATCGTGGCTGCAGCAACTTCTTGTTAGACACAATTCCAAAGGCAAGGGGAAAAAGGCAAAAATGAACTACTGGGACTTCATCAAGATAAAAAGCTTCTGCAGAGCAAAGGAAACAGTCAACAAAACTAAAAGGCAACCCTACGGAATGGGAGAAGATATTTGCAGATGCCTTATCAGATAAAGGACTAGTATCCAAAATCTATCAAGAACTTATCAAACTTAACAGGCCAAAAACCAAGAACTGCAGTCAAGAAATGAGCAGAAGACATGAACAGACATTTCTCCAAAGAAGACATAAAATTATTACTATTATTAATTCTGTTTATTTCCAATAATGTTACTTTTAAACATTGTGTTCATTTTCCTTTGTACAGACAGCAAGAATTTTCTGAAAAGAAGTATCTAAAGTGGTATTGCTCGGTTGAAGGTAATCGCATCTCCAACTGTATAGTTATTGCCAAATTATTCTCCCAAATGGTTGTACCAATTAACATACTGTCAACAGAATTCCCAATACTCCAGGTCTTGGTCAGCACTTGATTCTGCCTAACATTTAATTTTTTTTGCCAATTTGATGGATATTAAATGACATTTAATTACTTCTTCATTTTGCCTTTCCCTGATTACTAACAGGCCTGAGTATCAGTTCATGTGTTTGTTGACCACGTAGATTTCTAGCTGTGTTATTTGCTTGTTCATCACTTTTGCTTTTTAAAATTGGGTTCTTTCTCTCTCTCTCTCTTTTTTTTTTTTGCTATATAAGTACATTTACGTATACTGGATACTAATCCTTTGTAATTAAAGTTACTGAAAATACTATTTCCAAGTCTGTGACTCCTCTTTCATTCATTCTGTTTATGCTGCTTTGTTGAATAGAATTTTTAAATCATGTCCTTCATGATTTGTGCTTTTTATGTCTTCTTGAATAAATGTTTCTTTCCTCCAAGGTCATAAAATAGTCACCTCTATTTCCTCTGAATAGTTCTGTGGTTTTTATTTTCACATGTATGGCTTTAATAATAAACAATATAGTTTTTAAAGTGATGTGTGGTAATGATTGCTTTCCCTTCAAATATGGATGAACCATTTGTCCAGAATTTTTAATATAATTATCTTTTCACTACTGAACTGTAATACCACCATTGCTGTATATCATTCTGTACTTACATAAGTTTGCTTCTGGGTTATCTTGTTCATTGGTCTATTTTTTTCTAATCATCTTATCAATAGCACTTTGTCTTAATTTCCCTAGTTTTATAAAAGTCTTGATTTATGCTACAAGTCCATTCTATACTTCGGTTTTCTCCTTCAAAAGACCCCTATGCTCTTCCACGTGAATTTAAAGTTTCATTTTTTAAAATGCCTTTTGGGATTTAATTCCAATTTCATTGAATTTATAGATGTATTTGAGGAGGAAAGACATCTTTATGATATTGCATCCTCCCATTTATACAGACAGTTTACTTTTTATTTATTTAGGTCTCCTTTTATGGTTTCAGTAAAGTTTTAAAGCTTTCTTCGTAAAACTTGGGATGACACTTTATTAGGAATATATTCCTAACTTTAAGCATTTATAGATGTCAGAACTAAATAAATGGTAGCTTTAATCTATCTACTCACACACATATATACACACTTCTACATGCATATCTATAATTGTATGTTCATATTTGGGGGCTGATAAAAATAACTGAGTTTTATAAATTGACATTATATTTAGATGTCCTCACAGATTGTTTTGTTAGTTCTAATACTTTGTTGATTCTTATTTTCTATGTATTCTCTTATAGGTGAGGATAATAATAGTTTGTTTCTTCATTTACAATGCTCAGAATTTTTACTTATATTTCTTGTCCGCCTGGGCCAGGTAGGACCAAAGGTTACTAGGAATTCTTGGATTGACCCTGGGATCAGAAGGAGCCTCTCTCATATTTTATCACTAAGCACAATACCTGCTGTATTTCAGTACATACCCTTGAGTAGATAACGATGTTCCTTTCTATTCCCAGATAACTTTGTTTCGTTTGCTTTGTTTTGTTTTGCTCATGAAGGGGCCTGATTTTAACAAGAGACTTAAATTTGGCATCTAGTAAGACAATCTTGTTTTCAAAAAAGTCATTTAATATGCTAGTATTGTGAATTACTGGAATCCAGAAACCATCTAACATTAGAGTCTCTTCTCATTCTGGGATAATCCTGACTAGGCACAGGGTGCGTGTTCGCATGAGTGTGGGGGTTTTAATATACTGCTGAATTCTGTCTGCTAATAGCTTACACAAGACTTTGCTTCTTGGTTACATATTAATTTACCAAAAAGTTTTCCCTTTTTCATTTAATTATCTATTTATTTATGTATTCACTTATGTATGTGTTGCCTCATAGAAGTAATGTTCGAAAAAAATAAATAATGTTCTATGTGATACTGATTCTTTTGATATTTGTTGTTTTCTGGCCTATGACATGGTAATTAATTAAATTTTTATTTTATTTTTATTTATTTATTTATTATTTTTTTAAATGATTTTTTATTATATTATGTTAGTCACCATACAGTACATCCCCGGATTCCAATGTAAAGTTCGATGCTTCATTAGTTGCGTATAACACCCAGTGCACCATGCAATACCTGCCCTCCTTACTACCCATCACCAGTCTATCCCATTCCAC
>NC_048224.1:43026970-43027123 GCF_002007445.2 Ailuropoda melanoleuca | reverse complement strand
TGGTCGTGACCTCTCCTTTTTCATTCATAATTTTAATAATTTGGTTCCTTTCTCTTTTCTTTTGAATAAGTCTTGCCAGTGGTCTGTCAATTTTATTGATTCTCTCAAAGAACCAGCTTCTGGTCCTGTTGATCTGCTCTACTGTAGTTCTGG
>NC_048224.1:43025158-43026860 GCF_002007445.2 Ailuropoda melanoleuca | reverse complement strand
CTTGAGGTGAGAATATAAAAACTGCATTTTAGATTTTTCTGTTCTTTTGAGTGAGGCTTGGATGGCTATGTATTTCCCCCTTAGGACTCCCTTTGCAGTTTTGGACTGTTGTGTTTTCATTCTCGTTGGTCTCCATAAATTGTTTAAATTGATTTTTGATTTCCTGGTTTATCGAGTCATTTCTGAGCAGGATGGTTCTTAGTCTCCAAGTGTTTGAGTTTCTTCCAAATTTTTCCTTGTGGCTGTGTTCCAGTTTCAGAGCGTTGTGGTCTGAGAATATGCAGGGGATAATTTCAATCTTTTGGTATCGGTTGAGACCTGTTTTGTGTCCCAGAACATGGTCTATTCTTGAGAATGTTGCATGGGCATTAGAACAGAATATTCTTTGGTTCTGGGGTGTAGTGTTCTATATATATCTATGAGGTCCAACTCGTCGAGTATGGCATTCAAAGCCTTTGATTCTTTGCTTAGTTTTTGCCAGGGTGTTCTGTCTATTTCTGATAGTGGGGTGTTGAGGTCCCCTACTATTACTGTGTTCTTATCTATATGTCTCTTTATTTTGGTTAAGAGTTGGCTTGTGTATCTTGCTGCTCCCCTGTTGGGGGCATATATATTAATAATTGTCATATCCACTTGTTGAATACTTCCTTTAAGAATAATATAGTGCCCTTCTNATAATATAGTGCCCTTCTGCGTCTCTAACTATAGTTTTTAGTTTAAAATCCAATCTATCTGATATGAGAATTGCTACCCCAGCTTTCTTTCGAGGTCCATTTGCGTGAAAGATGGTACTCCATCGCTTTACTCTCAGTCTGAATGCATATTTGGGTTCAAAATGAGTCTCTTGTAGACAGTAAATGGATGGGTCATGTCTTTTTATCCAATCTGCAACCCTGTGGCGTTTTATGGGAGAGTTTAAGCCATTTAGATTGATAGAGATTATTGACAGATATGATTTTAATGATGCCATTTCTCTTTAAAGTCTTTGTATCGGTTGTGACTTGCTGCTCTGTATCACTCTTGGGGCCTTTTTACCTTTATAGAGCCCCCCTTAATATCTCCTGTAGGGCTGGTTTCGTGGTTACGAAATTGGTTAATGATTGGCGATTTTGGAACGTCTTTATTTCTCCATCAATTCTGAATGACAGCTTTGCTGGATAAAGGATCCTTGGCTGCATGTTTTTCTCTGAAAGAGCTTNCCCCCCCCAACCCTTTCTCTCATTCCAGGTCTGTGTAGACAGGTCTGATGTAATTCTGATACCTTTGCCTTGGTACATGAGAAATTTCTTTGCCCTGGATGCTTTCAATACTGTATCCTTGGATCTAATATTTGCGAATTGCACTATGACATGCCGTGGCGTAGGTTTGTCCTGGTTGAGCTTGGATGGGGTCCTCTCTGCCTCTTGGACACGAATGCTTGTTTCCCTTGCTAGATTAGGGAAGTTTTCAGCTACAATTTGTTCAAATATCTCTTCTAGACCTCTGTTTTTCTCCACCCCTTCAGGGATGCCGATGATTCTGACATTGGATCGTTTCATAGAGTCAGTAATCTCCCGTAATCTACATTCGTGGGCGTGGATTTTTTTAAGACCAGCTTCTATTTTCGTTTTTTCTTCTACTAACCCATCCTCCAATTCGCTAACGCGTTCCTCTGCCTCGGTGACCCTGGCCGTCAGAGCCTCTAGTTTTGACTGTATTTGGC
>NC_048224.1:43020642-43025068 GCF_002007445.2 Ailuropoda melanoleuca | reverse complement strand
TTTTTTCAAGTCTACTCATCATCTTGACCATTGTTACTCTGAATTCCATTTCTTATAATTTGGTGACATCCATATCCATTATTTCTGTGGCAGAGGCCACAGACTCACTGTCTTTTCTTGGCTGGGGGAGGGGGGCTTCTCCTTCTTGTCATTCTGATGAGGAGAGGTTGCGGGGTTGCCCAGAGCCCAAATTATTGACTGGGTCCCAGGCCGTGCCCCTGGTTTTATAGGGATCTTAGGGATGTGGGCTTCTTCTTTAAAGATTTTATTTCTTTATTTATGTGGCAGAGAGCCAACTAGCGAGAGAGGGAACACAAGCAGGGGAGTGGGAAAGGAAGAAGCAGGCTCTCAGTGGAGGAGCCTGATGAGGGACTCCTTTCCGGAATGCCGGGATCACGCCCTAAGCCGAAGACAGGCGCTCAATGACTGCGCCACCCAGGCGCCCCGGGTTGTGGGCTTCTTGATTTTTCAGGCTGCCTTCTGGGGGAGTGGCCTACTGCGCAGATACTCAGGCAACCCCGTTTGGGTAGAGTTTTCGTGTCCCCTGCGAGGGGGGATGGGGATGGGCACCCTGTGAGCCGGTATTTCCGGGCTTTTGTTCTCAGGCGGCTTTCCCTGGCGGTCTGCTGTGCGTTTTAGCTGGGCAGGCACCTCTATTTTTATTTATTTTTTAATAATAATTTTGTATTATGTTATGTCACCATACAGTACATCCTTAGTTTTTGATGTAGTGTTCCATGGCTCATTGTGTATAATACCCAGTGCTCCATGCAATATGTGCCCTCCTTAATACCCATCACTGGCCTATCACAATCCCCCATCCCACTCCCCTCTGAAGCCCTCAGTTTGTTTGTGGGGAATGAACCATGATAGACTATGGACTCTGGGAAATAATTAAAATTTTAAAAAGTTATCCCAGAAAGAAATATGTATATAATTAAATTCACTGGCAAGTTTCTATACACTTTCATCAGATGAAACATGTTTTTGTTTTGTTCAAAATCTTCTAGATCATTATTTTAGTTTGCTTGATCTATTAATTATTGAGAAAGGTGTGTTAAAATATCCAAATATCATTATGGATTTATCACTTCTTTAGGTAAGAGGAATTTTTGATTTATACATTTTCAGGTCATGTTATTTGGAATATTTAAGCTCAAAATAATTATATAATTTCCTTTCATCATTTATATGGTGACCTCTTTATCTTAGTAATATTTTTTGCCTCAATATTTCCTTTGTCTGATGAATATTAATTTGTTTTGCTTAGTACTTGCCTGGTATTTTCCACTCCATTACCTTTTACCTTTCAGTGAACTTATCTTTAGTTAATTCCACCTGAGAACCTTCATAGGCACTTTAATCTGATTAGTAGAATCATTATTATATTAGATTTATTTCTCACATCTTCTTTGTGCTTTCCAACTACCATTTCTTTTTTTTTTTTCATGTTTATTTTCCTCCTTTCCTGCCTTCATTTGGATTTGTTGGATTTCCTGATTTCTGCTCTTTCCTTCCCATTCTCAGTCCTAATCTTTAGAGACTGTATTTTCTAATTTTATTTATTTTTCTCATTTATCCTGAAATACTAATTAATATTCATACGTGTTACCAAGATCAAACTTCAATAGAAACCTTGGTGTTGACTGCTGACCCTTCTCTGGATGTCTCGTTTACTTTTTTTGTGTTTTCCATTCTGACATGTGAACTCATCATGTTCATTAGGTTTTAATCTGTGAGAATCACGGGCCCCCTGGGTCAAATCTATATCCTCCTCCAGAGTGATTGCATGTTTACTTCTTGGTACCCCTGGAACATCACTAACTTAGAACGTTTTCTTTTCTCTCTCTCTCTCTCCCTTGCTCTCTCTTTTTTTTCTCAGTAGTTGCCCATCTCAGGCATTTCCAGACCATATTGCACAGTAGAAGCTCAAATCTCAATCTTCATGAGGTTTAGAGCATACACATGTATATTTTTCCTCAAGTACATCTTTTCACTCAACATGGAGACTTTCAGAGGTCCCTACCTTATTCTGAAGGCCTTAGCTACCATTCCTCACCTTGAAAACTTGAAGGGCTAAATCTCTTCTGATGGGGTGAGCAAGAATATTCCATCCACTCAGTTGTCAGAACTGATGGTTCTCCCTTATCCCAACTACAGCAGTAAAACATCAGCTTCGGGGATACCTGTCTAGTTCTGTTTCATTTTATGTCTTGCCTCTGGCCACATATTTTTCTGCTTTTCTGATCTCAGTCACCCATTTTAAAGGATGATAGTTATATCAGTTATATTTAAATCTAGAATATCTGGATAGATGTTTTGTGCTGGAAATATTTTTAGATTAGCTACTTCACCAAATCTCTGCATACGATTTCTAATATAAACTTGAAAAGTAGAGCTCATTTGTATTGTTCAGTTGAGGTCCAGCATAATGAAGTTATCTGTCCAAGGTCAGGGAGGTAATGATTATAAAGCAGAATTTAAACCACAGTGTTTGACTCTGGAACCTCTGACCTTTCCATGACATTGAGCTGACTCCTTGGATAAGCACACTCAAGACGTTAATATCCAAATATCCAATCCAAATACAGAAGGCTAAAACTATGTGAAGATAAGGCAAGCTCCTTCTCATAGCCCTAAAGTCTTTTATGAAGCTGCAACTCAGACCAAATTATATTTTATTTCTTCTGTAGAGTTGTAGAAGAAAGTCACTTCAGCTCTAACATATTTTTAGGGTGAGAGCTGACCTTTTCTTCTTAATTGAGAAGTGACAGCATATTATCATAATTGCTTTATTTTTTCCTAACCATAAAGATCACTCATGTTTATTTTAACAAGTTAGAGCTCTATAAGAAAGAACTGAAAATCAAGTCAAATCATATCAAACTCCATTACATTGAGGCAGCTACCAAGAACCTTCTGGTCAGCATCCTTTCCTGTATCTCTGTATGTATAAATGGGAACACATACTACGTTCCATGAATATAAGAACACAAATCTGTATCACTTCATCTTTAGTGTTTGTGAAAAAGGGGTATAGGAGAAGTACATGCAGCTAGTTAGCTTTATGCTAGCTAATTACATTTATGGCTTTGACCACTTTTTCAAATTCTGGGTAAATGTGTTTATATCATTTCATTTGTTCATCCATTTATTTGTGCAGATAGCATTCATTGAGTCTTCCCAGTTTCTTGTAGGTCTGGGATGCAAAAATCAACAAGCTACAGTCCTGCCTTTAGGATGCTCATAAGCTATTGGGTGAAAAGAAAGACACTAAAACAGATGTCTTTAACACAGACTAAAAAGTGTAGGGGCTATGGGAGCACAGAGGAGTGATATTTGACCCAGGCTGAGAAGGAAAGAGTCTGAGAAGACTTCCCAAAGGAGGCTTAATGGCTTGACTGGAAAAGGGAAGGGGAAACCAAGTCAGGAAAAGGAGGAGAATAACGGCTGTCTAGACAAATGGCATAATCGTACTTGTTTCGTGGAAGACCATTTTGGTAGTAGTATAGATAACTGGTTTAAGGGGAAGATGTAAATGGAGTAGGTGGTGGTAGGGAGACCAAATACTGCCCCCAGGATGAATGAAGCAGGAACAAGTTGAGTCCCTGCCAAGTGTTGGCCCCATGTGAGATGCCATATTCTGTTTTGTTTAAAGAGAACTAAAACTTATGACAAAATACCCTTCCTCACTAAGTGCTTCTGAAGCACTGTGTAGTCTTCCCTAAAAGAGAGACAGTCATACATTAAGGCTACATGCACTCAGTTTTGTCCCACATAAAATATACTCCTTAATTACAATGTCGTCTGGGTATCACCCTGAATTTTTTTTTAATCACCTTGAATTCTTTTTTTAAAAAAAGATTTATTTATGAGAGAGAGAGAGCAAGAGAGTGTGTGTGCACACACGCAAGCGGGGGAGGGGCAGAGGGAGAGGGAAAAGCAGACTCCCTGCTCAGCAGGGAGCCCGACGACCTGGGGCTCAATCCCAGGACCCTGCGATCATGACCTGAGCCAAAGGCAGACGCTCAACCGACTGAGCCACCCAGGCGCCCCTCACCTTGAATTCTTAAGATAACACTTAATTTCTGTTCTAGGCTGAGAGGTACTTTGGTTTTATTTTTTACTGGGCAAGGGTGGTTGTTAAGGATATGGGATGGAGAGCCTCACATGCCCTTGGGAACAAAACAGCTTGAAAGACAGTTTGACATCACTGGATGCCACCTGGACTACATGTCAGGAAAAATGACTATAGTTCTTCCATTAACTCTGGCTGTGATTTTGGTTGAATCAATTCTCCTCTTTGGACCTCACTTTTTTTCTTCTGTTGAAAAAGAGAAGAAGGAAAGAAGGAAGGGGGGGAGGGAGAGAGAGAGAGAGGGAGGAGGAGAGGAGAGAGGAGAGAGGAGAGGAGAGGAGAGGAGGA